>NC_079499.1:46610633-47210633 GCF_030052815.1 Hevea brasiliensis
TTGCTTCTTTTGCATCCACACATCTCAACAATTCGCCGTTGGAGCTCCTTTTGTATAAAATTTCTCCACTGGGGAAGTATCCCAATGCTAATCTCCGAATCATCCTCCTTTCATTTTTGCTCGCCCCTAAGGGGAATTCTCTGGTTCTGACGTAAAACAGGATGTCATGATACTAAGGTTTACCATCAGGTTCTTCCTCGATCATGAAGTAGTATGCCGGCTCACTCCTGGCTTTAATCTTTAATACCTGAGTCGTCTGCCCTTCTTCCATTTGAGCCATAACAGCCAGGGTGGCTAAGGCATCTGCAAATTGATTCTTGTCTCGACTAAGGTGAGTGAAAGAAATTTCTTCGAATTTCTTAATCAGCTCCAGTAAGTGCTTCTGATATGGGATTAGCTTCGGATCCTTAGTTTGCCATTCTCCCTTGACTTCATAAATGATCAGGGCTGAGTCTCCATATACCTCCAACTTCCTGACTTTCATTTCGATGGCAGCCTATAGACCCATCACACAAGCTTCGTATTCTGCGACGTTGTTGGTGCTGTAACATCCTCATTTTAGCTAGTCCGTACAGTTTACTGTTCCGGTGACCAGTGTCGGTCCGGATAGCTAGAACGTTTGGAAAAAAAAAATTTAAACTAAAGTGAGGAACCATAATTAACTCAAATATTAATAAGAAAAATTTAGGAAATATTTTAGAAATAAAATACAACCAAGTTAAATGAGCCGGTGCCCTGGCGATGGGTAACCTAGTGAGAAGTTGCGGTTCTCGCAACCAGGAGCCCTAGACCTAGGAAAAAAAATTATAAAATAATTTTTGGGACTCCAGAGAAGGGTTATTGAGGTTCTTATGGCATTATAATGCCAAGAAAATACTTAGAAAAAATTTTCAATCAGTAAAGACAATTTTAGCCCGTTAAGCCAAACAGAGGACATTTTGGTCATTTCGTCTTCAGAGATGATTTTTTTGGCCAACTTGTTCAGTTAAATAAATAATTTATATAACATAAAATATGATTAAATGTTGTTAAAAATTTAATTGCAATTAAATAGACAAGAAAAGGAGTAAAAATGAAAGAAAATAGATTTATGACATCACCATGAGGTCATTTAAAATTCTCCCAACCAACCTAATGTTGACACATGGCATAAGCTCACTTAAAAGAGACAAATGGGCTGGAAATGGAACAAAAAAATCAGACTTCTTCAACCTTTGGGGCAGCCAAAAACGTGGAGAGAGAGAGAGGAAGAAAAAACTCCATTAAAGCTCACCCAAGCTCCCAACCTCACCAAATCTCACTCCAAAACCCTAGCCTTCTTCACAAAAAAATTAACCTAGCACCTTGAGGACACTTTGGGTAGCAAAAAGAAAGAAAAATCAAGAAGTTTTCTAAGCTAGGGAAACTCTCCAACAAAGGTTAGTGACCTAACCCTGAATTTTTACTTTGAATACATGTTTAGGGACTTGAATAAGTGCAAATTGCAAAGAAAAATTATTGAATACCATTTGGATGGAAACCCTAGATTTTGGGCAGCCATGGTTAGGGTTTGATTGGGTTGAGTTTAATGAAATTAAAAGACTATTATGGCTGCCCACAACATGTATTTACTAAGTGGATTGATGAAATACAAGTTAAATGCATGATTTGAGATGTTACGGTTAGGGTTTGGGGTGGAAAAATGGGACTTTGAGCATGTAATGATGAAAGCAAGTTTTAATGGTCAATTAGTGACCATTTAGTTCTGTTTAAATTAAAAATGAAGTGTGTTGAGTGATGGGATTGGGTTTGGTGTGGCTGCCATTAAAGGGACCTGCGGAATGGAGTGACCTGCAGAATTGGACTTGAGTCCAGCAGGTTTGGGCAGCCATAACTTGAATTGTAGAGGTTCAATTGGTGCAAGGCCAATTGGACATGAAAGTAGACACATAATGTCACAACTTTCATGAAGAAATCATGCCCATAAAACCAAACTAAGTGGACCAAAAGCTTGCTCAAATCCGGGTGACCTGCAGGCTGTTTCTGCAGAATGACCAAATAAATAGTGACTGTTTATTTGGCCATAACTCAATCTAGAAAGGTCCAATTGACCTGAAATTTTACCAGAAATAAGATGAGATATATACCAACAACTTTCATGAAGAAACCTACCCCAAATTATGAACAAAACCTATCCAATAAGTGAGTTGCAGTCAGTGACCTGCAGTCTGATTCTGCAGAATGACCAAATGAATAGTGATTGTTCATTTGGCCACAACTCAATGTAGAAAGGTCCAATTGACCTGAAATTTTACCAGCAACAAGATAAGATATAGAACAACAACTTTCATGAAGAAACCTACGCCAAATTATGACTAGAACCTATCCAATAAGTGAGTTGCAGTCACTGTTCACTGCACTGTAGATATGGTCAGCCCAGAAAAATTTCAATCCGGCCAGTTGTGGTTTTTGGACCATAACTTGAGCTACAAAACTCCAAATGGAGTGATTCAAAAAAGGAAATTCAACTAGAAAAAATAAGGAACAACGTTCATGTTGATCATTTTGCCAAATTCCCACTGTAAAAATGACTAATAGAACAGTAAAATGAAGCAAGAAAATTGAAATTTCTGCTCAATTAGCATTAAGCTTAGAAATGGTATGGGCAACCAATACCAACAAATTTTGAATGCAAAATGTGGTATGTTGGGAGTATTAAAACCAATGTACCTATTGTCTATGCAAAAGTCAACATTTTTGTTGACTAATGAAGTGAATAGTAACACCAAAACTTGAAATTCAAAAATTGTAAAACTCAAAAGTGTAAAAAGCCCTAGTATACCTAACAAGATTAGTTTGGATAGCTTGGCATGCCAATAGGGTTCTGTTAGCAGTACTGCATATAGCTTTATGCCATTTTGTGTTTCATGGCTTTCCCATGCCATTCTGTGAAATAATAGCCTTTGGCTATGTTATTTGAGTTGATATACTTGGGTTTTAACTCTGATCATTATTACAGCTTATTAGCTATTCTGTTGCACACCAGGAGACACAATGTGACCGATGGTGTGATGGTCCGAGGTACTTAGTACCCAGTGCCAGTTTACCCATTTATCCAGTCCAATCAATTAGTATGGGTTACTCGGGCAATGTTAAAGAACCTTACGAAAATTTTAATTGAATAATAATGCAAATAGTATCAGAAGTTAAGTCTACCAAAAATTGTAAACACACATTCTGCATCTTTGTTTTATTTTATTTTATTTCATTTTATTTTATTTTATATTGTCACCACTAAGCAGAATTGCTTAGCGCGTCGCTTTTGCCATGCGCAGGTACTGGAGACCTAGCTGGTGAGCCCAGCAGACATCAGACCAGGTGAGCCTTCAGATTTACATCCGGAGTCCCAAGTCACCTCACACCTGCAGTGCATATGGTAGGACATAGGATTTTGGGAGTAATTTGTATTTTGGCATTTTGTATTAATTTGGATTGTAACTATAAACTCCTGTAATTATGTATTAATATAAATATATGAAATTTCATATTATTGAGATTTTCTGCATTATATATGTTGATAAATGAAATGTTGAGAATTATTTGTGAATATGCTTCAAGTGATCAAGTGAACAGAAAAGTTTTGAAAATAATATTGTGTGATTGAGATTGAGATTTTGAGATTGACTTGAATATATATAATGGAGTTTGGATTTGGAAATTATTTTCGAAGTGTTTTTAAACAGGTTCAGAAGAACTGTTTTTCCAATTCTATGCACCTGCTGATTTTCTATAAAATTTGCGGTTAAATTCAGATTTATCAAAATTGAAAATAAATGAATTATAAAGGGATAAATTGTAATAGAAACATAAATTGGTGTTCCGGCACACTGAGTGGCATAACTTGCTCGGCTACATTGTAGATGGGTAAGGGGTGTCATAGGTGCAGTCAAATCTCAACTTGATAGCTATCAGGAAGTGTTTCCCATCCGGGGATACCAATACAGCTCCGATTCCATTACCGGACAAATTAACAGCTCCGTCAAAATACATTTCCCATACATCAGCAGATTCTTTTTCCTCATTTTCCACTTCGTTAACATGCTCCTCAGGGAATTCAAAATCCAAAGCTTCATAATCTTGGATGGGGTTTTCTGCTAGGAGATCAGCGATTATGCTACCTTTTACCGCCCTCCGAGTCATATAGACAATGTCATATTGAGAGAGTATGACCTGCCATTTGGCTATCCTTCCCGGCACAAATGGGCTTTCGAACACGTACTTAATAGGATCCATCCTAGAGATGAGCCATGTCTTATGATTCAGCATGTAGTGTTTAAGCCGATTTGCCGTCCAGGCCAACGAGCAACAAGTTTTCTCCAGGAAAGAGTACCTCGACTCGCAATCACTGAACTTCTTACTCAAGTAGTAGATGGCTTTTTCCTTTCGACCAGTATCATCATGCCCCAAAACACATCCCATTGAGCTCTGTTGGACTGCCATATACAGAATCAGAGGCCTTCCATACCGAGAACAATACTGGTGGGTTTGACAGGTAGTGCTTAATTATCTCAAAAGCCTCTTGACAAATGGAATCCCATTGAGTGGTGTTGTTCTTTCGGAGTAGTCTAAAAATAGGCTCAGCTTTGGCAGTAAGATTGGAAATAAATCTCGAGATGTAGTTCAATTTCCCCAGGAAACTGCGAACCTCCCTTTCTGTTTTTAGGGATGGCATCTCTTGAATAGCTCGAACTTTATCTGGATCTAGTTCTATTCCCTTCTCACTCACTATGAATCCCAACAACTTCCCAGATCTAGCTCCGAATATGCATTTGGCAGGGTTCAGTTTCAGTTGATATTTCCTGAGTCTCTCGAATACTTTCCTCAGCACCTGTACATGGCTTTCTCCTCCCCTGGACTTGATGATCATATCATCCACGTATACCTCCACTTCTTTATGCATCATATCATGGAATAATGTGACCATAGCACGCTGGTAGGTGGCGCCAGCATTCTTTAATCCAAAAGGCATGACCCGGTAACAAAATACCCCCCATTGAGTGATAAAAGCAGTTTTTTCCTTATCTTCCTCATCCATTGGGATTTGGTTGTATCCAGATGCCCCATCGATACACGAACATCTACCCAATCCTGCAGCATTGTCTACTAACACATCTATGTGTGGGAGAGGGAAATCATCTTTCAAGCTTGCTTTATTAAGATCCCAGTAATAAACACACACCCTGACTCTTCCGTCCTTCTTCTTCATCGGGACAACGTTAGGTATCCATTAGGGATATTTAACCACTTCTAGAAACCCAGCATCATATTGCTTCTTGACTTCATCCCTAACTTTGAGCAGCGTGTCAGGGTTCATTCTTCTTAATTTTTGTTTTATCGGGATTGTCCCCGGAATTAGGGGAATTTTGTGCGTTACTATATGAGGGTCCAAACCAGTCATATCGTCATAGCTCCATGAAAACACGTCTAGGAATTCTTTGAGCAAACTGACCATATCTTCTAATTCTTGACTCTCTACAACCTTAAGTTCCCTTTTTACTTCTTCCGTGCCTAAGTTTACGGTGTGCATTTTATCCCCATAAGGCACTAGGGAAGGTTCATCCCTTTCGTCCCTTTCTTCTGTGAGCTCTACCTCAGAATCACTTGAAGTAATGGTAGTTATGGGGATTTCAAAATTAACCAGAGGAATTTCTGAGTCTACTGAATTATTAGGTGTTAATTGATGAATGGTCCTGAAGAAACGAAAATGGAATATATTATAAGAATTGATTTCAAAAAGGAAAGAAGAAGAGAATTGGATATAACATGTGCTATTAATTCATTAATATTAATGACATAAGAAAAAGGGTCCATTTACAGTATTACACTTGTTATCATGGACAAAATGATCAATTCAGTTGTCCAGTTCTTGTCCTTCAGCTATTGGCGAGATAAGAGCCTCATACAAGGAATCAAGATGGATGACATCGACGGATGGTTCATCGGGTGATTCTTCAATTTCCGCCGGATTTTCAATGACCGGCTTGGTGAAGACCTCTGTGATCCTCGGGACTACCTTCAGTTTCCCGATTTTCTGATCAAATCTTTGATCCCGAAGCATACTTCTCATCTAGAATCGTCCATCCATAAGGGCATCTTCCTCATAACCCAAACCGCAACGACCAACCTTCTGGATAGCCGGTATAGGCTCGATAATTCCCTGCAATGTGGCGCCTAACCCCTTGCCCTTTTCATAACCGCTCTTGAGCATCACCTTGGCGACCATAGCCGTAGCCCCTTCATTTCTTGAAATGGTTTCTTGTAATTCAAGAGCCTGGAAAGAGCTTTCCAGTGACTCCTCAGCTGCTTCTACATAAGGAAGTGATTGCGGCTTGGTGACCAGCATGGTTCCTCCCCTCTCACAGTGATGATTTTGCCGTCCATAATGTATTTAATCTTCTGGTGCAAAGTTGAAGGAACGACATTTGCTGAGTGGATCCAAGGCCTCCCCAGCAACATAGTGTATGCGGGCTCAATGTTCATCACTTGGAACGTGACGTTGAAAGTGCATGCGCCGATTTGGAGTGGCAAATCTATGTCTCCCAGCACCTCCCTCCTTGTACCATCAAAAGCTCTTACCACCATAGCAATTTGGCATATGTTTGACCGTTCAACCGGTAGCCTAGCCAAGGTGGCATTAGGCAGTACGTTGAGCACGGATCCATTCTCAATAAGGACCTTGGCCACTATGCAACCTTTATATTTCACCGTCACATGCAGAGCCTTAGTGTGCGTTAAGCCTGCAGGGTCTATCTCTTCTTCTGAGAAAGTGACAAAACTAGACACCTGAATTTGCCCTACTATCTTCTCGAACTACCCTGGTGTGATGTCGGGGTTCACAAAGGCCTGATCCAGAATATTCTGCAGGGCTTGGCGGTTCACCTCAGAACTCAGAATTAGGGACAATAGTGAAATTCAAGCAGGTGTCTTTCTTAACTGTTCCACCACATCGTACTCGCTTTGCTTCATTATTTGAAGCAACAGTTCCTCCTCTTCTTTTAGTCTGGCAGGTTCTTCTTTCTCTGCTTTCTCAGCCTCCTCTTCTGTATATCCTCGTGGCTCTCCCATTTTTACTTTCCCTCTCTTCTTTTCCTTTTCCTCATTCCCGTAACACCTCCCACTTCGAGTTATAAAATCAACTTCTTGCTCATGTGGGGAGAACTTTGTGGTAGTGACTGGTTGAGGGTTAGATTGGGGAGTAGTACCGCTAGAAGGTCCAATGTAAATCATCTTGAAGTGCTCGTGAGGAGCGAAGCACAGTTTAGGAGGTACTGAAGGTGAGGCAAGGCTAGGAGCCGGTGTACTGCTTGATGCTCCTTGAGTGAAAACTTGGAAATTATAGTTCAAGGTACGCAATGGGTGTTTGTGACGGGGAGCTGAGGCGGGGTTCGGATAATTGTTACTGGTGGTAACGATGCTAGGGTTGAGAAGGTGATTCTGTGTTTAGAGGTGGAGGTATTTTGGCCGAATCGGGCTGTGTTTACTCCCTCCTCCATCTTTGACCTCGTTTGACATCTCAAGACTTTGAGGGACAGTAAGTTCTGAACCTCTTGCTTAAACTGTTCACAATTTTTCAGTTCGTGGTTAGCTGCCCTCCCATGATAGGGGCATCCCGCCTTATCTTCAGTTTCTGGTGCTTGAAGATAGAGGTAACCTTCCTTCACTGCCATTCTAAAAATTTCCTCAAAGTGAGGAATCAGTTCATCTACCTCTAGTGTCGACCCTTCTCCTTCCTACTCTATCATGTTCACGCCATTGCCTGTATTATGATTGGGCAATGGGTTTGAGGCAACATTGGAGAGGGAACTATTCCCTTCAATTTTCAACCACCCATTCTTGATTAGGGCGTGTACTCTTCCCCTGAGTGCCCCGCAATTGTTGGTCGAGTGCCCCTGTGCCCCTCTATGATACTCACACCGGGCACTGGCATCATACCACTTGGGGTATGGCAACTGAATTGGGTCAAGGGGAATCGGCACTATTTGGTTTATACCGATAAAGTATCGGTATATTTCGCTAAGTAGCAGGGGAAGAGGTGGATCAGGATTTCTTGGTGGTCTCAGATTATTTTGAGGTGGTCTGAGTTCAGTAGGTAGAGGAGGTGGTCTGGACTGGTAGTTTGTCGGTGGTGGATACTGTGGGCGTGGGTGAGGATAATTTGGGAAAGGGGGTGGAATATTTGCAACGATTTGGCCATGAGAAGGTGGATATGGCCGATAGTTGTTCTGAGGCAGTGGGGAGTGATTGTTCTGCCGGGTGATGGAATGCACATCACCCTCCTTTTTCTTGCCAAAACTGGCAGTCTTCTTTACAGGATTCTCAGTCAACTCCTGCAGTCGTCCCATCCTTAAGTTGGCTTCTATCGTCTCACCAGCTTGGCTGATGTCCGAGAAACTATTGGAAGTGTTTCCAATCATCAGATTGAAGTAGAGAGCCTTCAATGTCTCAATGAACAAGGAGCATAGTTCATTGTCAGTCACTGGAGGATACACTTCTGCGGCCTTCTCTCTCCATCTCTAGGCATATTCTTTAAAACTTTCCCTATCTCTCTGCACCAAGTTTTAGAGGTCTCTCCTTGTGGGGCCACATCGCAGTTGAACTTGTATTGTTTTAGGAAAGCATCAGCCAAATCCTTCCAACAGCGCAATTTGCTCCTGTCCAACTGAATGCACCATCTCAGGGCTGCCCCAGAGAGACTCTCATGGAAGAAGTGGACTAGGAGTCGATCGTCCTCTGTTAGGGCAGACATTTTGGCAATGTAGGTGGCCAAGTGAATATGGGGGTCTGAGTTCCCAGTGTATTTGTCGAAGTTCGGGATTTTGAACTTGGGCGGCACCACCACATCTGGCACCAATCTCAGTGACGCCACATCGACTGAACCATACATGTTCAGCCCCTCTATTGCTCTTAATCTCTCTTCTAAAGCAGACAGCTTCTCGTTTTCTCTCGTCTTATTCTCTCCTCCTACTGCATGAAATACTCCCCCAGTTGGGAAATGAGGGGTGGAATGAACCGGAGGGATTAGGACTGAAGGGTATGGTTCGGCATTCGAGATAGCCAGATAATAGGAGAAAGGTGGGTCATTATTCAGTGGGGCCGGATTGACGATGATTTTCGAATCCAGGATCAATGGCTGGAAGGTAAAAGACGTTGAAGCACGTTGGGAATCAACCGTTGTAGGAGGTGGGGGAGGTAGTGGTAAGTTAATTTCTGAAGCAGGCTTATTTTGGGACATCTCCCTCATTAGTCTCATGAGCTCTGAGACTTGGTCTTTCAGCTCGGACACTTGCCCTTGTAGGTTCTGGACTTGTTCCTGGTCTTCCATTAACCTTCTTGTTCGTGTTCTTGTTAAGTACACTCGCCTGGGTTGAACTGCGTGTCTAGTCAGGCTTGCTTTGTTTGAAGCAATATTGATTTTCTACAGGAAAATAAAAAATTTAATGAATTTCGAATTTTGAAAAAGAGTAATTAAAGGTCCTGGTTTGGACAAAGGATATGGTGGCATCTGAAAGCCAAGAGTGAAATCTGCAGAAGAATAATTGCATCAGTTTTATCATGGCATCGTTCGATAGTCCGACAGTGAATGACTGGATTGAACACGCCTCTATGGAACTTGTCCATATGGCGCTTCCAACTTTTCGCATAACCCTAACGAGGGGGTACCTATGGGAGTCATATTACTCATTCACAATTTTGCTAAACAGTGGCCCAAAGTTATTCCATTAATTGAATAGTTCATACATGGCATTCTTTACATTAGCCTAGGCTCAGGAAGGTTCTTTATAATGTAATGACACTTCCTGAGATATTCATAGAGCCTTCTTCTTGTCTGGCGAGGTCGAACATTTTCAGGGCATATTCGGATTCAAGTAAGAGTTCTTGTTTCCCTTGTGCTATCATTTTCTCCAGCTGGTTAACATTCTCTTTTAGCTCTTGATAGAGAGCGGCTTGTCTTTCTTTTTCCTTTCTTTCTTTAGCACATTCTTTCAGAATATCGTTGATAAGCTGTGCCTGCTCCTTCAGTTCAAGCTTCTTCTTTTTGCTCTCTTGTTTATACTCTTCCATGAGTATCTCCTGATATTTCATTTTCTCCTGAAGCTTGCTATTTTGTACTTCTGCTTCTTTCATTGTAGCCTGGAGAGAGCTCTTTTCCCTTTCCCATCGTATTTCTTACTCTTCAAACCCTATCTTTTCGGTCTTCGCCTCTTCCCTGAGCCTTCTCACTTTTCTTTTGAGGATCTGCTGTTGGTCCTCTAACTGTTTTATTTGCTCTTGTAATTGCGAGTTTTTGGTGTTTGACTTTTGTAAGGAGTCGGCCAAACGAGTGCTAGCTTCTTTTGAAAAGATGTCTTGATGGAGGTCGCTGCCTTCGAATTTGGTTGGATCAGCAGTTAGGTGTCCTTGATCCCTGCCAGCCCTCCATTGAAGATAATCGCTCGTGACACTTGGACCTTTAGGCGACCTTTCCACCATAGTGATACTTTCCCAGGGTCTGCGAGCTATTTTTAATTCTTCCTCATTATCGAGTTCATGGTAAAAATGACCTTGGTGGTATTCTCCTATGTTGACTCCGGATTGGGTTGAGCCGAACTGCCTCATTACTAATGCTGGAGTGTAACTTGTGTACCCGGTCACTCCAATTAGGGATAATGATTGATTGCCCCCTGTGCTGACCAAAATGGGTTGACCCAACGTCCATAATTTACTCCAACAGTAGTCAGGGCTATTGAAGCTCAAGATCCGTTCTTGCCACTGCAACTCATCCTTTGGGTTGATTACTAGTCTGGTCATCTTCTGGATGAGAGGCTGGTCAAGGTACCAAGTTAATCCCTTTGTCTCTATAGGACATATGTGACTAATGATCCAGAGGTACAATAATTGAGAATAGCACTTAACGGATCCCTTGCCTTGTCGTCTGCAATAGGTAAGAGTCAATAAAGTCTCTGTAAAAATTGTCGGTACTGGGTTGACTTTTTGTTTTTCTACTGCCCAGAATATCTTTGCAACGCCGCAGGTTATGATTCCCGAAGGTCTAGGGAACAAGATCAGGCCGTATATCCCCAAAGCAAGTGCCAAGGAAGCCTGCTCCCATTGTTCCTCCTGGATGTATTTATCCAACCACTTCTTGAGGTAAGTCCAATACCAACCATGAGTGTTTCCTTTGACAGTTTCCCTCGTCTTTACTTCTTCCAGGGGTATCCCCAACATATGTGCGAATCATTTCCAGGTCTGTCTATGCTCCAGGTGTAGGTAAATCCTATTCTGCATCGCATAAGGAATTTCCTGATATTCTTCCATACTGGGAGCAGTATTGATATTGTTGAAAGAGAACACCCCATACTTAGGATTCCAAACTGACAGCATGGCCTTTAATGCCGGGACTTGGACTTTGACTCGTATCAAGGTTGCAATCCTCCCATATTTCTTCTCAAATCGTGCCTTGACCTGATCGGGAAATGACTTCCAACCATTAGCCAGACCCTCGAGACTGTTCATTCTGGCCTCAACTTTGCTCAAGTCCAATGGAGGTAATAAGCCAGTATATGCTTTGGTGACATTGCTTCATGGGGGCACTGAACTATGAGGTGGTTCAGGCCACGGTTTAGCATTCTGTTCTGGTCTAAGAACTTCTTCTACCGACTGACTCGAGGATGCCATGTTAAAAATGATGCTTATCCTTTTACAGACCTTAATTTGGTGATGCCTGCAGGAAAAACTTATTAGCAGGGTAAATTTAGGTAATTTTGAATTATACTATTGGCAAAGCAACACCTACACATTTATCAAAATAGGAAAGTGTGTAGGTTTTCTTAACAGTATGATTCAAGATTATCCTCAAAAATGAAAATAAAACATAAGCAGAATAGGGTAAGAGTAAGTATGCCCCTTTTGTCCTAAAATAGGGAGAGTCCTGATACCGGATGGGTGCTGCCTAATTGGATAGTTCTATCTTGTAAGGTAGCTTGCGACGGCTTCTAGCTATCCTAATAGTTTAGCTCAAGGTCTAATTTTGTAAAAGTCACAGGTTCCCAAATTGCCCCTACCGTAAATAGTAGAGCCCCATTTTATCCCCATGATACTGTCAGGAAAGTTCCACGGGTATCACAGTAAATAGAACGAGTTTCAATCTGAGCAGAAGCCTTCACGGATACTAACGGGGTAAAACCCATGGGTACTGCTACATGACTCCCTGCTATTTTCCTAAAAGGGATAAGAGAGCCCGGGTATAGAGTTGAAGTGTGTGAGGACATCGTGTGAGTGTTCAGTGTGTGAAGGGACACCTTTACCTCTTCCCAATATGGGGGAGTTTTTTTTCTTCTTTTTTTTTTAACGAAGAGTGCTGTAGCAAGACAATTAAGACAAGCAAAACAGTTAGCAAAAATAACAATAATTAACACGAGGAATTTTGTAAACTAAGCCCACCTAACTATGGTTAGATCGCAAAATTAAATCTGCTTTTGGACCTTTGGGCTGGGGTTGAAGGAAAAATGATCTCCCCAGTGGAGTCGCCAAGCTGTCACAAGGGTTTTGCGGTCACCTGGACGAACCCTCACCGAAGTGGGAAGGAATGAGTAGTCGCCACTTTAATTTTGAGGGAAATTAAAGAAAACCATTTGTGAAATGCAACTTAAAATGAAACCACTTCAAATACAGAGATTCTAGGTTCGGGGTCCGTAAATGGGTGGAGAAGGTGTTAGGCACCCCACCTCGTCCCTTAATGAGGGTGAGCAGATTTAACCTTACGTTCTTTATAAATTAAAATCGATAGTTAGGGGGGTTCGAATGGAAATGTTAATCCTTTTGATAAAAGGGAATATTTGATTTTTCACTAATTTGGATTACCCAGATACGCAAGTAAATAAGACGACCTTAGTGAATTGATGGCGCATAGCGGTTTTTCATTTATAGGATTATTTTGCGTATTTGTTAAAATTCGATTTGAGAATCGGATAAGAACTCTCCTCCGATCTCTTTCAGATATTCATTAAAAATTTTGATTGAGAATCGGATAAGAACACTCCTCTGATCTCTTTTAGATATTTATTAGAATTTTTTATTGAGAATCGGATAAGAACTCTCCTCCGATCTCTTTTAGATATTGACTAAGATTTTTGATTGAGAATCGGATAAGAGCTGTCCTCCGATCTCTTTTAGATATTTATTAGAATTTTTTATTTAGAATCGGATAAGAACTCTCCTCCGATCTCTTTTAGATATTTATTAAAGTTTTGGTCGAGAATCGGATAAGAACTCTACTCCGATCTCTTTTAAATATTTATTAAAGTTTTGGTTGAGAATTGGATAAGAACTCTCCTCCGATCTCTTTTACTTGAATGAGAGTCGGATAAGGACTTTTTCAGCCTCTTAAAATTTGATTACAGCTACACATCATAAGAGCCTAAGACTAAGGGTTCTGGCATTCGAAGATGCCGGGGACCCGAATAAGGCTTCTTTTAACTCATTGGTACCTCGTGACTAGAGAGGGGATACCAGACTGAATTTTACTGACCTCCTATGTGATCGCCTTACCAATACCTTTCGGCAGGCAACATTTGCTCTATTTCATTTGCTAGTCTGAAATTCAATTTTACTCCGACCCCCCACCTTTACCCAGTCATCTTCTCAAGCTAGTCTAGTGGTTTGACTTCATAACTCTCTGATTTATTATCCGAATGTTTATTAAAAAAACTCTTATGTTAAGATACTGCTACCCATCATTTTATCAAACAACCTATACGTTACCCGTAACCAGAACACCTACATTAGGAAATAATAAAAGACCAAGAACAAATAAATAACATGAACTGATAAACTCGAGAATAACCACCCACATGGGACCTTCTAACATAAGACAAACTTTAACAAAAATTATGAGCGTAAAAAGAAAATAAAGACGAACACTGGATAAGGAACGGTTCAGACACTCACCTGCAGGAAGTTGAACCTATTAAACTAACTATGGAGTCACGAATATTGCAGAGTTTCGGGCTAATAGTCTGGGGACTAATGCTTACCTTGAAATGACGAATGCCTAGTTAGCATGTAATCGAACCGGAATGATAATGAATGAGATTGAGCTCAGAAAATAAAAGTGGATATAAAGGTGGTGAAAACAGAACTGAAACTTAAGAAAGGGTATCGCAGAGCAATGAACAAACTGAAAATCAAGAGTTCTAATGTCCAACACTTCTTCAAAGAAAATACTTTAGAAAACTGGTTTCTATAGTCTTTCTAGCTTAAAAATAGCAGAGTAGCAAACTAAATCAATTTTCAGAGCCTTTCCACTATAATCACCACCCTTTTTCTTCGTCCTCCCCTATCAACAGTTTTCATGTAGGTATTTATAGGGAACGTGTGCTCCCAATGAAGGGTCAGGATTCCCCTTGAAGGAGATGGAAGGTTTGGATCTTAAAGGAAATGATCTGATGTTTGAGAATCAAAGAGAATCAAAATGAACAGCTGAGATCCTTTTCAGAATATTTGTCATTTCTCTCTTCTAATCTGATGGCCCAAAATTTTCTTATCAAGGGCGATCCGAGGGCTGGGAATAAAAGGCGCTGGTCTTGTCGTCTTCTTCTTTAATCCAAGGGCTCCAGACCTGTCCTTACAAGTAAGATCAACAGTAGAGATTGAGATGTACATGACTGTCATGACATACTCTGGCACCTGTCAGCAATGTGGGCGATTCTGTAAATGAGGCGTGCAGAGGAGATTTGATCTCGTCTGCAATGCTTTAACTACCTCGGCTTTGATTATGATGACAGTCATGGGAAGTTGACTTATTCTCTTTGCATTCCGATCTCCCCTCCCTTCCGATCTTTCCAATATGCTCTTTTTCCGAACTCTCATGCCGGGCCCCTCTCCCAATCTCTCTCATTCCAAAGTCTTTTCCTTTGTCCGAGTCGGTTCAGTCAAGGCATTTATTCTTTCAATTTTCGAGGCGTCCGCTTCGTTTTCTGCTAGCCATTAATGCTCAGACCTTCTCTATATATATACCCTATTTCATTTTCTCCTATTTCTCACTTTTCCTATTCTAACTGCTCCGGTAACAATCCCGGCCGTGATAGCTGCTTTTGATCTTTTCTCGGCTGTTCACCTTGTTCACCAATTGACAATTTTCGACCCCGGTGATCAGAAAATTATTATGGCCATATTTGATGACAGTGAGAGAACCGGACTAATTCACCGATCCAGATCGAGAATATCGATTGCATTGACCCCGAATCGATCGACCGATGTAATCGGTGAAAGGATTTTGGGTGAGAAGACTGCTAATTTCCCTCCGATCTTTGGTGACTGCCCTTCGAAGTTCATTTGGCTTCTCACCACATTGGGTGTCTGACGCAAATTTCTGCTCGAGCGATAATATTGATGGTGATCTCTCTTATCCTCATGAGAGTCATAGTCACCTCATCTGAGTTGTACATCTATCCGATGTCGATGGCCGGTCTCCTGATCAAACACATCTTTTGATTTAGCCACGAGACTAGGCTTTGACATTGGCTTTCGCTAGATAGGATGTACTGCCGATCTCTAGAGATCGCCTAAATGATGTAATTTCCCCTTTAATGTAATCCGATTTCTAGAGATCGCCCAAATGATGTATTCTCCCTTTTAATGTAATCCGATCTCTAGAGATCGCCTAAATGATGTAATTTCCCCTTTAATGTAATTCGATTTCTAGAGATTGCCCAAATGATGTATTCTCCCTTTTAATGTAATCCGATCTCTAGAGATCGCCCAAATGATGTGATCTCCCTTTTAGAGATGAAATTTTATTTTTACAATTATTATTTTATTATTATTGCATTGATTATTTTCTGATCTCTGATGTGTTCATCCGATCCGATTCTTAACTGAATAGCCCTTAATCTGCCGGTCCTTTAACCAGCCGATCTCTCCTTATTCAATTATGGAATTTCCGAAATATTCCTGAGACGTGTCAGAAAAAGCTGGCGAATCCCGCTAACCGATGCGCTACTTGGGACATCGTGAGCATTAAATGCTCAGACGGGTATAAATAGGGGATGGGTCCGCCAGTTGCTCCCTTATGTCATTTTCAGCCTCTCACGAGTGATTCCAAAATCCTCTCATTTTTTCAAGTTCTTCCGACACCGATCACACTCCGGTAAGGGTTTTGATCTTTCTTTCAGTTTAAATTTTCTCTTTTCTTTGAAAATGAGCGGCGCCGAGGGTCAGAGAGCGGCAAGCCCCCCTTCCGTTCAAATCTCGTGGTCGTTAGATGAAGTTGAAGTGGTTAGACCGAGCGGGCGACCTGAACCTCCTAGGACCTCCGTTCCAGCCCGTGGTCAAGCAGTACCCTTGAGGCAAACACATCCTTCATGGAGAGAAAACCTCCCCATGGACGAGCTGCCATCAATCCTTCAAGAAACCGACCTGCAATCGTTCAGCCAAGAGTATAAAATTCAGCCCGATTCATACGAACTCATTAAGTGTCATGGAGATCTTTGAGCCGATCACTTCTTCGAAAAGAATGATATGATCATGGTATATGAAGAGCAATTAAAAGCCGGGTTGCGGTTCCCTCTTGACGACTTCTTCAAGGAAGTTCTAAAATTTCACCAAGTGTGCATAGCCCAAGTTCACCCGAACTCATGGCGGATCCTAGTAGCCTTCAGAGGCCTTTGCCGAGCCAAAGGACTCAGTCCTACAGCTAAGGTGTTCGCCGAACTACATAGGCTAACTCGTCGAAAGGACGATGAGTATTGGTTCTTTCAGGCGAAGCCACATTGTGGGCTTTTTACCGATCTGCCCTCCTCCCTGAAGAATTGGAAGAATCGCTTCTTTATTCTGAGGAGCAAAATTCCGAACGGCTTTGAGGGTTTCCCATGTAGCTGGCTACACCAAGGTCCCTTACTCCAGAAGCGCATCACCCTGAATAGGGAAGAAGGCCTAATGGTGATGGAACTGAAAGATCAGGCGACCCGACAGAAGTTCTCTTGTTTAGATGCAGTGACGACCGAACTGCATCATTGGACAATGGAGTTGATTACTGGCGAAGAACGTGGGCTTCAACTCTCTGACCTTGGCCTCGGTGTACTTTCTATATCTCTGATCTTTGGGCCTTAGCGATCTCACTGACCTTTTCTTTATGCAGGTATGGCGAGTGGCGAGGCTTCCAAGGAAAGCCGAAATCGCAAGAGAGAGGTCTCCAGAAAAGTGCGGGAGATGAAGTACGCCGAGGCCTCTCAGACGCCGAGGCACGATCCGAGTGAGATACAAGGAGGTTCATCCCGACCTTCAGGACCGTCGATTCCTGAAATAGAAGTGGTTCGGTCTCCTCCTAGGCATGAAGAGCCGCCACCACCTCCTCCGATTGCTTCAAGTGCGAAAGGGGGTCCTTCCCAACCACCTGTGAGGACCCTTTCCCATGGCACTCAAATCCTGATCCACTCGCTGGAGAAGAACCGGATGGTTCGAGAGAATCCGGGCTTTGCTAAGGTCTTGGGGTCCTCCATCTGCCTTCGGGAGGATCGAGATAGGCTAACCCTGAACAAGCTCGATGATATCCAGACCCAGACTATGAGCCTAAGTGTGGAGAGTTTGGTGAACCAACATATTGTTCGAGAGAAGGCTCACCATATAAGGCAAGAGATCGAGAAGGTGGGTCCTGAAGCAGCTTCCCTCCGATCCCAACTTTCATCCGCCCAAAACTATATAGCTTAAATTAAGGGGCAGATGAAGTTCTACAAGGACAAATTGACGGAGTAAGCCCATGTTCTTGAAGAGGTTCGAGCACTCCGAGCCGCCGATGTTGCTCGCCTCACTGACGAACTCAAGGCAAAAGAAGAAGAGGCAGTGACAAGGGAGGCCGGTGCTTATGTGAACGCCCATGGGGATCTCTTGGCCGAGCTCAAGTAGCGTTATCCCGAAGAGGACTTTTCCTGGATGATAGACCTGGCTCCGCAAGACGAAGAGGATAGCGAGGAGGAGGCCGAAGGTGATAGAGGGGGTGAACAAAATGTAGAACAGGCTGGGGGTGATCCTCCAGCCGAATGACTTGTATAAATTTTTAATTTGAAATGAAATGAAGTTCCCCTTTTTTTAATGACTGAATGAGATCGGAAAGTATCTAAGTTGCATGAGCACCTGATTGTCTGAACATATTAGAACAACTTGAAAGCAATTATTAACCTATGTATGAGAGATCGGTAAAACTTTGTAGACATGAGATCGGCCTAAATCGAGAACAAACACTGAACGAAACTTAAGATTATTAAAACTGGAAACCTGATCTGAATACTTAAGATCGGAAGCACCGTTAAGCCGGATTAAAACTTTAACTTTATTGAACAACTATCCACAATATTTATGAATGGGGAATCGAATGGCATGAAGAGTTAATGTTGGTTCAATTTCGTTTGACAAGAGAGATCGGAAATGTGATTGACCGGCCGAAAAACTTGGTAATTGATTTGAGAGATCGGATAGGATTTAAATGATATGGAGACTTAGCACTAATTTGATTCCTTTTGAAGAGAGATCGAAAATGTGATTAACTGGCAAAGAGAGGCTTGGTGCTGGGGATCGGTTTCAAAGTTTATTGATTCTGGGGATCGGCCAAAATATGGTGTCAACATTAAGTAATCCTCATAAAATTAATAATTGCTTGAAGAAAAGGAAGTAGTTAAGCTGATCAACAATTTATGAAGAATAAATCATTTAATCCATCCTATTGTTTCCTTAGGTTATTATTGAAAATTTGGATCATAATGAATAAAACCTAATTGCTACTCATGTTCAATCTTACACAATAATTACGGATTATGAAGATGAACTAGCAATTGATCAAATCAAACAATTAACTAATAGGCCTTTTTAGCAAATCATTCAACAAATCAAATACAATTAAATCAAAAAACAAAAGATATTAAAAAAGACATAAGTTAAATTAAGAACTTAGTCTCACAAATCACACATAAGAACTTGAATCCCCTGAACTGAATTAAAAACTTAGCCACTCATGTTCATGGCTTACAGAAAAAATAAAGAAAAATTAAAAAAGAAATCTAAAAAGAGAATGGAGAACGAAGGTCTTCTATGGAGAACGAAAGTCTAGATTGGGATGTTCTTAGCTGCTGCCCAAAGATGTATTTATAATCAAAAACCTAATCCCAAAGATAGGAACCAGACTATGAAAAGTTTTGAAATTCAAAATGCAAATTTTTCAACTTGCATTCACTTCTCTAGAATCAAGGCTGATTTTCAGCAACTTTCTTTCCGAATCTGCTACTGGCCTCTTCAAGAAAGTTGTATCCCTATTTCTTAGCTTTCCAACAAGTACTAATTCGCCCAAATCTGAGGTCTACAGCCCATGTTATGGCCCAAAAATAGAGACTGGTGCAGACAAATAGTCCAGCCCATAGTGACTACTTCATTACCGTTTTTGACAATTAAAATGGCCTCATCTCGCGTCCAGCCCTTCATAGAAGTTGTAGAGGTGGATCTTAAGGTTCAATTGGGCTTAGGCTCACTTCATTTGGACATCCAAAACCCTAGATACAAAATAAATACTGAAACTGGTTGTGACACATCAAGTCTGGGCTTTTTCAATAGATCCATAGCTCATTTTGTCAACCTTAGAGACTGATTTAGGCTTTGGTCCCTCTTTATCTTTGGAAGTGCTCTCTCTTAGCTTTTCAATGGGTTAAACAGCACTCAATTTGGAGACCCACAACTTTAGAAACACCTAAAAAAATACAACAAAGATCAAATGCTGAAAATTTCTCCATTTAACACAATTATTCCACAACTATCTAAAAATATGCCTAAATGATAAATATATTTTAACCAATTGAATTAAAAATAAAAACACACTAAAAACACTAAATATGATGAGAATAAAATTAATAAATTATGCACTTATTACATATTTAATATTGACTATAAGAGAGGAGGTCATTATCTAGCTAATTTAACTAAATTATATATATATATATATATATATATATATATATATATATATATATATATATATATATATATATATTCTTTCCATATTATGAAGAAAAAAAATTATTGAAGAGTAATACTAAAAACCATATCAATAACCTTTATATACATAAATTAATTTATTTTGATTTTGTTCATATGTCAAGTTTTATCTTGTCTTTTATGGAATTGTGAATGCAATTATTAAACTTGGTTGGTGGATGGTCAATTTGGAAAGAAATTCCTTATCAAAACATGTGATATAGAATCTTGATTCTAGCTACATCTACCTTCCCTCTTCCCTCTATTCAATATTATAATGCATGGCAGTTGACCAATACTCAAATTAAGATTTTAATTAAAATAAATAAACAAATAGATAAATAATATTTATCCTGTTTTGCTAATTTGTTGATAGATTTTATCTTTAATAGATTTTTTCTTTTTTTTTTCTTCCCCTCTATTCTTACCATTTCAATAAATCAGTTACCCTCTATCCCAAACATTCCAGTGTTAATATCCGTTCCACGGGGAATAACAACCTTCCAAACAAATTTTTAGGTGAAATTATTTGCATTGCACTAATTAATACCTAATTAATAATTACACTTTGGCCTGCAGGCAGTATCCTACCACACAACCATTCTTGGTCAGTAACAAATTTAATATATAATAAATTAGTCTTAGTATTTTGAGAAAGCTAAGCTTAAATCCAAGAATTATAAAACTTTCCTACTTAATTAACCCCAAATAGAATTTTTTTTTTAAATAAATTTGAAAAAATTTGAGACTTGTATATAAAATAAAAATCTTTTAATTCATGTAAGATGAATAGGTAGCTAGGCATTTTCAAAAGACAAAATGGTTACTCACTCATGCAATGTTGCAGGGTCAATTCTCAACATCTGTCCCTCATGGAGAATTTGGCATAGTAACATCTTGAATCTAAAAGAATTGTGAGAGCACTCAACAATAATCTATTCCATAAAAGTTATGATTTCCAATCTAATTGATAGCTAAAGAATAAGTCAGATGCGAGACACTAACAAGAGTTTTCATGAACAAAAATCAAATCTAAAAATGATAGAACTAATGAAATCTAGAAAAGAAAGAAAGGATTTGAGTGGCTAAAATTTGTAATTATTTTTAGGATTTCATATATGGTTTTATTAACCAATTAAAACAACATATGTTTGGTGTTACCTAAGCACATACACAAGAAAAGCCAGGCATTATGTATCATCTTCACCACTTTAAATAATATTGACAATGATGGGTGTCAAATCCACCAGAAATTAAATTAACTGAAATTACCAGTAATGAAATATTTTCTGCAGTAAGTGGTAAATCCAAGTCAAACCCTAGAGACTGAATTACTAAAATTCGTGCACTTGTGTGTAATGGAAAACGAAAGAAACAAAGATTGGGAGGGGAGGGGGGTTGCAACACAAAATCAGAAGAAATCAGAAATTCAAGAACTAAATATGAAAATCTCAATTTAAACAAACTTCAGTCCAAGGTAATTCGTATTCCAATGCATTGATTTGATCATAGACAAAAGAAATACAATTATCTCTTATTGAATACTTAACGTAGATTTACCAAATAGCGAGGTAAACCCCTGACTTCCCTATACTCATCAAATCGAGCCCAGTACTCTTATTGACTCTAATTATTAACTGAGTTAGTATTAAGCAATCCTCATCAAATTAATAACTGCTTTAAGAAAAGGAAGTAGTTAAGCTGAACAATAATTTATGAAGCATAAATCATTTAATCCACCCTATTGTTTCCTTAGGTTATTATCAAAATTGGGATCATAATCAATAAAACCTAATTGCTACTCATGCTCAATCTTACATAATAATTACAGATTATGAAGATGAACTAGCAATTGATCACATCAAACAATTAACTAATAAGCCTTTTTAGCAAATCATTTAATAGATCAAAGACAATAAAATCAGAAAACAATAGATATTCAAAAAGACATAAATTAAATTAAGAACCTGGTCTCACAAATCAAGCAAAAGAACTTAAATCCCTTGAACTGAATTAAAAACTTAGCCACTCATGTTCATGACTTATAGAAAAATAAAGAAAGATAAAGAAGAAATCTAAAAAGAGAATGGAGAACGAATGTCTTCTATGGAGAAAGAAGGTCTGAATTAAGATGCCCTTAGCTGCTGTCTAAAGACGTATTTATAATAAAAAACCTAATCCCAAATATAGGAACCAAACTAAGAAAAATTTTAAAATTCAAAAGGCAGATTTTCAGCCTGCATTCACGTCTCTAGAAATCAAGGCTGATTTTTAGTGACTTTCTTTTTGAATCTACCTCTGCGCTCTTCAGGAAAGTTGTAGCCCTATTCCTTAGCTTTCCAACGGGTACTAATTTGCCAAAATCCGAGGTCTACAGCCCAAGTTATGGCCCAAAAACTAGGACTAGTTCAAACAAATGGTCTAGCCTATAGTGACGACTTTATTGCCATTTTTGACAATTGAAATGGCCTCATCTTGCATCCAGCCCTTCATAGAAGTTGTAGAGGTGGTTCTTAAGGTTCAATTGGACTTGGGCTTGCTTCATTTGGACATCTGAAACTCCAAATATAAAATAAATACTGAAACTAGTCGTGACAAATCAAGTCTGGGCTTTTGCAATAGATCCATAGCTCATTTTGTCAACCTTAGAGACTGATTTGGGCTTTGGTCCCTCTTTATCTTTTGGAGTGCTCTATCTTAGCTTTTCAATGGATTAAACAACACTCAATTTGGAAACCCACAACTTTAGAAACACCTAAAAAATACAATAAATGTCAAATGCTGAAAATTTCTCCATTTAACACAATTATTCCACAACTATATAAAAATATGCCTAAATGATAAATATATTATAACCAACTGAATTAAACATAAAAACACACTAAAAACAGTAAATGTGATGGGAGTAAAATTAATAAATTATGAACTTATCAGACAATAAGGGATAAAATGCAAATGAATGAATTGAACTCCTTGAATTTATCCAATAATAAACTTTCTGGTCAAATTCCAATTAGTTTATCATCTCTGAGGCTAAGCAATCTTGATCTATCAAATAACCAACTGACTGGTCCCATAGCTCAATCTTTATCCCTTGAGGTCTTTCGCGAAGGCTTTGATGGAAACCCAGGTTTATGTAGCAATAATTTTAGGAATATTCGATCTTGTTCAGCCACTCATAGCAATTCCAATCACCTTCGAGTACTTCTATCTTGTTTAATAGCCGGACTGCTAGTTTTGGTCATTTCTATTGGTTGGTTATTGTTCACGAAGCTAAGACTAAATAATCTTGATCATCCATTGAAGCAGAGTTTTTGGGATATGAAATCATTTAGAGTACTAAGTTTTAGTGAAAAAGACATCATTGATGCTATTAAATTTTAGAAAAGGAGGATCAAGAAATGTGTACAAAGTTGTCCTTGGTAATGGCAATGAACTGGCTATGAAACACATTTTGACATCAAATAGCAGTACTGATTGGAAAAGTTTATGGAGCAGCTCAACCATGCTGACTAAAAGGGACTTCAGATCAATAGAATTTGATGTAGGAGTGGCCACATTGAGTGTTGTGAGGCATGCAAATGTGGTGAAGCTACACTGTAGCATCATAAGTGAGGACAACAATCTACTGGTTTATGAGTATTTACCTAATGGAAGCTTGTGGGATTAGCTACATTCTTGTAACGAGATCAAGATGGGGTGGGAGTTAAGGTATGCAATTGTAGTTGGGGCTGCAAAGGGACTGGAGTGCGTGCATCATGGGTTTGATAGACCTATGATTCACAGAGATGTGAAGTCAAGTAATATTTTGTTGGATAAGGAGTGGAAGCCAAGGATTGTTGATTTTGGACTTGCAAACATTGTTCAAGCTGGTGGTGGAGATTGGAGTCATATCAATGCTGGAACTCATGGTTACATGGCTCCTCGTAAAATCCTCTTCTCCTGTCATTTACTTTTTAGCTTTTCTCTTATGTTCTTTAAGTATGGCCAACTCAACTAGATTAAATGTTACCATCTTTTACTTAAAACAGACTTAGATTAGGATTTAAATGCTTGCCTAGCTAGTCACATTCTGCAGTCCAAATTAGTGTAATTTACTGTACATAATCCAAATTGTCATGTTTTCCTATAGATAATTTTTGGGAACTTACTGCATATTTCGACTATTTTCTAAACTATGGAATGCAGAATATGCCTACACATGCAAGGTAAATGAAAAGAGTGATGTGTATAGTTTTGGAGTAGTCCTAATGGAGTTGGTCATAGGAAAAAGGCAAGTAGAACTAGAATTTGGAGAAAACAAAGACATAATGTACTGGGTTTGCAGCAAAATGACAAGCAAAAAGAATGCATTTGATTTAGTGGACTCAAACATCTTAGAGAACCTGAGGGAGGATGCCATCAAAGTTCTGCGAATCGCTATGCACTGCATAGCAAAAATCCCATCTTTATGACCATCAATGAGAATGGTAGTTCAAATGCTGAAAGTGCCTGAACCACATAAACTTACAAATGTCGTTGTGGTCAAGAAAGAAGGTGGAGCTAGTTTGGATGAGAAATTGAAGACTACCAGCATATTTGATCTCAATACTTGAAATTTTCTTTTGAAGCTTATTCACTTGCAGTAATGAGCATGTAATTTTTAGTTTAGTAGTTTACTAATATTATAGAACTCAGCCTGTGAAATTTGCAATAGAACTTTAGATTTCTAGGTAAGAGAAAAAGCTTAAGCATTTAAAAGAACAAGGATATGTATTATTTAGATCTCATCTTTTTGTATTGAAGTTACTTATACTGACATTTTGCCTTGTAAATGTAATATGTGTTCTTCAGGAAGCAATGCCCTTAGCAATTGTCGATGTGAATATGTTGGTTTAATTTCATTTATGATTTAATTATTATGCGAACCTGAGGTAGAGTTGGAATATGAGACAAATGGAGAATCCAAACCATAACCATTTTTCTAACGAAGAAAAGATTATACATCAAGTCATGAATTAATTAATATTCATATATAATGCATGCAAAGCACATTGGAAGTAGAAAATTTCAAAGTCTAACAGCCTTAGAGGTTGATTTAAATATGCAATATTTAAGAAAACAATAGGCTGATTAAGGTGTTCAGCAAAAGTATTAAATGTACCCGATGAACTGGAAACATGATGAATGAAAATACTAGTCTTTGCCCAAAACGCAAAACCAGATTTATCCCTTATTGGCACTGCCAAAAATCTCTAGTATCATTGGGATTAAAATTGCGTATCCTTAATGCTAAAAAGAGCAGTTAATAATGCAGAGCACAAACAAAACCAGCAGTTAGAGGTACACAGCGTGGAATCCTAGTGTTGATCCTGCAGTAAATAATTAATATAATTCTCATATGAAGTTACCTTGCTACTACCAAATAAATTTAAAATGTTTAATTCAATCATTCAATATTAATCAATTTTAATTTCTAACTCTCCCTCTCCTTCTCAGGCTCTCTCTTTATCTTCCTCTTCTTCTTCACTTTCTCCCCTTTTTTCTATTCTCCCCCTTTTCCTCTTAACAACCCCATATACCCTTCCTAAGACTTGACGTGCTAGGTGATCATAACCTAAATCTTTACATACAACTAAGAACCAAGACATAACATCTAGGAGAAATCCTCATTAAACATCAAATGAACAATTCCAACCAATAAAGATAGAAAATTTACTGTAAACAGATGAAGAAACTAACACGTAAATCAACAAGATCCAACAGTCCAACAAGACCCAACAACCAAGAAGAGCATAAAAAACCTCTAAGAATTGCATACCACATAAATCACAACAGGAAATAATTAAAGTGCCTAGCTGAATGCATGAAAGAACACCATAAAATAAAATCAAGTTCTTCCATTAGAACACGCAAGAGAAAGTTTTTCCCTCAAAAATAGAATCAATTACATGGTCTGAATCAAAACTTACTAAACAAATTTAGCATCAAAAGGAACTCAACAATTGGAATGGGAATTGTAAATGTAAAACATTCCTATTGAAGAAACACCCACACAATAATACTTCCCAATCCACGCTTGGCAACAAAGTGAAAGCTTTCAAAACTAGGTTGCGAGAATCTGGAACACTCAATTTTGAATGGAACCCTAAGGACCAATTAACTCTACTCTTATACAACCCTATGAAACACGTATGTTAAGGTTACAACATTAGGGAGAAATCGGTTTTGTATGGAAGTTACAAATTGGAAGGAATTAGGAAACCTTAGAGACAAAAGAAAAAACCCGCTGGAGGGAAACCAAATTCTAAAAGGGAAAACTATAATTAATCAAGAAGGGAAAAAATTTTTCCTTATAAAAGACTTTTAAAAATTGAGAAAATAAATCAATAAAAAAAGTTTATATGTAACGACCAAATTTTATTGTTTAACTAGGGAATTTTGTAATGGTTGTTAAAATTTTACATAATTACAACCAATTATAGTATTGGTCGTTATTCATGTATTATTAATAAGGAAATAATAATTCGGTTGTTAAAATTGGTCATTAAAATAAGGAAATAATAATTCGGTTGTTAAAATTGGTCATTAAAAGTAACAATTCTTGTAGTGTACATAGGCCATGTATAAGCTTTACACACCCCGTGTAACCTTCTGAAACCACTAAACCACACCCGTATAAGTTCCAAAAAATTACACGGTTTAACCCCGTGTAATGTTACACGGAGCGTGCTTTAGCAATGGAGAGGGAAATTTCAAGTTTGAGGGAGACAGAGAGTTACATGGGTCCAAAATCCAATTTATACGGGCCATGTAACTTAGCTAGTAATGACGCTTTCAGATAGGAAGTTACACGGGTCCCAAAACCAAATTACACGGACAGTGTAACGTGGCTGGCAAAGTAACTTAGCGGCAGAAAGTTACACAAGTCCAGGTCCGATGGTCGAGACCCATGTAGTGATACACGCCTCGTGCATCATGTCGTAGATGTAACACCCCTCACTCATCTACAATGTAGCCGAGCAAGGCGTGTCACACGGAGTGCCGGAGTACCTGATCTTATCTTATTTCATTTCAGTTTTTTTTTTAATATATTTGTTCAAAAATGGTTTAGGCACTAACGTTATTTATTAAAGTCAGACTAATGTGGCAAATACCATATGGTCTCAATAATCATATTCACAGTCTCATTCATAATCACATTCAGCTCTTATATCGAAATTCTCAATTTAATCAATGTACATAATTTGCAACTAATTGCATAAAATCACAATCTACATGTTATACAGTTTAATTAAATCACAGACTTATTCAATACAATTTCTTAATTTGAATTACAACATAAGAAATAATTAAAATATACAAAATACATTATATGCTTAATGTGAGCCCTATCTATATGCATTACTGAGGAGGTGACAACCTTGAACTCTTCTGACACTTCTACAGATCTGGACTCCAAAAATCTCAGTCAACTGTCTACTGGTTTTACCTTCAGTACCTGCACGAGGAAACAATTCCATCGCGCTAAGCATTTCTACTTAGTGGTGCAATAATACAACAATGAAATAACATATACAAATAAAGAAAGAAATAAATCATAATTCGGATACTCAGTAATCAATTTAATTTGGTATGGTATTTCTAGTATCAACTATCTTATATACTAGTTTTTTCCTCTTTAGAAGTGCTAAGTTTATAACCTTTCAGTAATAATACCCAATATGCAAATTATTCTAACTTTATTGTATTTTAAATCTCTACGGTTCTGCAAATTATATTTTTTTATGTTTCTATTGCTAATTTCTTTTACTCATTTCATTCAATACTTAATTTAATTGTATTGAAATTTCATTATACTTAACTTAACTTAACTTCCTAAATTGAATAATGTTTTAATTGACTACCCGTGTAGCCTATACAACTAACCAGACTGGATAAATAGTTAAAATAGCACTGGGTACTTAGTACCTCGGGCTGTCACACCATCAATCAAAAAGTATCTCTCAGTGTGCAAACAGTGTGGCTAATAAGCTATATAATTAGTCAGGCAATAAGTCGAGTATAATAACATAATCCATATAGCCATAGGCTATTAAAATCACAATGTGGCATAATAAGCCATAAAACACAGTATAGCGTGAAGCCATTTACAGTACAGCTGTCAGAACTTTATTGGCATGCCAACCTATCCAAACTACTCAACTAGGCAAGACTAGGGCATTTACAAGCTTAAATATTTAATTCTTTATTTTTAAGGTTTATAGGTCATTATGCCTTTCACTGGTCAACAAAAATGTTGACTTTTTATGCATTATGGATAGGTTGATTCTAGTATCAATATGTCACAATTTGCATTTTCAATATGTTGCTAATAAGTACATTTTACAATTCTCACAAGTTGGCAATTATTGCCAATTTTATTTCTAAGACTTATTGCATGATAATGTCAATTTTTCAGTTTTGGTATGCTAGATTGATCTAGCTAGATGTCCTATTTCCCTTGGTTTTTAGATTCTAGTCAAAGAAGCAATTTTATAGGTCTATGTCATATTGAACTTTTGCCACTGATTTCATGTCATTCTGAGTTGTATAGACAAAGATATGATCAATTTACTAAAGCTGGACAGATTGCATTTTTAATGCAAAGTTAGGTCAATTTTTGGTTAAATTCAATTTTGGCAGATTTGGTACCCTAAATTGGGCAAGCAAATTGACTTGGTTTTGATCATTTCTGAGCTTTGGTGTCTTCATAAGAGTTATAGCTCTATGTCTAAGCTTTACATTGATATAAATTTCAGGTCATTTGGACTTGTTTACAGTGAGTTATGGCCAAATGAGTGACTACTGCTCATATGGTCAAATTTTGGGTTGTAATGGTTCTGGACAATTTTGATACCTCAACTTGTGCAAGCAATTTGACTTAGTAAATGGCATTTTTGGATTCTGTGATCTACACCAAAGTTGTAGCCCTATGTCTAAGCTTTCCATCGGTATAAAATTCAGGTCATTTGGATATTTTTATAGGGAGTTATGGCCAATTACGTGATTACTATTCATATGGTAAAAAATCTGGGTTGCAAATTGCCAATTCCTGATTTGGTAAATTTTTAGGCTAATTTCCTAATAGAATTTTGGTAAGCTTCCAACATGAAATTTGGCACATTTTGTATCTAGTTTTACCTTCAATTGGCCTCATACCAATTAGGGTCACACAATTAGGGTTATAGGCTCAATTCCATGCTGCCCTTTACACTTTCCTCAAACACCAATCACATACACATTCAACTTGCTAAATTTAAACTTCTCATACATAATTCTGATTTTGTACCATACCAAATTCATTCATCACTTCACATTATAGTCAATTTGGGCAGATTAAACAATTCTTCTGTAACACCCCAAAATTTTAGATTTTATTATTTTATGAGTATTTTTGGTATTTTAATTTTATTTAAATTTTAAGAAATTATTTGAGATTTTTCGGATTTTAAAAATCGGGTTTGATTTTCCGAAAATATAAACTTTGATGATTTTTAAAAATTAATTTAAAGACCACGTGGCAAAACTAAAAATATATTTGGAGTCTACGAATTTTTCTGAGTTTTCTGGAATTTTTTTGGAATTTTTGGACCTCGTTTTCGGTCCCGAGGCAGAGTAAAAATTCAAAATTTTGTATTTCAAATTGAACCGGCAGAATCGAATCGGACCGGTCGAATCGGACCGGCTCCCTCCCCTTTTTCTTCCTACCGCGCGTGTCCGACCTCCTCCCCTTCTCTCTCTCTTTTCTCTCTCCTCCCTCCTCCCCTTGCCACGCCGCCACCTCCCCTGCCTCCCCACCTCGCCGGCGCCCCACTTCAGCCCTCCCCCACAGCCGGCCGCCGCCTGGAACGCTGGAAAATGGCCTCAGAAAGGACGCGCAGCGCGCGCGCGACGCCTGGACTTCCCGGCCAAGATCCAGCCACCAATTGGACCGGGTCTTGTGTCTAAAATTATCTACTCAGCGAGAGCTTTCCATAGACACCAAGAACGCCGAAATCCATCGAGCGGTTTGTCCAATTTTTGCCCGGGAAGTTTTAGCCCATTTTGACTTTCGGGCTAGATTTCTCGCAAACCGTGAATCCCATGAGAAAACCGAGAGTACCAGACCGCTCCACTCGTCGAGAGCTTCACAGCGACATAAATTTCAAATTTTTTCGATACCGTTTTTTGGTGGGTCCCACGGAACTTCGCAGTATTTTTTCGAGCATTAAATGAGCTTAGAAAATTCTGAAAAATTTATGTACTAACCCCCGTGTTGTGGGCTTCGTGTAGGTATCCTCAATTCGCGAAAATTCGACAGTTGACTGGTTCTGCAAATTTCGGGCCAGACAGACCCGTTACCGAAAAAGTCTTCGAATTGGACTGAGGTTTTGGCTACCCCCCCATTGTCAGATATCCCGAGCGCGTTCCCGAAGTCGGAATCGGCAAAGGTAAACCCGAACCTTGCTTTTCATAATTTTCTAGTGCTCAAATAGGGTTAAAAATCCATAAAATATTCGTGGTAGCTCAGAAAATTATGATTCTTTTTGCAATAGCCTAGTAATATTGCTAAGGACCGCGGGGCAAAGTGTTAGAATTTTTAGAGCTTATTTGGGCAATTTTTTGCAAAAATGATCAATTATAAGGACTAAATTGAAATTTTACATATTGTGATGAATGATTGATTTGATGGGCCCAGGAGGGGCTGTGTGATGTGATTGAGTTGTGGATATATGGATTGTGAATATAGAAGTGTGTTTTGAGCCCTTTTGCAGGTTAGGTAGGTCCTAGGTATAGCGGAGACTCTGCCGAATTTTCGGCACGACTTAGGACGTATTTGGTCTTTTCTTGATTGTATTGAGTCATTTATATTAAAAATTGTAATGTAATTGTCAGGTGAGCCGGGACAGCTTTCTTCCTTCGCCCAGCCGCCACAGTGACCGTTGTCAAGTCTATGAGTAAAATATTAATTTTAATTGTAATTTCACTATTATTATATGTTCAAGCATGCCCATGCATCACTTATATGTATATATTTGTGTAGTTAAACTCTAGGCACGATTTATGTTGCATTGATAACTGTTAAAGTGCTATGGATGTTGTTGTGGTAATTTGGAGCAGTGTGCGTGCGTTGGCGTGTGTGTGATGTGGTGTGGGACTATGGATAGGATGGGTAGTCACGGCTTGAGTTCTTCGCTGGGACCCGATCCTTCGGGGGGTAGTCACGGCTTGAGTTCTTCGCTGGGACCCCCGATTTGGTTTATTAAGCGAAAGTCCGGCTTGAGTTCTTCACTGTCACCAGGTTGGATTTAAAAGAGCTGTATAGGGGATCAGCTCCCATATATTATGATTGATACTACAGGGTGTGTGAGTGCTCCAAATTACCTTTTTGATGTTATGATGTGAAAATATTGTTGATGTTGCATTTCACTCTATAGGGTGCATTAGTTTTAGATAGTTATAGAGATTATGGTTAAAATTGATATTTTACTCTCTGAGTCGAACGCTTACTCCTGTTCAATATTTTTCCAGGCCACAGGAGGATATTTTTGAAGTTAACCTGCTTCCTTTCCTCGCAGGTTGTTTATCAATGTTTGTGTAATTTTATTAACTCCTAGAATTTCCGCATGTGTTAGAAGTATTTATTTGATTTTGGTCTGTAATATTATTATCATGTTGGACCTGTAAACATATAATGATATGCCTGTTTGATGGATTGGATGAGGGAGCTAAGCTCCCATTTGTTTTTATGATGATGAGTATGTGGAGGGTGATCTGAGCTCCCCAATTGATGATATATTTTGTTTACAGATCGGGTGAGCCAAAAACTCCCCGTTGAAAGGTCCACTTTATGGCCGGACTCTGTCCGGTTGATTTCTTGATATTGGGCCCAAATGGGCCTTAGAGTTGGATTAATGAATAGTTAGGCTTACTACGGGCCTCGGGGGCTTTAGGCTGGCCCAGGTCCTAGTGCCGGTCCGGCCCATAGGTTGGGTCGTGACATCTTCAATACACCAAATACAACTCTAAATCACAAAGTCAACATTGACATAATTTTTACATGATATTACCTAACTAGTACATAGAATTCCATCAACAATTTACATACACTTCTACCAATCTTTAGTACCATAATTCATCAAACAATTCCATGAAATTAAACATTCTCTAATGCACCACAAGGCTGCCAAAAATCACCATTGCCCAAAGTCTTCAATACCTCTTACAAAATCCCAAATCAATTGTACCAATTTCACATTTACACATAAAATAACTTGACTACTCATATAGTTCTTAAATTAACATCATAATTCACTTCTTTCACACATGAACTAAGCCATTCCCATGGAATCAAGGCTGCCCACTGTGACACCCCTTACCCGTGTACAGTATACCCGAGTAAGTAATGCCACACGGTGTACCGGCACACTCTAATATACCTTAATTAATTTATATCATGCTTGTGAATATAATTTATGAAATATAATTTATTTTAGCCATTTATCAAAAGTATTATTTATTTGAGGTTTCAAAAATTTTAAAGAAAATCCGGCGGAGTACCAGCTAAAAATGGAGAAAACAGTTCTTCGGAACCTGTTAAAAACACTTCAAAATATTTTCCAAACAATCCCAACTTCAATTCATCAACAGAGTCTCAATATCAAAATCTCAACATTTTTTTCAATTTCAGTTCTCAATCATCATTTCTCAGGGTTCTCATATATAAACAACAATTAAATACTCAAAGTACTTCCATACATAACCATAAATCTTTATTATTTACATGAACCTCAAAATACATTACATAAATCCAAATACACATGAGAAAATAAAAATTTAGTTACAAAATAACAAAATGACATCTAGTGTCCTACTAATGCACTGCAGAAGTTGAGGTGACACGGACACTGTGCAGAACTGCCGGACAGACTCACCCAGTCTGCGGTCTACTGGGCTCACGATCTGTATCTCCAGTACCTACGCGTGGCAAAAGCAATGCGCTAAGCAATAATGCTTAGTGGTGCAATAGTATAATAAAAGAAAATAGCAAAAAAATAAGTATGTATAGAATGTGTATGATTTCTTTGTTTGGTATTGGTGTATCCATTATTTCATTATCTTTGTCCACTTTCATTCATTTGGTTGCCCAAGTAACCTACACTAGTTGACTGGACTGGATAAACGGGTAAACTGGCACTGGGTATCAAGTACCTCGGGCCGTCACACCATCGGTCACATATGCATCTCCCGGTGTGCAACAGAACAGCTAACAAGCTGTAAATACATCAGGCACAAGGCCAGATCTCAATACAAGGTCAGAATGGCTAAAAGCCATAAAATCACAGAATGGCAAATTGCCATGTGCAGTACTGCTAACTGAACCCTATTGGCATGCCAAACTATCCAAACCAATCTTGTTAGGTATACTAGGGCATTTGAAACTTTTAAATTCTTCAATTTGTGAATTTCAAGTTTTGGAATTACTATTCACCTCATTGGTCAACAAAAATGTTGACTTTTGGATAGACAATATGTACATTGACTTTGGCACTCCCAATATACCACATTTTACATTTAAAACTTGTTAGAATTGGTCACCATTACCATTTCTAACTTAAAACCAAGAGGGCAGAAAATTTCAGTTTTTGAAGCATAAGTTTACTGTTCCATTAAGCACTGTTGTAGTGGGAATTTGAAGAAATGACAAACATGAAAGTTGTTCCTTATTTTGTCTAGTTGAATTTCCTTATTTGAATCACTGCATTTGGTGTTTTGTAGCTCCAGATATGGACCAAAAACCATAGCTGACCGGATTTCCAAAACTGTAGAATTACCAAATCTACAGTACCATGAATAGTGACTGTGATTGCATATTTGAATAGGTTCTGGCCATAATTTGGGGTAGGTTTCTTCATGAAACTTGTTTTTCTATGTCTTAACTTGTTGCTGTAAAAATTTCAGGTCAATTGACCATATCTACAGTGAGTTATGGCTAAATGAACAGTTACTGTTCATTTGGTCATTTCTGCAGGTGCTGTTGCAGGGGATCCGGATTGGGGCCAACTTTTGGTCCTCTTGCTTTGGTCTTTTGGGCATGGTTTCTTCAGAAAAAATGTGCCATTATAAGCCTAGTTTCATGTCCAATTGGCCAAACACCAATTGGATCAACACAGCCAAAGATATGGCAGTCCAAGTGGACTGAAATTTGATCACCTCTTTGCACTCACAAGGCAGCATACTCATTCACTTGCCATGCTATATTTCTGTCCAAATTATGGTCAAATTTTCTCAAATAGTCACTAATTGACCATTAGGATGTTCTTTAACAATTTGATAAGCCAAGTTCACATTTTGCTCCCAAAACCCTAATTCAAATTCATGATTTATAGAATTTACCTTAGTTAGCTACTAATTCATTATTCTTATGTTTATAAACTTCAAACATGATTTCTAGTTCACTTCAAGCTCATGAAAAACACTTATTCCTATTCCTTCACTAGGGCAACCAAAATTCATGTACACATACACATGAGTTTTTGTTCATTTAAATTACAATTCTTACTAAGTTCAAGTCCCTAATCATGAAATTAAAGAGTTTTAGGTATATAATGCACTAACCTCTTGTAAGCAGATTTTTCCAAGCCCCAAACTTCACTTTCTTTCTTCTTCTTGGCTGCCAATTGCTTTTTCTAGGTGTGGGATCAATTTTTGATGAAGGGACTTATGGGTTTTAGTGAGTGGATGAAGAGAAAATCAAGTTCAAAGCTTGATAAAAATGGTGGAAGAAGGGAGCAATGGTGGACGGCAAAAAGGAAGAGAAATGGGAAGAAGATGAAACTGAATTTTAGTCAAATTTGTCCCATTCTACTCATTTATCTAATGGAAATTTAAGTTTAATTAATAAAATTTTTAATGACATCATGAGTGATGTTATTAATCCTATTTTATTTTTCCTTTTTCTCTTCTTTTCTTTTTCCATTTTCCATTACAATTTTCATGATTTTAAATTTATTTTATGTGTCTTAATCTCTCTTATTTTAATTGACATTTAGGCCAAAAATCACCTCTGAAGGTGAAATGACCAAAATGCCCTCCGTTTGGCTTAACGGGTCAAAATTGTCTGTACAGATTGAAAAATTTTTCTAGGTATTTTCTTGGCATTCTAATGCCATAAGAACCTCAATGACCCTTCTCTGGAGTCCCAAAAATTATTTTATGAATTTTTCCCTGGGTCTAGGGCTCCTCGTTGCGAGAACCGCAACTTTCCTCTGGTTACCCCTCGCTAGGGCACCGGTTCGTTTAACTTGGTTGTATTTTATTTCTAAAATTTTTACCAAATTTTTCTTATTAATATTTGAGTTAATTATGGTCCCTCACTTTAGTTTAAATATTTTTCCGGACATTCTAGCTGTCCGGACCGACACTGGTCACCGGAACAGCAGGATGTACGGAGTAGTTACCGGGAGGGTGTTACAACTCTTCCCCTCTAATTTAAATTTCGTCCTCGAAATTTACCTGATGCAAACAGTTGAGGGAACTGTTGCCTCATCGTCTCTTCACTTTCCCAAGTTGCCTCCTCGGTGTTGTGGTGCCTCCATAGCACTTTCACCAGTGGAATCTGCTTGTTCCTCAACTCTTTCACTTCCCGAGCCAGGATCCGTAGAGGTTCTTCTTCATACGTCAAATCCGGTTGTATTTCAATTTCTTCCCTGGAGATGACATGTGAAGGATCTGAGCGGTATCTTCTGAGCATGGATACGTGAAACACATTGTGGATCTTGTCCAGCTCTGGAGGTAAAGCTAGCCTATAGGCCACTGGACCCACACGTTCAATGACTTCATATGGGCCAATGAACCTAGGGCTTAACTTACCTTTCCTTCCAAACCTCAATACCTTCTTCCACGGTGACACCTTGAGGAACACTTTGTCGCCAACCGCATATTCTATTTCTTTTCTCTTCAGGTCGGCATAAGATTTACATGCATGCGAGGCAACCTTCGATTGGCTTTGATTAGTTTCACTTTCTCCTCAATCTGTTTCACAGTGTCCGCCCTACCAATTTGTCTTCGCCAATTCAGTCCAAAGACACTGGAGTTCTACATTTTCTCCCATACAGTGCTTCATATGGGGCCATTTGGATACTGGCTTGGTAGCTATTGTTGTATGCAAATTCTGCCAGTGGGAGGTATCTATCACAGCTTCCCTCAAACTCAATGACACAACTCCTCAGCATATCCTCAAGGACCTGACATATTTTTCATGTTATTGTTATCATTTCAGTTCAATATGTGTATTTATCTAATTGGTTTCAATTGTTTACCGAGATTACTCTTTTCGATTACCCATCCGTCGAGGATGGAAAGTCATTTGAAATGGAGTTGTGTACCCAAGGACTCATGCAACTTCTTCCAATATCTAGATGTAAACATTGGGTCTCGATCAGATATGATGGAAAGTGGAATTCCATGCAGTCTAACTATCTCACTGATATACAATTCTGCTAACTTCTCTAGTGAGTAGTCAGTCCTAACTGGCAGAAAGTGTGCTGACTTCGTTAATCTATCCACTATTACCCATGCTGCATCATGTTTCTTCTGGGTGAGAGGTAGACCACTTACAAAATCCATGGTGACCCGATCCCATTTCCATTCGGTATGCGATAGGTCAGAGTAGCAATTCGATGGAACTTGATGTTCGCCTTGACTTGCGACATGTCAAGCATTTAGTCACATAGTCACTATGTCCTTCTTCATACCGTGCCACCAATCTGAAGCTTGGATCATGATACATCTTTGTACTTCCAGGTGCATAGCATATATCCGTGTGTGCCTCTTTTAGAATATCGCCTTCAATTCCCCATTATCCGTACACACGTCTTCCTTTGTAATCTGAGACACCCATCCGCTTTCACCTCATGGTCGATTGCTTTTCCCTCTAGGATTTTGCTCATAATAGCCAAGAACTTTTCATCTACTTTTTGCCCATCTAAAATCTGCCAGAGGTGTTTGGCCTCACTTGCAACTCAGCCAAAATAGCTCCATCTCGAATCAAAGATAGACGGGCATTCAATGATCTCAAAGCTGTGATGGACTTTCTGCTCAAAGCATCAGCAACTACATTTGCCTTCCCAGGATGGTAGTCAATCACACAATCATAATCCTTCAGGAACTCAATCCATCGCCTCTGTCTAAGGTTGAGCTCCCTCTGAGTTGGCAAATATTTCAGGCTTTTGTGGTCTGTGTAAATGTAGCACTTTTCACCATACAAGTAATGCCTCCATATCTTCAGTGAGAAGATAATTGCTGCAAGCTCTAGATCATGAGTAGGGTAATTTTGTTCATGTGGCCTTAGCTGCCTGGAAGCATAAGCGACCACCTTTCCCTCTTGCATCAATACACACCCTAGCCCATTATGAGAGGCATCACTATAGACCACGAAGTCTTTTCCTGACACTGGCTATGTTAACACCGGTGCCTCTGTCAGCATAGCCTTCAACTTCTCAAAACTGGTCTGACACTTGTCATTCCAGTCAAATCTGACATTCTTGTGTAACAACTTGGTCATTGGAGCAGCTATTAAGGAAAATCCCTTTACAAATCTTCTGTAATACCCAGCTAGCCCCAAGAAGCTTCTGACCTCAGTTGTATTTCTAGGAGGCTTCCATTCCATCACTGCTTCTATTTTCTTGGGATCCACCCTAATCCCATCGGCTGACACTATGTGTCCAAGGAATGCAATCTCATTTAACCAGAAGTCACACTTGGACAACTTAGCATACAGCTTCTTTTCTCTCAGGGTTTGCAGAACAATCCTCAAATGCTCATCATGTTCTTCCCTGATCTTGGAATACACCAAAATATCATCAATAAAGACCACTACGAACCGATCTAGGTATGGATGGAAGATACGGTTCATAAGGTCCATAAATGCTGCTGGTGCATTTGTTAGGCCAAAGGGCATCACCAGGAACTCATAATGCCCATACCGGGTCCTGAATGCAGTCTTTGGCACATCTGCATCCTTCACCCTCAACTGATGATACCCTGATCTGAGATCAATTTTAGAAAATACTCCTTCTCCCTTCAACTGATCAAACAGATCATCAATTCTAGGCAATGGATATTTGTTCTTCACAGTCACTTTATTCAACTGCCGGTAATCGATACATAGCCTCAAAGTCCCATCCTTCTTTTTCACAAACAGCACTGGAGCTCCCCATGGTGACACACTGGGGCGTATGAACCCCTTATCAAGCAACTCTTGCAACTGAGTTTTCAACTCCCTCAATTCAGTGGGTGCCATCCTATAAGGAGCAATGGAAATGGGTGTTGTACCCGGCAGTGTCTCAATAGCAAATTCAACTTCCCTTTCTGGTGGCAAACCAGGCAATTCTTCAGGAAATACTTCTAGGAAGTCTCTTACTGTGGGTATATCACTAAGGTTTGGCTTAGCCTGCCTAGTATCCACCACATGTGCTAGGTAGGCTTCACAGCCTTTTCTCATCATTCTTCTTGCAACTGTGGCTGAGATGACATTGGACAAGAAATCTGTCCTTTCACCCACAACAGTGATCTCATTACCCTCTGAAGTTTTTAAAGAAATTATCTTCAATTTGCAGTCAACTATTGCCTGATGACGTGACAACCAATCCATTCCCAAAATCACGTCAAACTCGTGGAAGGACAATTCAATCAGGTCTGCCAAGAATTCATACCCCTGAATCCTTCACGGGCAACCCTTGTATACTTTGTTCACCACTACACTGTGGCCCAATGGATTAGTGACCAGAATGTCTTGGTGACTCTCCCCTACTAGTATCCCCCTTTCTACGGGTAGGTTGATGTAGATATATGAATTAGTGGATCCTGGATCCACCAATGCATGCACAGGTGTATTGTAGAGGAAGAACGTACCCCTGATGACGTCCAGGGCATCTTGCTCCTCCTGAGCTCTAATAGCATAAGCTCTTGCAGGTGGTCTGCTATCAGGCCTCTCTGCTGGCTCAGATGCAGGCCTCTGTGATGGTCCTACAGCCTCAGACTTGCCAGATTTTCTACCTCTACGTAGTGCAGAAGCAGTGCATGCGCTTGTGTTGGTGCAGCTGTAGTAGTTCTGCATGGACAGTTTCTCAATTGATGCTCTGTCGACCCACATCTTAAGCAGGCACCGGTTACTCTCTAACATTCCCCCTTGTGCCATTTCAGGCAATGCGGACATGCAGATGAAGTTGGGGCTGGTCCCCTGAACCCCATCCCTGGAGAGCTGCCCACTGATAGTGTGGACTGACCTCTCCTAGTGGTGAACTGTGGCCTGGGCCCCTGAGACTGACCCTGACCTTGACTTTGTAGCTGACCCGAACTCTGTGCAGATGGACCTCTGAACTTCTTCCCAGGTGCAGGAGATGAGCTAGACTGACCCGGGCCCCTTTTCTACTGTCTATCCCTTCTGGTCTGCTCACTAATTCTCACTTTTTCAACCCTTATTGCAGCTTCCACTAACTTGCAAAATTCTGTGATTCCCAAGGCAGTGAGCTGGATCTTGATGTTATCATTTAGTCCCTCTTCAAATCTCTTACATCTTTCAGCTTCATTAGGGACTATCTCCCTTTCATAGCGGCTCAATCGGATGAATTCCTTTTCATACTCGGCCACTGACAGCTGTCTCTGCCTCAGGTTAATAAACTCTCTTCTTCTCTCTTCCAGGTATACAGTACCCACATATTTCTTCTTGAATTCTGAGAGAAAGAAGTCCCAAGTTATAGCTTCTGGCTGCACTTCACTGGATACCGTGTCCCACCATTCGTAGGCATCATTTTGCAACAAAGATATGGCAGCCTCTAGGTTTTGCTCTGGGGTGCAGTGGAGTTGTTTTAGAACTCTGCCCGTTCTGTTCAATCAATTTTCGGCTGCAACAGAATCATCTTCTCTCTTGCCATAGAAGTCCACTGCTCCAAACTTTCTTAGCCTTTCCAGGTGTGATTTCTGCTGTGGAGCTGGTGGTGGTGGTGGTGGTGCTGGCATTACCCCAGCCATTTGTCTAAAGAAATCAGCCATTTGCTGAAACATGGCTCATGGAGGCCGAAAGGTGCTCTGCTTGAGCTGGCGGAGCAGGTTCTCCCATACCCCCAGTCTCAGCTGCTGCAGGTGGAGCATGACTCTCCACTTCCTCCTCAACTGCCCTCTGAGATGTAAGGTCCATATCCTATTCAAAATAAGAAAGATAAACAGATCTGCATTAGTATCACCTTGACTCTTACAAATGCAATGCATGGTATGGACTCAATCTAGGCCCAGAAACGCCTAAACCGAGCTCTGATACCACTAAATGTGACACCCCTTACCCGTGTACAGTATACCCGAGTAAGTAATGCCACACGGTTTATCGGCACACTCTAATATACCTTAATTAATTTATATCATGCTTGTGAATATAATTTATGAAATATAATTTATTTTAGCCATTTATCAAAAGTATTATTTATTTGAGGTTCCGAAAATTTTAAAGAAAATCCGGCGGAGTACCAGCTAAAAATGGAGAAAACAGTTCTTCGGAACTTATTAAAAACACTTCCAAATAATTTCCAAACAATCCCAATATCAATTCATCAACAGAGTCTCAATATCAAAATCTCAACATTTTTTTCAGTTTCAGTTCTCAATCATCATTTCTCAGGGTTCTCATATATAAACAACAATTAAATACTCAAATTACTTCCATACATAACCATAAATCTTTATTATTTACATGAACCTCAAAATACATTACATAAATCCAAATACATATGAGAAAATAAAAATTTAGTTACAAAATAACAAAATGACACCTAGTGTCCTACCAATGCACTGCAGAAGTTGAGGTAACACGGACACTGTGCAGAACTGCCGGACAGACTCACCCAGTCTACGGTCTACTAGGCTCACGATCTGTATCTCCAGTACCTAAGCGTGGCAAAAGCAACGCGCTAAGCAATAATGCTTAGTGGTGCAATAGTATAATAAAAGAAAATAGCAAAAAAATAAGTATGTATAGAATGTGTATGATTTCTTTGTTTGGTATTGGTGTATCCATTATTTCATTATCTTTGTCCACTTTCATTCATTTGGTTGCCCAAGTAACCTACACTAGATGACTGGACTGGATAAACGGGTAAACTGGCACTGGGTATCAAGTACCTCGGGCCGTCACACCATCGGTCGCATATGCATCTCCCGGTGTGCAGCAGCTAACAAGTCAGAATACATCGAGCACAAGGCCGATCTCAATACAAGGTCGAATGGCTAAAAGCCATAAAATCACATAATGGCAAATTGCCATGTGCGATCGCTAATCGAACCCTATTGGCATGCCAAACTATCCAAACCAATCTTGTTAGGTATACTAGGGCATTTGAAACTTTTAAATTCTTCAATTTGTGAATTTCAAGTTTTGGTGTTACTATTCACCTCATTGGTCAACAAAAATGTTGACTTTTGGATAGACAATATGTACATTGACTTTGGCACTCCCAATATACCACATTTTACATTTAAAACTTGTTAGAATTGGTCACCATTACCATTTCTAACTTAAAACCAAGAGGGCAGAAAATTTTAGTTTTTGAAGCATAAGTTTACTGTTCCATTAAGCACTGTTGCAGTGGGAATTTGAAGAAATGACAAACATGAAAGTTGTTCATTATTTTATCTAGTTGAATTTCCTTTTTTGAATCACTCCATTTGGAGCTTTGTAGCTCCAGATATGGCCCAAAAACCACAGCTGACCGGATTTCCAAAACTGCAGAATTACCAAATCTATAGTACCATGAACAGTGACTGTGATTGCATATTTGAATAGGTTCTGGCCATAATTTGGGGTAGGTTTCTTCATGAAAGTTGTTTTTCTATGTCTTAAATTATTGCTGTAAAAATTTCAGGTCAATTGACCATATCTACAGTGAGTTATGGCTAAATGAACAGTTACTGTTCATTTGGTCATTCTGTGTGTCTTTGTGCAGGGATCCGGATTGGGGCCAACTTTTGGTCCTCTTGCTTTGGTCTTTTGGGCATGGTTTCTTCAGTAAAAATGTGCCATTATAAGCCTAGTTTCATGTCCAATTGGCCAAACACCAATTGGATCAACACAGCCAAAGATATGGCAGTCCAAGTGGACTGAAATTTCATCACCTCTTTGCACTCACAAGGCAGCATACTCATTCACTTGCCATGCTATATTTCTGTCCAAATTATGGTCAAATTTTCTCAAATGGTCACTAATTGACCATTAGGATATTCTTTAACAATTTCATAAGCCAAGTTCACATTTTGCTCCCAAAACCCTAATTCAAATTCATGATTTATACAATTTACCTTAGTTAGCTATTAATTCATTATTCTTATGTTTATAAACTTCAAACATGATTTCTAGTTCACTTGAAGCTCATCAAAAACACTTATTGCTATTCCTTCATTAGGGCAGCCGAAATTCATGTACATATACACATGAGTTTTTGTTCATTTAAATTACAATTCTTACTAAGTTCAAGTCCCTAATCTTGAAATTAAAGAGTTTTAGGTATATAATGCACTAACCTCTTGTAAGCAGATTTTTCCAAGCCCCAAACTTCACTTTCTTTCTTCTTCTTGGCTGCCAATTGCTTTGTCTAGGTGTGGGATTAATTTTTGATGAAGGGACTTATGGGTTTTAGTGAGTGGATGAAGAGAAAATCAAGTTCAAAGCTTGATAAAAATGGTGGAAGAAGGGAGCAATGGTGGACGGCAAAAAGGAAGAGAAATAGGAAGAAGATGAAACTGAATTTTAGTCAAATTTGTCCCATTCTACTCATTTATCTAATGGAAATTTAAGTTCAATTAATAAAATTTTTAATGACATCATGAGTGATGTCATTAATCCTATTTTATTTTTCCTTTTTCTCTTCTTTTCTTTTTCCATTTTCCATTACAATTTTCATGATTTTAAATTTATTTTATGTGTCTTAATCTCTCTTATTTTAATTGACATTTAGGCCAAAAATCACCTCTGAAGGCGAAATGACCAAAATGCCCTCCGTTTGGCTTAACGGGTCAAAATTGTCTGTACCGATTGAAAAATTTTTCTAGGTATTTTCTTGTCATTATAATGCCATAGGAACCTCAATGACCCTTCTCTGGAGTCCCAAAAATTATTTTATGAATTTTTCCCTGGGTTTAGGGCTCCTCGTTGCGAGAACCGCAACTTCCCTCTGGTTACCCCTCGCTAGGGCACCGGTTCGTTTAACTTGGTTGTATTTTATTTCTAAAATTTTTACCAAATTTTTCTTATTAATATATGAGTTAATTATGGTCCCTCACTTTAGTTTAAATATTTTTCTGGACATTCTAGCTGTCCGGACCGACACTAGTCACCGGAACAGCAGGATGTACGGAGTAGTTACTGGGAGGGTGTTACACCCACTTTAAGCGATTATGCAAAAAATTCCCAATTGAATTACTAAATCTCAACATACACATAAAATTAACTTGTTATAACTTTTGATTACTTTAATCAACATCAATTGCCATCAAATTCATGTGAAAACAAACCAAACCCCTTTAATCACCATGGCTCCTAAAATTAAGGTTCACCAAAACTCAATCATTTCCTCAATTTTTCTTAACCATTCAACTTGTCTCAAACTTAACACAAAATTTAATTAAGGAAGATAAGAAAACTAGCACTAACCTCAACTTGAGCTCGATAAATCCTTAGAATTTCCTCTCCTTTTTGCTGCCTATAGGTTGCCCATGGTGTAAGGATCATTTCTCATGAAGGGAGCTTGAAGAAATAATGGCTTGCACATGAGGAAATGAAGCATTGCTTGGAACTCATCCATGGAGAATTTGTAAGAAGTGAATTCGGCCAAGAAGAAATCAAGAGGAAGAAGATGATGCAAATGGCTGATTAGTGTCCTCATGTACCTTATTTAGTGCCACCTAACCCCACTAAGAATAATTAAATCATTATAATAACCAAAGTTTAGAAATTCTAATTATACCCCCATACTTCCTCTAAATTACATTACATATTTAATTTCTTATTTCCATGAAATTTCAATATTTAATACTATTCATTTTTAATGGACATTTAGGTCAAAAGTCCACTCTATGTGTCAAATGGCTAAAATGCTCCTCTTCCGGTCACTTTTCAAAATTTTCAATGCTACCGATTAACTCCTTGATCCGCCGATTTCTTAAATTTTTGTTTTTATTTGTACTAACTTACTAAATTTTCGTTGACATTTCCAATGTCAATTACACCTCAGTAGACCTTTAATTAGGTCTCGAAAATATTTTCCCGTGGTCCAGGGGTAGTCAACGATCCCCGCTGTAACTTCCTGATGCGGTCACCTATCGCGACGGTTCCAGCTCGTTTAACCTATCTGCACTTCGCCTCTATTATTTTCTCTTTATTTTTCTTGTATTTTCTTACCTTGTATTTCATCATTTTATATCTCCTCACTATCACCAAAATGTTATACCAGACTTTCTGGCTGTCTGTACCCTAGTTGTCCCCATTCTGGCTGTTTGCTCAGACAGCCTCAGTCATCGAAATAGTATAACGTACAAACTATGTAACTGAGGATGTTACAACTCTTCCCCTCTAAAAAGGAATTTCGTCCTCGAAATTCATCAGATTCAAAGAACTAAGAATATCATTATCTCATAATTTTATTCAATTTCCTCATCATTGTTTTCCTCTGCCTTTAGTATTCCCACTCGTGAAATTCTTTTATTCATTGGTTTCTTGATTCCCCATACTAGAATCTTTACTGGTCCTTTCAGTCTATTTTACCAATTCCAATTATGTTAAATTACCCTTTGTCTAGGTATTCTAAATTTACCTCATACAAGACCTTATACCTTGGCATCTTCATATTTGTTCAATAACTATTACCACACACAACTCCATCAATGGATTTTATTCTTGCTTCCAGAGGGAGTAGCACTACAACTTCTAAATATTTTCTCAAATGCTTAAATCATTCCTTTCTGACAAAAATATCAAAATAATTATATGACTCCATATTGAAGTTTAAATATCTTCACCCAAATCAGTTCAATATACTGTTCTTCTGCAATTTCTCCCTTACAGTGCTTTATAGGGTGTTATTTGTATACTAGCTTAATAACTATTATTATATACAAATTTTACCAGTAGGAGGTATCTGTCCATCTCCCCTCAAATTCAATGACATAAGTTCTCAGTATATTCTCGAGGATTTATCACATATTACAAGTTATTATTATAATTTCATTTCTTTATTTACAGGAACTCAATGAGTTTCAGAATTTACCTGAATTACTCGTTTCGACTGTCCATCCGTCTGAGGATGATAAGCCATACTGAAATCTCTAAGCTTATAATAATTACTATGGTACATGTAGTTCACATTAGTGTAACCGAGTCACTAACTCTAGCTACCTTACAAGTGTGATCTTTCAGTATGCTAGTTCTGAAGTTTAAATTTTTCACCAGAATTTTCACATTTATTTCCTGTTATAGTACTCTATTTGGGCGTAACTATATCAAATCACAGACTGCTTACAAATATTCTTATTTTATTGTACCATGAGGAAGCACGTAGCTCTACACAATAATTCCATGTCGGTACTGTAATCTATAGCTTATAATACAAACATCGAGAATATTGCATAGTCACTATGTTATAACCTCATGAACTAGTTTTTTCTACTTCTTTTCCTAATGTCCTCTACGACTCTGAGTCCATTTCTTAACCTTGAATAATCAAAAGTAAATAGATTTGCATTAGTGTCACCTCGAATCTTATAAATGCAATGCATGTATGCATACTAGTTCTTTCTACTTATCTGTGCTTAGGAATGCCTAAACTGTGCTCTGATACCACTAAATGTAACACCACTCACCCGTTTATAGTGTGGCCGAGCAAGGCATATCACGCGGAGTGCCGGAGCACCTGATCTCATCTTATTTCATTTCATTTTTTTTTTAATATATTTGTTCAAAAATGGTTTAGGCACTAATGTTATTTATTAAAGTCTGACTAATGTGGCAAATACCATATGGTCTCAATAATCATAATAATAGTCTCATTCATAATCATACTCAGCTCTTATATCGAAATACTCAATTTCATCAATGTACATAATTTGCAACTAATTGCATAAAATTACAGTCTACATGTTATACAGTTTAACTAAATCACAGACTTATTAAATACAATTTCTTAATTTGAATTACAACATAAGAAATAATTAAAATATACAAAATACATTATATGCTTAATGTGAGCCCTATCTGCATGCATTGCTGAGGAGGTGACAACCTTGAACTCTTTTGACACTTCTGCAGATCTAGACTCCAAAAATCTCAGTCAACTGTTTACTGGTTTTACCTTCAATACCTATGTGAGGAAACAATTCCATCACGCTAAGCATTTCTGCTTAGTGGTGCAATAATACAACAATGAAATAACATATACAAATAAAGAAATAAATAAATCATAATTCGGATACTCATAAATCAGTTTAATTTGTTATGGTATTTTTAGTATCAACTATCTTATATACTAGTTTAATCCTCTTTGGAAGTGCTAAGTTTATAACCTTTCAGTAATAATACCCAGTATACAAATTACTTTAACTGTATTGTATTTTAAGTCTCTATGATTCTGGAAATTGTATTTTTGTTATGTTTCTATTGCTAATCTCTTTTACTCATTTCATTCAATACTTAATTTAATTGTACTGAAATTTCATTATACTTAACTTAACTTAACTGCCTAAATTGAATAATGATTTAATTGACTGCCCGTGTAGCCTATACAACTGACCAGACTGGATAAACGGTAAAAATAGCACTGGGTACCTAGTACCTCAGGCCGTCACACCATCGGTCACAAAGTATCTCTCGGTGTGCAAACAGTATGGCTAATAAGCCATATAATCAGTCAAGCAATAAGCTGAGTATAATAATATAATCCATATATCTATAGGCTATTAAAATCCGTATAGCCATAGACTACTAAAATATGTATAGCCATAGGCTATTAAAATCACAATGTGGCATAATAAGCCATAAAACACAGTATGGCGTGAAGCCAACTGTAGTACAGTTGTCAGAACCCTATTGGCATGCCAACCTATCCAAACTAGTCAACTAGCCAAGGCTAGGACATTTACAAGCTTAAAAATTTAATTATTTATTTTTAAGGTTTATAGGTCATTATGCCATTCACTGGTCAACAAAAATATTGACCTTTTTATGCATCATGGATAGGTTGATTCTAGTATCAACATTTCACAATTTGCATTTTAATATGTTGCTAATATAGTACATTTTACAATTCTCACAAGTTGGCATTTATTGCCAATTTTATTTCTAAGACTTATTGCATGATAATGTCAATTTTTCAATTTTGGTATGCTGGATTGATCTAGCTAGATGTCCTATTTCCCTTAGTTTTTAGATTCTAGTCAAAAAAGCAATTTTATAGGTCTATGTCTTATTGAATTTTTACCACTGATTTCCTGTAATTCTGAGTTGTATAGAACAAGATATGGTCAATTTACTAAAGCTGGACAGATTGCATTTTTAATGCAAAGTTAGGTCAATTTTTGGTCAAATTCAATTCTAGCAGATTTGGTACCCTAAATTAGGCAAGCAAATTGACTTAGTTCTGGTCATTTCTGGGCTTTGGTGTCTCTATAAGAGTTATAGCTCTATGTCTAAGCTTTCCATTGATATAAATCTTAGGTCATTTTGACTTGTTTACAGTGAGTTATTGCCAAATGAGTGACTACTGCTCATATGGTCAAATTCTAGGTTGCAATGGTTCTGGACAGTTTTGATTCCTCAATTTGTGCAAGCAATTTGACTTAGTAAATGGCATTTTTGGATTCTATGATCTTCAACAAAGCTGTAGCCCTATGTCTAAGCTTTCCATCTGTATAAAATTCAGGTCATTTGGATATTTCTACAGGGAGTTATGGCTAATTACGTGATTACTGTTCATATGGTAAAAAATCTAGGTTGCAAATTGCCAATTCCGGATTTGGTAAAATTTTAGGTCAATTTCCGGATAGAAATTTGGTAATGTAACACCCCTAAGTTCGGTAGTGCGTTCTACTGTTCCGGTGACCAGTGTTGTCCGGACAGCTAGGATGCCTACAACTACACTTCAATATGAGTGAGGAGACATAAAATAATGAAATACAAGAAAAGAAAATACGAGAAAAACAAAGGAAAAATAATAGCAAAGAAATGTAACCAAGTTAAGCGAGCCGAGAACCCTAGTGATGGGTGACCGCACCGGGAAGTCACGGCGTGGACCGTTGACTAATCTCGGATCATGGGAACCCCGAAAATATTTTTAGGACTTAAAGAGACATCAATTGAAGTATAAATATCTTTAGAAATATCAAAGAAAAATTAAATAATTAGTACAAAGAAAAGTGAGAAATCGAAAAACGGACAAAACCCGGTGTTACAGAAAAATAGGGAATGTAACCCGAACAGGGGTATTATGGTCATTTGACATCCCGAATTGTCTTTTGACCTAAATGTCCATTAAAAATAAATAATATTACACTTGGAAAATAAAATGAAAAATTAATTTGGTGGTACCTAAAGTAAATAACAAGAATTAAGGGTTTAATGTGGGATAAAGGGGAATTAAACTTATAATATGATTAATTGGTGTGAGTGGGCCACTAATGAATAAAATAAAAACATAATGGGGCAGCTGTAACTCCATTATACAAGCTGAAATGTTCATCTTCTCCATTTCCCTTAACCTTGCTGAATTGAAGGAAATGAAACCTCCATTGCCGTTTTCTTTCAAGCTTGACCCATTCCCTCATTTCACTTCTAATCACCTAAGTTTCTTCACTAAGTTCTATCCCCACATCACAAGGAAGAGTTTGATACTAAAATCAAGAAGTTTAATCAAGGTTTAGCAAGTTCCAACCATAGGTAAGTTTACATTTTTTTGAATATTGTTTTGTTAAACTTTGTGTACATGTTATGGGTGTTGGATTTGTGAAGAAAATTTTCAAGTTTGAGGAGTTATTGATATGTTCATTTTGGACAGCCATGGAGTTATGTATTTAAGGAAATATTTATACATATATTTGATGAGAAATGATGTTGATTAGGGTGATTTAATATCCTAGTAAATTATTCCACATGTATATGGTGATTGTGCACTTGGAATGGAAATTGATGAATTATAGGACACTTTGGCATGGTGAAGATTTTCGGCAGCCTTGGGACTCTTGGATAAATGTATGTGTTTATGAAGGTATTGGCAGAATATTGACATTGAGGATTGAAGGATATGTATATAGAGTGATTGTGTAAAGTGTATGTAAGAATTAGTAATGTTTAGGTGTATATGTGATTGTACTTAGACCTTGTAAATTTGAGTTTTAATTGGTGTATTGAGGATAATTGTAATCTGCCCAAAGTGACTTTAAAGTAAAGTGGTATATGGTTTTGGTAATGTACCAAAATAGAATTGGTAAGGGAAGTGGACATATAGCAATTAAATGTGTAATGGATACATGTATAAGTAAGGTAATTAAGGGCAGTATAGATATTAGCCTATAACTTTAAATGTGTAACCTAAATTGGTATGAGACCAATTGGAGGTGAAACTAGGCACAAAATGTGCCAACTTTCATTGCGAAAGCATACCAAAATTCTGCTTGCAAGGTGACATGAAAAATGACCAATTCGGATTAAGTGCAATTGAAACCTGAAAACTGACCAATTTGGCAGCAGTTAGTGTTTAGGCCATAACTCACTCAAAACAGGTCCAATTGACCTGAAATTTTAACCATGAATAGCTAAGACCCATACCTACAAGTCTTATGAGACACGAAAGCCCAAAAATGACCATAAGCAAGTCAAACAGCTTGCACAAGTTCGGGTCCAAAAACTGGCCGAACCAAAGTTGACCAAAATTGACCTAAAGTGACCTAATTTGATGCCATTTGACCAACAATAGTAAAATGACCATAACTTGGTCTACATAACTCAGAATGACCTGAAATTTTGCTCCGCGTGCAATAAGACATAGATCTACAAGTTTGTAGTTTTGACCGAAACTCGAAAACTGAGGAAACTAGGTGTTCCGACTAGGTAAACTAGTATCCCGAAATTCAACAAGTTGCATTAAAATGCACTAAACAAGGAAATGAGTTTGGTAAAACGTACCAACCCTAAAACCCTATCGAATGTGACATATTAATGACTCTAAGACCTAATTTACCTAGAATGCATCGAGGGTCGGTATATTAGGTGATTAAGCAAATAATAGCTTTCGGTGAATTACTTATCGAACATTATCATTAGAGACAATTTAATTTAGTACTGAAACACTTCAAATTGTGTTTCTCAGTTACCAAAGACTCAGGAAAAGGGATGGAAACATTGAGTCCAGACCAGGAGATAGTCATCAGAGGTTTGTGCACAACTAGTTTTCAACTGATTTTACTCTGAATAAGATTTCATATGATTAATTGTATGTTATTGATTTAAATTGTGTTTGTGTAGAATAGTTATTTCTTTTGAATTTTTCAATTGAAATAAATTATGATTATTTGTATGTTATTGTTTTAAATTGTGTTTGTGCACAACTAGTTTTTAACTGATTTTGTTATGAATATTTCATACGATTATTTATATGTTATTGTTTTAAATTGTGTTTGTGCACAGCAGTTATTTCTTTTGAATTTTTCAATTGAAATAAATTATGACTATTTGTATATTATTGTTTTCAATTATGGAAATGTGTTTGAATGGATACTTATTGCTTGAAAAGCATTGTAAATGGTTTGAAACTGTGGAAAAATTGATTTAGTGTGATTTGTGAAAATTTGAAGTTAATTATGAATTGTGTTACCATTTTGTGAATGAATTTATGACTTTAGAAATTTATTGGATTCTCACAAATCATTTGAATAAAATGTTTGGAATTGATTTTGTGTTCACACTTAGCATGACAGTATCATATCATTCCTTCTCCATTTGTGGGGTTGTGATCGTTTATTTTCCTTCTCCATTTATGGAGTCGTGATCGTTTATTTTTCTCCCTCTCTAGTTTACCAGTTGAGGTGATCGGATGAGTACTCATTATATAGCTAGCTCCCTTCCTCATTGATTTCGATTAGTGGGGTTGTGATTGCTTTGTCGTGGTGTACAACGCGGCATTGATCGGAAATTTGTGTCATGGCTTAAGTTGTGAATGAATTGGCAACACTGTATTCTTAAATTATTAGACTAAATTGTATTGTTATGCGATTTGATAATTTGTGAAATGAAGTTTAAATTCTTATTGACATTTACTGTCTTTTGAATTTAACTATGTTTTGATTACTGAGATTTATTGTGATATTGTGTTAAATTCCTTATGACAGTATTATCTTGAATTTAACTATAGTTTTTAAGTATCCACTATTTATTTGAATTATGAATTATGATTTAAATTTGTATTTAGTTAATGTTGTGCACCACTGAGACATTGTCTCAGCGATAGCTTTTTATTGCTGTCGCAGGTAGACAGACAGATAGTGCAGCAGACTAGGCTGCTATTACCTCCAACGAGAGATTTTATGGTATAACGAGTATACCACATTTTGTATTTTGTGCGGTATACATTGAAGTTGTAAAATAATTATGAGTTATTTTGGCTTGTAAAAAATTGTATTATATTTCTTTTATCTCAGTCTTTGAAAAATCACTGTGGATTTGATTTGAGAAATGTGTGGTGTTGAGAAAAATGTTGGAGTTGAGATTTGGAAATCTATTGAAGTGCTTTTTTTATAGGTTTTCTGAAGAACTGTTTTATCCAAAATATAGATGGCACTCTGCTAAAATTTTTACAGAAACTCCAAATAATTCAAATGTGTTAGTTCTATCACTTCAGTTCAAAAAGGTTTTTAACACCTGTAAATAATGCTCACCACTGTAAAAGAAGTAAGAAAAGTTTTTAAAATCCCTTGTAGTGTATTTAATGGATTATTAGTAGACGGAGTTGGTAATCATTAGGTATACTACGGGATCATGTTATGCCTTACAGAGGGGTAGGGTGTGACATGTTTTAGTGGTATCAGAGCTAGTGTTTTTTTTAAATTCTATTTTCACAGGTTATTTGAATATTCTTTCTTCATAGTACAGCTGCTCAATGTCATTGTTTGATACATACAGTACATTACATTATAAATATGCACTAACGAGAGGAAATCTCCTTGTGTTAATTGTTCGGGAGGTCTAAGATCCTCGAATTGATTATGGAAGAGGGTGATCATTCAGTCGATCAATCGATAGAGGATGAGGTACAAGTTGAGGCCCTAGCTCCACAAAGTGTCGAAGGCCCGACTGTACCAGTTTTACCGGTACAAATTACTGCACAAATGGCCCAGCAAATGGCCACTTTCTTTCAACAAATGGCTGATACTCTGTCAGCTCAAGCTCAAGTCTGTGCCCAACCCCACAAGGGCAACATGAAATAGAGAAGAGAGAGAAACCTATGGGTCAGAGCTCAAGCAGTAATTTGAGAAAGAGAAAAGAATTTGAGGAGCCCCGAGCTCAGGGATATAACAGAGGTAGATCATCAAAGCAGAGACCACCAAGGTCCAGTCATCGAACAACTAGAAGTTCCTACCCTCCTCGCCAATGTGAAACTTGTGGTAGAAATCATGGTGGGGTATGCTATAAGGCTATTAGAGCCTGTTATAATTGTGGAGGCACATGACACTTTGCCAAGGACTGCACCAGTAGTCACAGAGTTGGACCACCTCTTACTACTGCAGAAGGGTCAGTTCAGAGCCCTGTCACCAGAAGTTCATAACCACCCAGCAGAGGTAGAGGCAGGGGTAGAGGTAGCCCAGCAGGCAGCCAAGGCACGGTAAAACATTCAGAGCAAGACAGTGCTCCGGTCAAAGTCTATGCAATGAGACAGAGGGAAGGGGCCGAGACATCTGACGTTGTGGCTAGTACCTTCTCAACTTTTAACCAAGATGTGTTTGTGTTATTTGATCCGGGTTCTACCCATTCTTATGTGAGTGCTAGCATCATTGATTGCATTGCTGTTCCATGTACAAAAATGGACTTTGAGGTGCTAGTAACAAGTCCGCTAGGACAGGAGTTCAAGGAAATAAATTTTGATACATTAGTGATTAGTCCTTTAGGATAGGGATTGTGATAATAAGTGAAATTAGTTTTGGAAGGGTTTATAGGCGAAAAGTATTTCCTGACACACCATAAATTATAAAGCTAATTGGCAAGCCTATTTAATGTAAAGCAAGAGGACGTAAAAGTAAGTTATAGTAATAGGATTGCTCTAGATGAAGGCAGAGATGTTACTGTTAGTAATTGTTAATGGATATTGTAATCAGAATAAGTTCGGATATCAGTGAATTCGAAAAGGATAAAGGATAGGATAGTTTGATCTATTGGGATGTATTGTAGTAACTATGCAATGTTCTTGATTGTTTATACTATAAACTGCGGATTATAGTACTAACTTAAGATTATTGTGTAGAGCTACATACTACCTGATAGTACACCTAGATGAGGATAGTTGCCAACGACATCTATTTTTGTATAGTTATGCTAGGACATAATTTAATTGTTAGAAATAAGTTTGAAAATCCTACTTAGGGATCTAAAACTCAAAAGTTAGAATATCGAAAGGTTATAGTTCGGTACAAAAGAAAGTAAGTTATAAAATATTGACAGATAAAAAGAGTTATAGAAGTAGAAATTTGAATAGTTGATTCATATATAACAAAGAAATATTACGAATGTGAGGAAGACTATGGACCAGAATGGTCAGAGGACCAATGACTGATGAATGATTCTAATATGACCTCAAGGGTCATTCAAGAAGCAACGTGAACCAAAATATTAGACAGCATAATAGTAAGAGGAGATTGGTGTTATCCAAACAAATTAAACATTGTATTAGATTATTAAAAGTCTTATACAAATTTGAGAAAAAAAAAAGATTATACGATCATATAGAAAGGAGAAAATAAACGTATGACTATTGTAAGATGGCTATTGGGTAAAATTTCGTGGACGAAATTTATTTAAGGGGGGGAGAATTGTAGCACCCCTAAGTTCGGTAGTGCGTTCTACTGTTCCGGTGACCAGTGTTGTCCGGACAGCTACGATGCCTAGAACTACACTTCAATATGAGTGAGAAGACATAAAATAATGAAATACAAGAAAAGAAAATACAAGAAAAACAAAGGAAAAATAATAGCAAAGAAATGTAACCAAGTTAAGCGAGCCGAGAACCCTAGCGATGGGTGATCAGACTGAAGTCACGGCATGGACCGTTGACTAGCCCTGGACTGCGGGGAACCCTGGAAAATATTTTTAGGACTTAAAGAGACATCAATTGAAGTATAAATATCATTAGAAATATCAAAGAAAAATTAAATAATTAGTACAAAGAAAAGTGAGAAATCGAAAAACGGACAAAACCCGGTGTTACCGAAAAATCAGGAATGTAACCCGAACAGGGGCATTATGGTCATTTGACATCCCGAATTGTCTTTTGACCTAAATGTCCATTAAAAATAAATAATATTACACTTGGAAAATAAAATGAAAAATTAATTTGGTGGTACCTAAAGTAAATAACAAGAATTAAGGGTTTAATGTGGGATCAAGGGGAATTAAACTTATAATATGATTAATTGGTGTGAGTGGGCCACTAATGAATAAAATAAAAACATAATGGGGCAGCTGTAACTCTATTATACAAGCTGAAATGTTCATCTTCTCCATTTCCCTTAACCTTGCCGAATTGAAGGAAATGAAACCTCCATTGCCGTTTTCTTTCAAGCTTGACCCATTCCCTCATTTCACTTCTAATCACCTAAGTTTCTTCACTAAGTTTTATCCCCACATCACAAGGAAGAGTTTGATACTAAAATCAAGAAGTTTAATCAAGGTTTAGCAAGTTCCAACCATAGGTAAGTTTACATTTTTTTGAATATTGTTTTGTTAAACTTTGTGTACATGTTATGGGTGTTGGATTTGTGAAGAAAATTTTCAAGTTTGAGGAGTTATTGATATGTTCATTTTGGACAGCCATGGAGTTATGTATTTAAGGAAATATTTATACAAATATTTGATGAGAAATGATGTTGATTAGGGTGATTTAATATCCTAGTAAATTATTCTACATGTATATGGTGATTGTGCACTTGGAATGGAAATTGATGAATTGTAGGACACTTTGGCATGGTGAAGATTTTCGGCAGCCTTGGGACTCTTGGATAAATGTATGTGTTTATGAAGGTATTGGCAGAATATTGACATTGAGGATTGATGGATATGTATATAGAGTGATTGTGTAAAGTGTATGTAAGAATTATTAATGTTTAGGTGTATATGTGATTGTACTTAGACCTTGTAAATTTGAGTTTTAATTGGTGTATTGAGGATACTTGTAATCTGCCCAAAGTGACTTTAAAGTGAAGTGGTATATGGTTTTGGTAATGTACCAAAACAGAATTGGTAAGGGAAGTGGACATATAGCAATTAAATGTGTAATGGATACATGTATAAGTAAGGTAATTAAGGGCAGTATACATATTAGCCTATAACTTTAAATGTGTAACCTCAATTGGTATGAGACCAATTGGAGGTGAAACTAAGCACAAAATGTGCCAACTTTTATTGAGAAAGCATACCAAAATTCTGCTTGCAAGGTGACATGAAAAATGACCAATTTGGATTAAGTGCAATTGAAACTCAAATCGACCAATTTGGCGTGATTAGTGTTTAGACCATAACTCACTCAAAACAGGTCCAATTGACCTGAAATTTTAACTATGAATTGCTTAATCACCTAATATACCGACCCTCGATGCGTTCTAGGTAAATTAGGTCTTAGTGTCATTAATATGTCACATTCGATAGTGTTTTAGGGTTGGTACGTTCTACCAAACTCATTTCCTTGTTTAGTGCATTTTAATGCAACTTGCTGGATTCCGGGATACCAGTTTGACCTAGTCGGACGACCTAGTTCCCTAGGTTTTCGAGTTTCGGTCAAAACGACAAACTTGTAGATCTATGTATTATTGCACGTGGGGCAAACTTTCAGGTCATTCTGAGTTATGTAGACCAAGTTATGGTCATTTTACTATTGTTGATCAAATGGCATCAAATTAGGTCACTTTAGGTCAATTTTGGTCAACTTTGGTTCAACCAGTTTTTGGACCCGAATTTGTGCAAGCTTTTTGACTTGCTTATGGTCATTTCTGGTCTTTGGTGTCTTCATAAGACTTGTAGGTATCGGTGAATTACTTATCGAACATTATCGTTAGAGACAATTTAATTTAGTACTGAAACACTTCAAATTGTGTTTCTCAGTTACCAAAGACTCAGGAAAAGGGAAGGAAACACTGAGTCCAGACAGAGATACCATCGAGGTTTGTGCACAACTAGTTTTCAACTGATTTTACTCTGAATAAGATTTCATATGATTAATTGTATGTTATTGATTTAAATTGTGTTGGTGCAGAATAGTTATTTCTTTTGAATTTTTCAATTGAAATAAATTATGATTATTTATATGTTATTGTTTTAAATTGTGTTTGTGCACAACTAGTTTTTAACTGATTTTGTTATGAATATTTCATACGATTATTTATATGTTATTGTTTTAAATTGTGTTTGTGCACAACAGTTATTTCTTTTGAATTTTTCAATTGAAATAAATTATGACTATTTGTATATTATTGTTTTCAATTATGGAAATGTGTTTGAATGGATACTTATTGCTTGAAAAGCATTGTAAATGGTTTGAAACTGTGGAAAAATTGATTTAGTGTGATTTGTGAAAATTTGAAGTTAATTATGAATTGTGTTGCCATTTTGTGAATGAATTTATGACTTTAGAAATTTATTGGATTCTCACGAATCATCTGAATAAAATGTTTGGAATTGATTTTGTGTTCACACTTAGCATGACAGTATCATATCATTCCTTCTCCATTTGTGGGGTTGCTGATCGTTTATTTTCCTTCTCCATTTATGGAGTCGTGATCGTTTATTTTTCTCCCTCTCTGGTTTACCAGTTGAGGTGATCGGATGAGTACTCATTATATAGCAAGCTCCCTTCCTCATTGATTTCGCTTAGTGGGGTTGTGATTGCTTTATCGTGGTGTACAACGCGGCATTGATCGGAAATTTGTGTCATGGCTTAAGTTGTGAATGAATTGGCAACACTGTATTCTTAAATTATTTGACTAAATTGTGTTGTTATGCGATTTGATAATTTGTGAAATGAAGTTTAAATTCTTATTGACATTTACTGTCTTTTGAATTTAACTATGTTTTGATTACTGAGATTTATTGTGATATTGTGTTAAATTCCTTATGACAGTATTGTCTTGAATTTAACTATGGTTTTTAAGTATCCACTATTTATTTGAATTATCAATTGTGATTTAAATTTGTATTTAGTTAATGTTGTGCACCACTGAGACATTGTCTCAGCGATAGCTTTTTATTGCTGTCGCAGGTAGACAGACAGACAGTGCAGCAGACTAGGCTGTTATTACCTCCAGCGAGAGATTTTAGGGTATAACGAGTAGACCACATTTTGTATTTTGTGCGGTATACATTGAAGTTGTAAAATAATTATGAGTTATTTTGGCTTGTAAAAAATTGTATTATATTTCTTTTATCTCAGTCTTTGAAAAATCACTGTGGATTTGATTTGAGAAATGTGTGGTGTTGAGAAAAATGTTGGAGTTGAGATTTGGAAATCTATTGAAGTGCTTTTTTTACAGGTTTTTCTGAAGAACTTTTTTATCCAAAATACAGATGGCACTCTGCCAAAATTTTTATAGAAACTCCAAATAATTCAAATGTGTTAGTTCTATCACTTCAGTTCAAAAAGGTTTTTAACACCTGTAAATAGTGCTCACCACTGTAAAAGAAGTAAGAAAAGTTTTTAAAATCCCTTGTAGTGTATTTAATGTATTATTAGTAGACGGAGTTGGTAATTCATTAGGTATACTACGGGATCATGTTATGCCTTACAGAGGGGTAGGATGTGACAGGTAAGCTTCCAACATGAAAGTTGGCACATTTTGTATCTAGTTTTACCTTCGATTGGCTTCATATCAATTGGGGTCACACAATTAGGGTTATAGGCTCAATTGCATAATGCCCTTTACACTTTCCTTAAACACCAATCACATACATATTCAACTTGCTAAATTTAAACTTCTCATACCTAATTTTGATTTTGTACCATACCAAATTCATTCATCACTTCACATTCTAGTCAATTTGGGCAGATTACACAATTCTTCAATACACCAAATACAACTCTAAATCACAAAGTCAACATTGACATAATTTTTACATGATATCACCTAACTAGTACAGAGAATTCCATCAACAATTTACATACACTTCTATCAATCTTTAGTACCATAATTCATCAAACAATTCCATGAAATTAAACACTCTTCATTGCACCACAAGGCTGCCAAAAATCACCATTGCCCAAAGTCTTCAATACCTCTTACAAAATCCCAAATCAATTGTGCCAATTTCACATATACACATAACTTGACTACTCATATAGTACTTAAATTAACATCATAATTCACTTCTTTCATGCATGAACTAATCCATTCTCATGGAATCAAGGTTGCCCACTTTAAGCAATTATGCAGAAAACTCCCAATTCAAAATCAAATTCCAATTCAATTACTCAATCTCAACATACACATAAAATTAACTTGCTAGAACTTTTAATTACTTTAATCAATATCAATTCCCATCAAATTCATGTGCAACAAACCAAACCCCTTTAATCACCATGGCTGCCGAAATTAAGATTCACCAAAACTCAATCATTTCCTCAATTTTTTTTAACCATTCAACTTGTCTCAACCTTAACAGAAAGTTTAATTAAGGAAGATAAGAAAACTAGCACTAACCTCAACTTGAGCTTGACAAATCATTGGAATTTTCTCTCCTTTTTGCTGCCTATAGGTTGCCCATGGTGTAAGGATCATTTTTCATGAAGGGAGCTTGAAAAAATAATGGCTTGAACATGAGGAAATGAAGCTTTGCTTGGAACTCATCCATGGAGAATTTGTAAGAAGTGAATTCGGCCAAGAAGAAATCAAGAGGAAGAAGATGATGCAAATGGCTAATTAGTGTCCTCATATACCTTATATAGTGCCACCTAATGCCACTAAGTATAATTAAATCATTATAATAACCAAAGTTTAGAAATCCTAATTATACCCCCATACTTCCTCTAAATTACATTACATATTTAATTTCTTATGTCACACCCTATCCCTCTGTAAGGTATAACATGATCCCGTAGTATACCTAATGAATTACCAAACTTCGTCTACTGATAACCCATTAAATATACTAGAAGGGATTTTAAACCTTTTCTTACTTTTTTACAAAGTGGTGAGCACTATTTACAGGTGTTAAAATTTTGTAACTGAAATGAAACCAGATAACACATTTAAAGTATTAATAATTTCTATAAAACTTTTAGCAGAGTGCCATCTGTATTTCAAATAAAACAGTTCTTTAAAAACCTGTAAAAAGCACTTCCAATATTTTGTTCAATCCCCAAACTCTAATATCCAATCAACACAATAAGTTTCTCAACATTTGTCAACTCAAATCCACAATAATTTTCTAGTGTTTTCAAAAGCTGAGATAAAAAGAAATATATCACAATATTTACGAGCCAAAATAATTAACAAATTTAGTTTACAACTTTAATGTATAATTTTAATTTATAACTGCTCAAAACCAAGAACAATATATACATACAGTGAACATACATTACAATACAAAATGCAAAATATGGTATACTCAATATACCCGATGAACTCTCAATGTAGCACTAACAGCCCAGTCTGTTGCCCTGTCAGTCTGTCTACTTACGACAGCAATGAAAAGTTATCGCTAAGCCAATGTCTCAGTGGTGTACAACATTAACAAAATGCAACTTTAAATCATAAATCATAAGTCATATAAATAGTGGATACTTATAACCATAGTTAAATTCAAAGACAGTGAATGTCATAAAGAAATTAAACTCCACTTCACAATATCATAATAAATATCAATAAATCACACACACAGCTTAATCATGTTCCAAAGTTCAATTCGTCCCAAAAGGCGATGGCTAGTGAGGAATAACATAGCTAGCTAGCAATAATATGAGTAGTCATTCTATTCGTCCTCAACAGGCACACACCTCAACACTTCAGCTAGAGAGGGAATTCAAAGTCAATTCGTCCCACTAAACAATCAAGTGAGGAATTCAATCAATATACATGATAGTTGTAGTTTCAAACCATTTATAATGTTTTTCAAGCAATAAGTATCCATCAAATATCATTCAAACAAATTTTCACAATTTAAATAATAACATACAAATAGTCATAATTTATTTCAATTGAAATATTCAAATAACTATTGTGCACAAATCTCTAATAAATATCTTTTGGTCCTGACTCAGTGTTTCCTTCCCTTTCCCTGAGTCTTTGCTAACTGAAACACACAATTTAAAGTGTTTCAGTACTCATTTAAACTGTCTCTAACAATAAGGTTCATTAATTAATTTATTTAATTCTATTATTTTCCTTAGTCAACCTAAAATGTTGACCCTCGATGCACTCTAGGTGAATTAGGTTTAATCGTACCAAAATTTTGACCTAGTTCCCTCGATTTTGAGTTTCGGTCCAAACTACAAACTTGTAGGTCTATGTCTTATTGCACGCAGGGCAAAATTTCAGGTCATTCTGAGTTATGTAGACCAAGTTATGGTCAATTTACCAATGCTGGATAGAATGCACCAAAATGGCAACTTTAGGTCATTTTTAGGTCACTTTTGGTTCGGCCAGTTTTGGTACCTGAATTTGTGTAAGCTATTTGGCTTGGTTCTGGCCATTTTTGAGCTTTGGTGTCTTCATAAGAATTGTAGACCTATGTCTAAACTATTTATGGTAAAAATTTCAGGTCAATTGGACCTGTTTTGAGTGAGTTATGGCAAAAACACTAACTACTAGCCAAATTTTCAATATTTTGGCTTTCAAGTCACTAATCCGAATTTGGTGATTTTTCAAGTCACCTTCTAGGTAGAATTTTGGTAAGCTTTCTTCATGAAAGTTGGCACATTTTGTGCCTAGTTTCATCTCCAATTGGTGTCATACCAATTGGAGTCACACACTTAAGGTTCTAAGCCAAAACACACACTTCCCTACGACACACTTCTCATCACTTACCAATTACATATTCAACACTTACCAAATTACTTCCTTCATGCCAATTCTGGTTTGTACCTTACCATTGACACATTTAACAACATGTTTTGTTCATTTTGGACAACTTGTAACCATTCTCAATATGCACACTATAACACAGAATTTTCCAAAGTCCATTTACACCATTTAACCACATGAACATACCCCATTTACATACCCAATTCCAAACCATTATACACATATCCATGCTGCCATCAATAACAACATCTTAAACAACCATAAGCAAGTAAAAACAAGCTACATATAATGAATTTCCATGGCTTCCAAAATGTACATCTCCATTAAAACATCAAACATCAAATATTCTTCCATAAATCAACTACCCACAACCTTGGTTACACTTTTAATGAAACAAGAATTAAAAACACTCACTTACCACTTTTGAAGCTTGATCAAAACCTCACTAAACTTCTTAAAATTGCTATTAAACTCTTCCTTGCAAGGTGAGGAGCGAAGTTAATGAAGGAACCTAGTGGAAAAAGTGGCTAGAAGATGGTGAACTTGAGCTTGGAGTGTGGAAGGCCATGGAGTTTTCTCCCAAGGTTTGGTTCGGCTGGTTTTGAAAAGTGAGGTTGAAGATGGGTTCTGCACCTCCCAAGTGTCCCTTTAGGTGTCCAAATGCTGAAGTTAGTGGAGCACTATTAAAAGTTTTAATGGTTATTTATTTAGTTTCCAATTTTTGCAATTTGGCCACCACACTTTCACTATTTACATAATGTATCTTATTTTAATTTTTTATGACATTTTCCAAGTGTAATATCATTTATTTTTAATGGAAATTTAGGTCAAAATGCATCTCAAGGTGTCAAATGACCACAATGCCCCTATTCGGATTGCATTCTTGATTTTTCGGTAGCACTGAGTTTTATCGTTTTCTCAATTTCTTGTATTCCTGTATACCGATTAATTAATTTTTCTTTGATATTTCTAACGATATTTATACTTCAATAGATGTTCATTTAAGTCTTAAAAATATTTTCTAGGGTTCCCCGCAGTCTAGGGCTAGTCAACGGTCCATGCCGTAACTTCCCGGTGCAGTCACCCATCGCTATGGTTCTCGGCTCGTTTAACTTGGTTACATTTCATTACTATTATTTTTCCTTTGTTTTTCTTGTATTTTCTTTTCTTGTATTTCATTATTTTATGTCTCCTTATCAATATTTAAGTGTAGTTCTAGGCATCCTAGCTGTCTGGACAACACTGGTCATCGGAACAGTAGAACGCACTACTGAACATAGGGGTGTTACAATTCTCCCCCCCTTAAAATTAATTTCGTCTCGAAATTTTACATCGCATCGAGCAATTTGTGGTGCTGTCTCCTCATGTCCTCTTCACGTTCCCAAGTAGCTTCCTGGCCTGAATGATGGTTCCACAGCACTTTAACCAGGTGTATCTTTTTATTCCTAAGCTGCTTCACCTCATATGCCATAATTTCTATGGGTTCTTCCTCATACGAGAGGTCTAGATTTACCTCAATCTCTTTAATTGATAGTACATGAGATGGGTCAGATCTGTACCTCCTTAACATGGACACATGGAAGACACTGTGTATCCTTTCTAGCTCTGGAGGTAATGCTAATCGATATGCCAAAGGACCCACTCTCTCAAGAACCTCATATGGTCCGATAAAGCGAGGACTCTATTTCCCCTTTTTGCCAAATCTCATAATCCTCTTCCAAGGAGAAACTTTAAGGAATACCTTATCACCCACTGCATATTCAATGTCTCTCCTTTTCAGATCAATATAGGACTTCTGATGGTCCGATGCAGCCTTGAGTCGATCTCTGATCAATATGATCTTTTCCTCTGTCTGCTGAATAATTTCTGGCCCAATCAACTTTTTTTCACCTACTTCGTCCCAACATAGGGGAGTTCTGCACTTCCTGCCATACAAAGCTTCATATGGAGGCATCCCAATGCTTGATTGGTAGCTATTGTTATAAGCAAACTTAATCAAAGGCAAGTGTATATCCCAACTACCTTCAAACTCAATCACACAAGCCCGTAACATATCCTCCAATATCTGAATTACCCTCTTAGACTAGCCATCTGTCTGTGGGTTGAATGCTATGCTGAAGTTCAATCTAGTTCCTAGGGCTCTCTGAAGACTATCCCAGAATCTAGAAGTGAACCTAGGATCTCTGTCAGATACAATCGATAATGGCACTCCATGCAGTTTTATAATCTCATTTATGTACAATCTGGCCAATCTTTCTAGGCTATATTCCATCCGAATTGGCAAAAAGTGAGCAGACTTGATCAGTCTATCAACTAGAACCCATACTACATCATGACTATTCTGTGTCCTCAGAAGTCCCATCACAAAATCCATAGCTATCCGTTCCCATTTCCACTCTGGTACTGGCAATGGATGTAACAAACCAATTGGAACTTGATGTTCTGCCTTTACTTGCTAACAAGTTAGGCATTTGGAAACAAAGTCAGCTATATCCCTTTTCATACCCATCCACCAGTAACGCTCTTTCAGCCCTCTGTACATTTTAGTTCCACCAGGGTGCATAGCAAAAGGAGACTCATGTGCTTCCTTCATAATGATCTGTCTCAATTTCACATCATTAGGAATGCACATTCTGCCCTGATGTAGTAATAAACCATCATCTCTCACAGAGAATTTAGGTTTCTTGCCCTGCTAGACTTCTTTCAGTAGCTTCTGATATTTTTCATCACTCTGGCAAGATTCGATCGATCAATCAAAAGCCCAGTTGTACATGCCATGCAACTACTGTCTGTCCCTCATCATCAATCTCCAAACTGGCATGCTGTGCTTTCAACTCATGTAACATGGACAAAGGAGAAACTCTGAGACTAGCAATAGTCTTGCGACTTAAGGTGTCATCCACCACATTTGCTTTCCCTGGCTGATAGTTTATTAAGCAATCATAGTCTTTAATCAGTTCTAACCATCTCCTCTGCCTCAAATTCAATTCTTTCTGGGTGCCTAAGTACTTTAAGCTCTTGTGATCTGTGTAAATATAACATTTTTCCCCATACAAATAGTGTCTCCAGATCTTCAGAGCAAAAACAATAGCTGCAAGCTCCAAATCATGTGTTGGGTAGTTCCTCTCATGCGGTTTCAGCTGGCATGATGCATAAGTAATGACATTCCGATCTTGCATTAGTACACAGCCTAACCCATTGTGAGAAGCATCACTATAAACTGTGTATTCTTTACCCGGGGTGGGTAAAGTAAGGATTGGAGCTTCAGTCAAACACCTCTTCAACTCATCAAATCTTTGCTGGCATTTATCTGTCCACTAAAATTTTATATCTTTCCGATGCAGCTTGGTCAGTGGAGAAGCTAACATAGAAAACCCTTTCACAAACCGGCGGTAATATCCAGCTAAACCCAAAAAACTACGAATTTCTGTGATATTCCTGGGCAGCTTCCAATTAAGGATAGCTTCTACTTTGCTGGAATCTACCTTGATCCCTTCAGCCGACACAACATGTCCCAAGAAGGAGATTTCTTTCAGCCAAAATTCACATTTCGATAATTTGGCGTATATCTGTTTGTCCCTTAAAGTCTGCAATACAATCCGCAGATGTCTGTCATGCTCCTTTGCATTCTTCGAATATATCAAAATATCATCAATAAACACCACCACAAATTGGTCAAGATATGGTCTGAAGATAGTGTTCATCAGATCCATAAAAGCACCTGGAGCATTAGTTAACCCGAATGACATTACCAGAAACTCATAGTGGCCATATCGAGTTTTGAAAGCAGTTTTTGGAATACTCTGCTCTTGCACTTTCAACTGATAATAACCAGATCGCAAATCAATTTTGGAGAATACAGCTGCACCCTTCAACTGATCAAACAGATCATCAATGCGAGGTAATGGATATCTGTTCTTTATTGTCACCTTATTCAACTGCCAGTAGTCAATACATAAGCGAAGAGTGCCATCTTTCTTCTTAACAAACAATACTAGTGCTCCCCAAGGTGACACACTAGGGCGGATGAAACCCTTTTCAAGTAGTTCTTGCAACTATACCTTCAACTCCTTTAACTCTACTGGTGCCATTTTGTATGGTGTTATGGAGATTGGATCCATACCAGGCATAACATTAATTTCAAACTGCACCTCTCTTTTTAGAAGTAATCTTGGCAATTCATTAGGAAACACATCTGGAAAGTCATATACTGTAGGGATGTCCCTCAATGCTGGGCTCCCCACTTGGGTGTCTACCACATGTGCCAAATATGCTTCACACCCCTTTCTGATCATTTTTCTGGCTAGTGCAGCCGAAAAGATGTTTGATGGCAATAGCTACCTCTCCCCATGTATTACCACATCACTGTACTGAGGGAGATCAAAAGTGACTGTCTTCAGTTTACAGTCAATCATGGCGTGATGCCTAGCTAACCAATCCATTCCGAAGATGATATCATAATCTCTGAAGGGCATTTCAATGAGATCAGATAGAAAAGTATGTCCTTGGATCACCAAAGGACAATCCCTATACATTCTATTAACCCTGACCTCTTGTCCTAGCGGACTTGTTACTAGCACCTCAAAGTCCAATTTTGTACATGGAACAGCAATGCAATCAATGATGCTAGCACTCACATAAGAATGGGTAGAACCCAGATCAAATAACACAAATATATCTTGATTAAAAGTTGAAAAGGCACCAACCACAATATTAGATGTCTCGGCCTCTTCTCTCTGTTTCATTACGTAGACTCTGATTGGAGCACTGCCTTGCTCTAATTGATTCACTGTGCCTTGGCTGCCTGCTGGACTACCTCTGACCTGCCTCTACCTCTGCTAGATGGTTGTGAACCTCTGGTGGCAGTATTTTGAACTGATCCTTCAGTAGTAGTAGGAGGTGGTCCAACTCTGTGAGTACTGGTGCAGTCTTTGGCGAAGTGCCCTGTGCCTCCATAGTTATAACAGGCTCCTATGGCCTTGTAGCATATCCCACCATGACTTCTACCACAAGTTTCACATTGGCGGGGAGGGTAGGAACTTCTGGTACTCTGCTGACCAGATAGAGGAGGTTTCTGTCCCAAAAACCTTTCTCCTACTGGACTTCTTACCACCTCTGTTATGTCCCCCATGGTTCTTCCTCTTTCCTGTAGGACCACTGGAACTCTGTTCTACTGACTTTCCCTCTTTCTTTGTCTTATCTGATTTCTTTTTCTCAGGGGCTGCTTCAGATTCATTTCTTTTTAATTCTAGTGCTTAAGAAATAAGCTCAGAGAAGTTGTTATGTTTGAATCCGACCACTTGTAATCTGATACTGGGCTTCAAGTCGGTTTCAAACTTGCTACATCTCTCCTTACTTGTAGAAAGTAGACTTACTGCATAATGTCTCAGGCAGGAAAATTCCCTTTAATATTCAGCCACTGATCTACTCCCCTGTTTCAGACTTAGGAACTCTTGCAACTTCTGGTTCACATAAGTATCAGGGACATATTTTGTCTGAACTTCCGTACAAAATCATTCCATGTTAGCACTAAAGGTTCTACTAGACTATGGAGTTTTCCATTAGTCATATGCATCCCCCTGTAACAGAGACACTGAATATTCAAATCTGAGCTCCTCTGTGTAATGTAGCTTCTTAAACACCCTATCCATTCTCTCTAACCACTGTTCTGACTCTAGAGGATCTACTGTCCCCTTGAACTCAGTAGCCCCATATTTCATCAATTTCTCATACTGCCTATGTCACACCCTACCCATCTGTAAGGCATAACATGATCCCGTAGTATACCTAATAAATTACCAGCTTCGTCTACTGATAACCCATCAAATACACTACAAGGGATTTTAAAACTTTTCTTACTTTTTTTTTTACAGTGGTGAGCACTATTTACAAGTGTTAAAAACTTTTTGAACTGAAGTGATAGAACTAACACATTTGAATTATTAGGAATTTTTGTAAATATTTTGGCAGCGTGCCATCTGTATTTTGGATAAAACAGTTCTTCAGGAAACCTGTAAAAAAAAAAACTTCAATATATTTCTCAATCTCAACTCCAACAGTTAAACAACACAATATTTTCCTCAACTCAATTTCACAATAATTTTTCAAAGACTGAGATTAAATAGATACAGTATAAATTTTAAAAGTCAAAATAACTCATAATTTATTTTATAACTTCTGTAACATCCTCATTTTCGTAGTCCGTACATTTTACTGTTCCGACAGCTAATGTTTGTCCCGGAAAGTAGGAATGTCACTCCCTACTCCCCTGTAAGATGTAACATGATCCCGTAGTACACCTAATGAATTACCGTACTTCGCCTACCAATAACCCATTAGATATACTACAAGGGATTTTAAAACAATTTTCGTGAAATTTAAATCATCGATTAAAATCTGGTGTTATAAAATTTTTTCAAAATTTCGGCAAAGTGCTGGCTGTATTTTGAGAAAACAATTCTTCAATCCTGCAAAAGAAAATGCTCCCAATATGTTTTCTCAAATACAACTTCAATAACTTCATTTCAATTCACAATTCAATTCTCAATAAACAATCAATTCATTTTCAAACTAATCTCATCATAAAGAAACATTTCATTGATTACAAGACTCAAAATTTATAGTACAAAACTATTCAAGTAAATGAAATCTCAAATTTATATTTACAATAATTTACATTTAATTACATACAAAAATGTTTTACAAGAGTTTTTATACAACTGCTCAAATAATTTATATACATATTATTACATGCATACATCAAAACCTATGTACATGGTTATACCTATAATATACCTGGAGGTGATCTGAAAGTGTCTTCAAAGAAACTTACTCACTGCTCTATGCTCTTTTTACCTGCGACAGCATACAAAGCTATCGTTGAGTGGTGAACTCAGTGGTGTACAACTATAATTTAAAACATAGTACAATATACATTGACAAAATTTACAATAAATAATTTGGAAATCTGAATACTCATCAAATTCCAAAACTCAAAATATTCATTTCCAATAATGTAAATCATTTGTATAAAATGACTTTGATCACGACATTCAATTTATCAAATCATGACTAACCATTTAAGGTAGTTCCAACAAAATCAATTATACATAAATCATAACTGAAATCATAATTCTTTACTGTTCAAAAACATTATGTATCTCAAAAATCATGTTGTATCTCAAAAACCATGCTGTATCTCAAAAATCATTCTTTATCTCAAAAGCCATTCTTTATCTCACTAACTATGCAAGACTAATGCGAAAGGGCCATCTTCGGGGTGATTCTAACTCCCTATGGTCGGGGAGGTCGAATCAGATTCTAACTCCCTATGGTCGGGGAGGTCGAATCATCGTGCACAGTACCATCACAATAATGAATCTTCCGCAAGGGCCATAACGATAAAATAAACTTAGATCTAACCTCAAATAAGAGGAAAATCTAAGCCTGTGCACGTACCATGGTAATCAAAACACAACTAACTCCATTGTCTTCTCAACAAATGAGAGAGACAGGTAATAACCTAGTCAAGCATCTATAGTGAGATATAAAACAATATCACAATCCTTTTAGTGAGCATAAATCACAGTATAATTCGATTCAAATTCAATTCCAATATCCAATAATTTTTATGCTCATCACAATTCAAATCATAAATTTGCATTTTTCCATGAAAATTACTATCACAATTCAAAACATGTTCTATCACAATTTTCCAAAACATAATTTATTCAATCCATAACAATGCTTAATACTTGTCGAAATACCATTTCACAAAGCTAAATTCGTACATACTATAACAATTTTCAATAATCATTGAATTAAATCCAATGCTTGTTAAACACAATACATAAGAAAAATATGTCATTTCATCATATGAAATATTCAAAACAAAATTAGTAAAAAAAAAAAAAAAAAACTAGTTGTGCACAAACCTCTGATAATTGTCTCCTGGTCTGGACTCAGTATTTCCTTCCCTTTTTATGAGTCTTTGCTAACTGAGAAACACAATTTGAAGTGTTTCAGTACTAAATTAAACTGTCTCTATCGATAATATTTGACAAATAATTCACTGAAAGCTATTATTTGCTTAATCACCTAATATACCGACCCTCGATGTATTCTAGGTAATTTAGGTTTTAGTGTCATTAATATGTCACATTCGATAGTGTTTTAGGGTTGGTACACGTTACCAATTTCATTTTCTTGTTTAGTGCATTTTCTTGCAATTTGCTGGATTCTGGGATATAGTTTTACCTAGCCGGACGACCTAGTTCCCTCAGTTTTCGGCTTTTGGTCAAAACTACAAACTTGTAGATCTATGTCTTATGGAACGCAGGGCAAAATTTTAGGTCATTCTGAGTTATGTAGACCAAGTTATGGTCATTTTACTATTGCTGGTCAAATGGCATCAAATTAGGTCATTTTAGGTCAATTTTGGTCAACTTTGGTTCGGCCAGTTTTTGGACCCGAACTTGTGCAAGCTGTTTGACTTGCTTATGGTCATTTCTGGGCTTTGGTGTCTTAATAAGACTTATAGGTATTGATCTTAACTATTCATGGTTAACATTTCAGGTCAATTGGACCTGTTTTGAGTGAGTTATGGCCTAAACACTAACTGCTGCCCAAATGGTCAGTTTTCAGGTTTCACTTGCACTTAATCCGAATTGGTCATTTTTAATGTCACCTTGCAAGTAGAATTTTGGTATGCTTTCTTAATGAAAGTTGGCACATTTTGTGCCTAGTTTCATCTCCAATTGGTCTCATACCAATTGAAGTTACACATTTAAAGTTATAGGCTAAAATGCATACTGCCCTTAATTACCTTACTTAAACATACATCAATGACACATTTACCTTACTATATGTCCACTTCCCTTACCAATTCTGTTTTGGTACATTACCAAAACCATATACCACCTTACCTTAAAGTTATTTTGAGCAGATTACAAACATCCTCAATACACCAAATAAAACTCCAATTCATAAAGTCCAAATAAAACAATACATACACATGGACATTTCTAATTCTTACACATACTTTACACAACCAATTTACATACACACTCATCAATCCTCAATGTCACAATTCTGCCCATATCTTCATGAACACATACATTTATCAAAGAAGCCTCAAGGCTGCCGAAAAGCTTCACCATGCCAAAGTGTCCATAATTCATCAATTTCCATTCCAAGTGCATAATCACCATTTACATGTGGAATTAACTACTAGGACATCAATTCACCCTATTCAACATGAATTCCCATCAAACATATGTAAAATAAATCATCAAATATACAACTCCATGGCTGCCCAAAATTGATATATCAAGAACTCTTCAAACTTGAAAATTTTCTTCACAATTTAAACACCCATAACAAGTATACAAACTTTAACAAAGCAAAGTTCAAAAATACAAACTTACCTATGGTTGGGGCTTGTTAAACCTTCACCAAACTTCTTGATTTTGGTATCAAGCTCTTCCTTGTGATGTGGGGACAATTTTTAGTGAAGCTACCTAGGTGATTGGAGGTAAATTGAAGGAGTGCATGAAGCTTAAAGAAAAATGGCCGTGGAGGTTTTGGAAGCTTTTCATTTACGGCATGGATGATTCTCAAGCTTGAAGATGAAGTGTTTAGTGGAGAAATCTGCCCACTAACACATTTTATAATCCTTAGTTTATTCCTTAGTGGTCCACTCACTTTGGTTTAATCATTTTATATGTTAAATGTTTTATTTACATAATTTTCACTCCACTTTTGGCTATTTACATTAGGTACCACCAAATTAATTCTTCATTTTATTTTCTAAGTGTAATATTATTTATTTTTAATGGACATTTAGGTCAAAAGACAATTCGGGAAGTCAAATGACCATAATGCCCCTGTTCGGGTTGCATTCCCGATTTTTTGGTAACATCGGGTTTTGTCTGTTTTTCGATTTCTCACTTTTCTTTGTACTAATTATTTAATTTTTCTTTGATATTTCTAATGATATTTATACTTCCATAAGGGTCTATTTAAGTCATAAAAATATTTTCAAGGGTTCCCATGATCCGAGTAGCTAGTCAACGGTCTCTGTAGTGACTTCCCGATCTGATCACCATCGCTAGGGTTCTCAGCTCGCTTAGCTTGGTTATATTTCTTTGCTATTATTTTTCCTTTGTTTTTCTTGTATTTTCTTTTCTTGTATTTCATTATTTTATGTCTCCTCACTCATAACGAAGTGTAGTTCTAGGCATCCTAGCTGTCCGGACAACACTGGTCACCGGAACAGTAGTACGCACTACCGAACTTAGGAGTGTTACAAGGAATGTCTGGAACTACACTTCGATGATAATGAACAGACATATAATGATGAAATAAATAAGAAGAAAATGCAAGAAAAATCAAAGACAAATGAAAGAGAGAAAATGAAGCTAAGTTAAGCAGTTGCAACGATGGGTGATCGTGATGGAAGGCCGCGACCGACCAGATCATGGAACCCTTAGAATTTAATTCCCGGATGTAAGTAAAGGTCTATTGAAATATAATTGACACTAGAATTATTAAATAAAAATTAATAAATTAGTACAAAGAAAAATGAAAAATTGAGAAACAGACAAAAATCGGTGTTACCAAAAAATCGGAAATATAACCCGAAGTAGGGTATTTTGGTCATTTGACACCTACGGTTGCCTTTTGAGCTCAATTTCCATTAAAAATAAATGATATTATACTTTAGAAATATCATGAAAAATTAAATTGTGATACAATATGTAAATAGTAAAAGAATGGAGCCAAATGAGCAAATAAGGAAACTTTAACTAATTAAACATTAAAATCCAAGTTAGTGCTCCACTAACTCTTAATTGGGCCACTTAAATATTCCTTTGGGACAGAAGAACCATCATCTTCCACCTTGAGAAATAACCAGCCAAGAGAAATGGAGTTCACCATGGAAATCACCATGGATGCCCCACATGCAACCTCTATGGGTGCATGATCAAGCCACCATTTCTACTTAGTTTCTTCATCAAAGCTTGCACACACACCTTGGGAAGTATGTTGGAAGCAAAAAGAAGAGGATTTGATGAAGTTTTGGTGAAGCTCAAAAAAGGTTAGTGCTAGTTTTTCATCCCTTGCTTCATTAAAGTTTGTATTAAGGTTGAGATGATTTGGATGGTGAAGAAATTTAAAGGATTTGATGAGTTATTGATATATTCAATTTTGGACAGCCATGAAAGTTTATTGTAGTTGAGTTTTTCTTACTTATAATGGATGGAAATTAAGGTTGAATAACTTAAATGGAGGAAGTAGTAAGTTAAAATCTAAGTATGTGCATGTAGTGCTTGAATTAAGGGTGTGTAATGGAACCTTAATGCTTTGGGCAAACTGCCATGTTTGGCAGCCTATTAAACCATGAATTTGTGTGTGAACATGTAGTTATTAATGAAATATGCTAATGTTAAATTGTGGGCAGCAAGTGTAAGTGTTATTGAAGTATGATTATGTTGAAGTGTATGTGTAATATTGACATTGAGATATGTTGAATTTTGGTGGAAGTGAATATTGAACTTAATGGTGAATTGTGTGCATTGAGCACTTGAATATTCTGCCCAAAAGTGTTGCTGGAATTGTGTACAATATATATATGGAAGTGTTATTGATTGAATATTGAAGTAATGAGGAGGAGAAGGAATATCAAATTGGAAGTGTATGTGCTTTGTACAGGTTGTGTATTGAAGGCAGTACCTAAATTAGGCCATAAGTGCCAAACTATGAACCTATTGGTATGAGGCCAATGGGGGGTGAAACAAGACACCAAATAGGCCAACTTTCATGTAGAAATGTTGCCAAAATTCTGCCTAGAAACTAACCTTAAAAATAACGAAATCTAGAATAGCAACCTTGCAACCCAGATTTTTGACCATATAAACAGTAGTCCTTGGGATTATCATAACTCACTCAAACCAGGTCCAATTGACCTGAAATTTTTACCATGGTTATTTTAGACATAGATATACAATTATTATGAAGACACCAAAGCCCAAAAATGGCCAGAACTAAGTCAAATAGCTTGCACAAGTTCAGGTACCAAAAATGCCAGAACTAAAACTGACCAAATTTTGCACTAAAGGTGCAATCTGTCCAGCTTTAGTAAATTGACCATATCTTGGTCTATACAACTTAGAATGACCTGAAATTTTGCCCCGAGTGCAATAAGACATAGAGCTACAATTCTTATGAAGACACCAAAACCCAGAAATGGCCAGAACTAAGTCAAATAGCTTGCACAAGTTCAGGTACCAAAAATTCCAGAACTAAAACTGACCAAATTTTGCACTAAAGGTGCAATCTGTCCAGCTTTAGTAAATTGACCATATCTTGGTCTATACAACTTAGAATGACCTGAAATTTTGCCCCGAGTGCAATAAGACATAGAGCTACAATTCTTATGAAGACACCAAAACCCAGAAATGGCCAGAACCAAGTCAAATAGCTTGCACAAGTTCAGGTACCAAAACTGCCAGAACTAAAACTGACCAAATTTTGCACTAAAGGTGCAATCTGTCTAGCTTTAGTAAATTGACTATATCTTGGTCTATACAACTTAGAATGACTTAAAATTTTGCCCCGAGTGCAATAAGACATAGAGATACAATTCTTATGAAGACACCAAAACCCAGAAATGGCCAGAACCAAGTCAAATGGCTTGCACAAGTTTGGGTACAAAAACTTCCGAACCAAACGTGACCTAAAATTGATCAAATTTTGCACTAAAGGTGCAATCTGTCCAACTTTAGTAAATTGACCATATCTTGGCCTATACAACTCATAATGACCTGAAATTTTTCCCTACGTGCAATAAGACATAGACCTACAAGTTTGTAGTTTGGACCGAAACCCAAAAATCGAGGGAACTAGGTCGTCCGGCTAGGTCAAAATAGTACACCAAAATCCGGTAAATTGCAATAAAATGCAATACACTTAGAAATAAAATTGGTAATATATACCAACACTAAAGGGCTATAAAATGTGACATATTGGTAACATTAGAATTGACTCATGTAGAGTGCATCAAGTGTCAACATTATAGGTTGACTAATGAAATGAATTAAAGGGAATAGTACCAAGAGAAATAGGACTTTAAGCTAGACAAATCTAGCACACAAAAATTGAGAAATTGACCAAATTTTGCACTAAAGGTGCAATATGTCCAACTTTAGTAAATTGACCATAACTTGGTCTATACAACTCGGAATGACTTGAAATTTTGCCCCGCGGGCAATAAGACATGGAGCTACAATTTTGCTTATTTGACCAAAATCTAAAAACCAAGAGAAATAGGACTTTAAGCTAGACAAATCTAGCACACAAAAATTGAGAAATTGACCAAATTTTGCACCAAAGGTGCAATATGTCCAACTTTAGTAAATTGACCATAACTTGGTCTATACAACTCGGAATGACCTGAAATTTTGCCCCGCGTGCAATAAGACATAGAACTAAAATTTTGCTTTTTTGACCAGAAGCTAAAAACCAAGAGAAATAGGACTTTAAGCTAGACAAATCTAGCACACAAAAATTGAGAAATTGACCAAATTTTGCACCAAAGGTGTAATATGTCCAACTTTATTAAATTGACCATAACTTGGTCTATACAACTCCGAATCACCTGAAATTTTGCCCCGCGTGCAATAAGACATAGAGCTACAATTTTGCTTCTTTGACCAGAAGCTAAAAACCAAGAGAAATAGGACTTTAAGCTAAACAAATCTAGCACACAAAAATTGGGAAATTGATCAAATTTTGTACCAAAGGTGCAATATGTCCAACTTTATTAAATTGACCATAACTTGGTCTATACAACTCGGAATGACCTGAAATTTTGCCCCGCGTGCAATAAGACATAGAGCTACAATTTTGCTTCTTTGACCAGAAGCTAAAAACCAAGGGAAATAGGACTTTAAGCTAGACCAATCTAGCACACTAAAATTAAAAATTGGTAATTACATAAAATGATGCTTGAAGTGATTTGGCAATGAATGCCAACTTGTGAAAAGGGTAAATTGCATTATATTGACAACATATTGAATTGTAAATTATGACATGTTGATGGTAGAATCAACTTATCCATGATGCATAAAAAGGTCAATAATTTTATTGACCAGTGAAAGGCATAAAGATGTATAAACACTATGAATAAGGAATTAAACACGTAACATTGTAATATTCCCTAATTTGCCTAGTTGATTAGTTTGGATAGGTTGGCATGCTAATAGGATTCTGACAGCTGTTCTGTAAATGAATTTACATCATACTGTGTTTTATGGCTTATTATGCCATACTATGATTTTAATAGCCTATGACTATACAGATTGTGTTATTATACTCGGCTTAATGCCTGATTAATTATATGGCTTTTTAGCCACACTGTTTGCACACCGGGAGATACCTTGTGACCGATGGTGTGACAGCCCGAGGTATTAGGTACCCAGTGCTAGTATATCCGTTTATCCAGTCTGGTCAGTGTATAGGCTATATGGGCAGTCATTTAAAACATTATTCAATTCAGGAAGCTAAGTTAAGTTAAGTATAATGAAATTTCAGTACAATTAAATTACATATTGAATGAATGAGTAAAAGAGATTAGCAAAAGAAACATAACAAAAATATAAATTGCAGAACCGTAGAGACTTGAAATACAATACAGTTAGAATAATTTGTATACTGGGTAGTATTACTGAAAAGTTATAAACTAAGCACTTCCAAAGAGGAACAAACTAGTATATAAGATTGTTGATACTAGAAATACCATACCAAATTAAATTGATTCTTGAGTATCTGAAATATGATTTATTTCTTTCTTTAATTGTATATATTATTTCTTGTTATATTATTGCACCACTAAGCAGAAATGCTTAGCGCGATGGAATTGCTTCCTTGCGCAGGTACTGAAGGTAAAACCAGTGGACTGTCGACTGAGATTTTTGGAGTCCAGATCTACAGAAGTGTCAGAAGAATTGAAGGTTGTCACCTCCTCAGCAATGCATGTAAATAGGGCTCATATTTACACATGTTATGTATTTTGTTCATTCTAAGTATAATGTAAATTATTTGTACATCCTGTACTTGACAAATTTATGTAATTAGTTGGCAAATTATGCAAAATAATAAAATGTAAGAATTTTGATATATGAGTTAAGTATCTGATCTTGATGATTCTGATTGAGATTGAGTTTAAGAAATTTTGAGAAACTTATGAGATATTATTGAGATAAATTGAGCTATGAATTTGAATATGTTATGAATTGTCTTTGGCAGGTTCAGAAGAACTGTTAGTCCAAATTACAGCCGACACTTTGTCGGATTATCATTAAAATTTTTGAAATTTTCAAATTAGTTAGATTTTGATAAAAGTAAAAATATCCTAAATCTTAAATATAGTTTTTGAATAAATAAATCAAGAACTGTAATGAAATCAGATAAGATTCAGGTGCTTCGGCACTCCGTGTAACACACTTTGCTCGGCTACAGTGTAGACGGGTGAGGGGTGTTACAACTTCACGGTACAATTTTATTTTACAACTGCTCAAACCAAGAACAAAATATACATACAGTGAATATACATTACAGTACAAAATGCAAAATGGAGTATACTCAATATACCTGATGATCTCTCGCTGAATGTACTAGTAGCCTAGTCTGCTGCCCTGTCCGTCTGTCTACCTGCGACAGCAATGAAAAGCTATCGCTGAGACAATGTTTTAGTGGTGCACAACATTTACCAAATGCAACTTTAAATCACAATTCATAAATCATATAAATAGTGGATACGTAAAACCATAGTTAGATTCAAGACAATGAATGTCATAAGGAATTTAACACAATATCACAATAAATTTCAATAATCAAAATATAGTTAAATTCAAAAGATAGTGAATGTCAATAAGAATTAAAACACCATTTCACAATCTTACAATACATATCAATAAATCACACACAGCTTAATCATGTTCCAAAGTTCAATTCGTCCCAAAATCTGATGGCTAATGAGGTATTCAATTCGTCCCAAAAGTCGATGACTAATGAGGAATAACATAGCTAGCTAGCAAAAATATGAGTACTCATTCTATTCATCCTCAACAGGCACACACCTCAACACTTCAGCCAGAGGGGGAATTCAATTCGTCCCACTAGACAAGCTAGCGAGGAATACAATCAATATACATGATAGCTATGGTTTCAAATCATTTCCAATGCTTTTCAATCAATAAGTATCCATCAATATCATTCAAACAATTTTTCATAGTTTCAAACCATTTACAATGCTTTTCAAGCAATAAATATTCATTCAAACACATTTCCACAATTTAAAACAATAATGTACAAATAGTCATAATTCATTTCAATTGAAAAATTCAAAAGAATTAGCTGTTGTGCACAAACCTATGATAACTATCTCCTGGCCTTGACTCAGTGCTTCCTTCCCTTTCCCTAAGTCCTTGCTAACTGAGAAATACAATTTAAAGTGTTTCAGTACTCATTTAAACTATCTCTAACGATAATGCTTGATAAGTATTTCACTGAATTCTATTATTTGCTTAGTCAACCTAATATGTCGACCCTCGGTGCATTTTAGGTAATTTAGGTTTTAGTGTTACTAATGTGTCACATTTGATAGTCTTTTAGGGTTGGTACATGTTACCAATTTCAGTTTCGTGTATACTGCATTTTCTTGTAATTTGCTGGATTCCGGGATACTAGTTTGACCTAGTCGGACAACCTAGTTCCCTCGATTTTCGAGTTTCGGTCAAAACTAAAAACTTGTAGATCTATGTCTTATTGCATGTGGGGCAAAATTTCAGGTCATTCTGAGTTATGTAGACCAAGTTATGGTCATTTTACTATTGCTGGTCAAATTGCACCAAAATTGGTTATTTTAGGTCATTTTAGGTCAATTTTGGTTCGGCCAGTTTTTGGACCCGAACTTGTGCAAGCTTTTTGACTTGCTTATGATCATTTCTGGGCTTTGGTGTCTTCATAAGACTTGTAGACATGGGTCTTACTTATTCATGGTCAAAATTTTAGGTCAATAGGACCTGTTTTGAGTGAGTTATGGCCTAAACACTAACTGCTGCCCAAATGGTCAATTTTCAGGCCTTATTTGCACTTAATCCGGATTTGGTCATTTTTCAAGCTACCTTGCAAGCAGAATTTCAGCAAGCTTCCTTCATAAAAGTTGGCACATTTTGTGCCTAGTTTCACCTCCAATTGGTCTCATACCAATTGGAGCCACACACTTAAAGTTCTAGGCCTAAAACACAAACTGCCTTATTGCATTTCTTTCATACACATCAAGGATCACTCTTAACACTTACCAAACTCAACATTCAAGCCAATTCTGGTTGTACCATAACCTAAACATAATTCACAATATATTATAGGTCATTTTGGCAGCTTACAATTACATTCAATGTGCACCATTTAGTATAGAATTTTTTAAACCAAATTTACAACAATTCAATCACCTAACCATAACACTTTTACATGTCCAACTTCACACCATCACACACATATCCAAACTGCCATAACAACCAACATAATTCAACATTAATATTCCATAATCCAAACATGAAATAACATCTTTATGGTTCACCAAACCAGGCTGCCATTTCATGCATTACATTCCCATAATTTCCAAGCATTCAAATTTCAATACACATTCACATATACTAAGTATACATCACCCAAATAATTTCCTACACCATATACATTTAATCAATCGTTTTATTCACCATTTACAAGCAAAAATAAACTATCTTCAAGGTGTTTCCATGGCTGCCAAAAGTACACTTCTCCCTTTAAACATCAAACCTCAAAAATCTCTCCATAAATCAAACACCCATAACATCCTTACAAACTTTAACAAAACAACAATAAAAAAATACAAACTTACCTATTGATGAGGCTTGTTAAATCTTCACCAAACTCCCTTGAAATTAGTATCTACTTCTTCCTTGTGAGGTGGGGATCAAGATTAGTGAAGCAACTTTGGTGTTTGGAGGTGGAATGGAGGAGGTTATGAAGCTCTCTCAAGTTTTGGCTATGGAGGTTTGGATGGGTTTCATTTCGGCAATGGTGGTTTTGAAAGGTTGAAGATGAAATGTGAGTGGAAGTAACCTGCCCACTTAGTGTTTATTTAATCCCCATAGTGCTCCACTCACCCATTTTTAATTATATTATATGTTTAAGTGCTAATTACTCAAATTATATTCCACTTTTGGCTATTTACATTAGGTACCCCTAATTTAATTTTTCATTATATTTTCCAAGTGTAATATCATGTATTTTCAATGGACATTTAGGTCAAAAGAAAACTCGGGGTGTCAAATGACCACAATGCCCCTATTCGGGTTGCACTCTCGATTTTTTGATAACACTGGGTTTTGTCCATTTTTTAATTTCTCACTTTTCTTTGTACTATTTATTTAATTTTTATTTAGTATTTCTAATGGTATTTGTATTTCAATAGGTGTTTCTTTAAGTCCTAAAAATATTTTCTAGGGTTCCCCGCGGTCCAGGGCTAGTCAATGGTCCACGCCGTGACTTCCTAGTGCGGTCACCCATCGCTAGGGTTCTCAGCTCGCTTAACTTGGTTACATTTCTTTGCTATTATTTTTCCTTTATTTTTCTCGTATTCTCTTTTCTTGTATTTCATTATTTTATGTCTCCTCACTCATAACGAAGTGTAGTTCTAGACATCCTAGCTGTCCGGACAACACTGCTCACTAGAATAGTAGAGCGTACTACCGAACTTAGGGGCGTTACAACCTAACTGAAGATTGTGGTTTTACCACTGGTGTCTGCAGTCGGACTTGAGTAGGCATATTACCAGCCATCTGTTGGAACATTGCAGCCATCTGTTGGCCGAAGCGAGCTGGAATCAGATGCTGAGGGGTGCGGTGATCCACTGATATTGTGTAAGGCTGGGGCATTCCCTTGTACCTTAGCCTCTATAGATTGATCGACTAAGCGATCACCCTCTTCCATAGTCAATTCGAGGATCTTAGACCTCCTGAACAAATAACACAAGGAGATTTTCTCCCGTTAGTGCATATTTATAATGTAATGTACTGTATGTATTAAACAATGACATTGAGCAATTGTACTATGAAGAAAGAATATTCAAATTACAGGTCAAAACAGAATTTAAAAACTAGCTTTGATACCACTTAAACATGTCACACCCTACCCCTCTATAAGGCATAACATGATCCTGTAGTATACCTAATGAATTACCAAACTTCGTCTACTAATAACCCATTAAATACGCTACAAGGGATTTTAAACCTTTTTCTTACTTCTTTACAAAGTGGTGAACACTATTTACAGGTGTTAAAATTTTTAACTGAAATGAAACTAGATAACACATTTGCAGTATTAATAATTTATATAAAAATTTTGGCAGAGTGCCATCTGTATTTCAAATAAAACAGTTATTCAAAAACCTGTAAAAAGCACTTCCAATATTTTATTCAATCCCCAAACTCCAATATCCAATCAACACAATAAGTTTCTCAACATTTGTCAACTCAAATCCACAATAATTTTTCAGTGTTTTCAAAAGCTGAGATAAAAGAAATATATCACAATATTTACGAGCCAAAATAATTTACAAATTTAGTTTATAATTTCAATGTACAATTTTAATTTACAACTGCTCAAAACCAAGAACAATATATACATACAGTGAACATACATTACAATACAAAATGCAAAATATGGTATACTCGTTACACCCGATGAACTCTCAATGTAGCACTAGCAGCCTAGTCTGCTGTCCTGTCAGTCTGTCTACCTGCCACAGCAATGAAAAGCTATCGCTGAGCCAATGTCTCAGTGGTGCACAACATTAACAAAATGCAACTTTAAATCATAAATCATAAGTCGTATAAATAGTGGATACTTAAAACCATAGTTAAATTCAAAGACAGTGAATGTCATAAAAAATTTAAACTCCACTTCACAATATCACAATAAATATCAATAAATCACACAAACAGCTTGATCATCTTCCAAAGTTCAATTCGTCCCAAAAGCCGATGACTAGTGAGGAATAACATAACTAGCTAGCCATAATATGAGTACTCATTCTATTCGTCCTCAACAGGCACACACCTCAACACTTCAGCCAGAGAGGGAATTCAAAGTTAATTCGTCCCACTAGATAAGCTAGCGAGGAATTCAATCAATATACATGATGGCTGTGGTTTCAAACTATTTATAATGTTTTTCAAGCAATAAGTATCCATCAAATATCATTCAAATAAATTTTCACAATTTAACAATAACATACAAATGGCCATAATTTATTTCGATTGAGAAATTCAAAAGAAATAACTGTTGTGCACAAACCTTTGATAAATGTCTCTTGGTCCTGACTCAGTGTTTCCTTCCCCTTCCCTGAGTCTTTGCTAACTGAAACACACAATTTAAAGTGTTTCAGTGCTCATTTATATTGTCTCTAATAATAAGGTTCATTAATTAAGTTATTGAATTCTATTATTTTCCTTAGTCAATCTAAAATGTTGACCCTCGATGCACTCAAGGTGAATTAGGTTTAATGTTACCAATATGTCACATTTTATAGCCTTTTAGTGTTGGTACATGTTACCAAATTCATTTCCAAGTGTATTGCATTTTATTGCAATTTACCGGATTTCGGTGTACTAATTTGACCTAGCCAGATGACCTAGTTCCCTCAGTTTTCGAGTTTCGGTCCAAATTACAAACTTGTAGTTCTATGTCTTATTATACGTAGGGCAAAATTTCAGGTCATTCTGAGTTGTGTAGATCAAGTTATGGTCAATTTACCAATGCTAGATAAAATGCACCAAAATGGTAACTTTAGGTCATTTTTAGGTCACTTTTGGTTCGGCCAGTTTTGGTACCTAAACTTGTGCAAGCCATTTGGCTTGCTTCTGGCCATTTTTGGGCTTTGGTGTCTTCATAAGAATTGTAGATCTATGTCTAAACTATTCATGGAAAAAATGTCAGGTCAATTGGACCTATTTTGAGTGTGTTATGGCCAAAAAACTAACTACTGCCCAAATGGTCAATTTTCAGGCTTTCAAGTCACTAATCCAGATTTGGTCATTTTTCAAGTCACCTTCTAGGCAGAATTTTGGTAAGCTTCCTTCATGAAAGTTGGCACATTTTGTGCCTAGTTTCATCTCCAATTGGTCTCATACCAATTGGAGTCACACACTTAAGGTTCTAAGCCAAAACACATACTGCCCTACTACACACGTCTCATCACTTAGCAATTACATATTCAGCACTTACCAAATTACTTCCTTCATGCCAATTCTGGTTTGTACCCTACCATTAACACATTTAACAACATGTTTTGGTCATTTTGGATAGCTTGTAACCATTCTCAATATGCACACTATAACACAGAATTTTCCAAAGTCCATTTACACCATTTAACCACATGAACATACCCCATTTACATACCCAATTCCAAACCATTATACACATATCCATGCTGCCATCAATAACAACATCTTAAACAACCATAAACAAGTAAAAACAAGCTACATATACTAAATTTCCATGGCTGCCAAAATGTACATCTCCATTAAAACATCAAACTTCAAAAATTCTTCCATAAATCAACTACCCACAACCTTGGTTGCACTTTTAATGAAACAAGAATTAAAAACACTCACTTACACTTTTAATGAAGCTTGATCAAAACCTCACTAAACTTCTTAAAATTGCTATTAAACTCTTCCCTGCAAGGTGAGGAGCAAAGTTAATGAAGGAACCTAGTGGAAAAAGTGGCTAGAACATGGTGAAAATGAGCTTGGAGTGTGGACGGCCATGGAGTTTTCTCCCAAGGTTTGGTTCGGCTGGTTTTGCAAAGTGAGGTTGAAGATGGGTTCTGCACCTCCCAAGTATCCCTTTAGGTGTCCAAATGCTAAAGTTAGTGGAGCACTATTAAAAGTTTTAATGGTTATTTATTTAGTTTCCAATTTTTACAATTTGGCCACCACACTTTCACTATTTACATAATGTATCTTATTTTAAATTTTCATGACATTTTCCAAGTGTAATATCATTTATTTTTAATGGACATTTGGGTCAAAAGGCATCTCAGGTTGTCAAATGACCACAATACCCCTATTCGGGTTGCATTCCCGATTTTTCGGTAACACTGAGTTTTGTCATTTTCTCGATTTCTCGTCTTTCTTTGTACTGATTAATTAATTTTTCTTTGATATTTCTAATGAAATTTATGCTTCAATAGATGTTCATTTAAGTGTTAAAAATATTTTTCAGCATTCCCTGCGGTCCAGGGCTTGTCAACGATCCACGCCACAACTTCCCGGCGCGGTCACCCATCGCTATGGTTCTCGGCTCGTTTAACTTGATTACATTTCATTGCTATTATTTTTCCTTTGTTTTTCTTGTATTTTCTTTTCTTGTATTCCATTATTTTATGTCTCCTCATCAATATTTAAGTGTAGTTCTAGGCATCCTAGCTGTCTGGACAACACTGGTCATCGAAACAGTAGAACGCACTACCGAACATAGGAGTGTTACATCTTATTACCATGAAATTTCAATATTTAATACTACTCATTTTTAATGGACATTTAGGTCAAAGTCTACTCTAGGTGTCAAATGACCAAAATGCCCTTCTTCGTGTCACTTTTCAAAATTTTCAGTGCTACCGATTAACTCCTTGCCCGTCGATTTCTTAAATTTTCTTTTTATTTGTACTGACTTACTAAATTTTCTTTGACATTTCCAATGTCAATTACACCTCAGTAGACCTTTAATTAGGTCCCGAAAATATTTTCTCACGGTCCAGGGGTAGTCAACTGTCCCCACCGTAACTTCCTGGTGCGATCATCCATCGCTATGGTTCCAGCTCGTTTAACCTATCTGCACTTCGCATCTTTTATTTTCTCTTAATTTTTCTTGTATTTTCTTACCTTGTATATCATCATTTTATATCTCCTCATTATCACAAAAATGTTACTCCAGACTTTTCTGGCTCTCTGTACCCTACCTGTCCCCATTCTGGCTATCTGCCTAGACAACCTCAGTCATAAAAATAGTATAACGTACAGACTATGTAAGTGAGGATGTTACAGTAAACGCGATATCTGGGGCTCGAAAAGTGTGAAACGAAGGGTCACAATGACCCTTTAAATTCGCATAACTCCCATTAAACTCCCTCCCGCTCAAAAACTCTTTCTCTCCAAGCTTTCTTCCCTTTAAAAATCCCTCAAATCTCCTCTTCCCTCACAAAAACCTAGCCTTTTCCTCTCCCAAATCACCAATGGCACCTGCCAAGAGACCAGCGAGAAGAATGGGCTCCTCCTCAAGGCAAGGAGGCAGCTCCTCACCCTCACCTCCTCAGCTCTCATCTCAGTGCCTAAGAATAGCAGCAGTGCCACCACAAGCCGCCCCACCGCAAGTTGCCCCACAACCTCAACCACCACAACCTCAACAGCCAGCACAATCGGAATTCTCCATTGCTTGGTGATTTCGTGACAATGCCCATAGAGATCTATGTGCCTAAAGGAGCGGAAGCATTAAAATTATTATATTAGAACATTAAATTCCCACAAAAATTTTCTTCTAGGGTCTCATGTATCATGCAAGATTCATTATTTAATTATTGATTTCAATGTTCAATTGCATATTAAAACACTTTTAATATGTATTTGGATCTACATTTTCCATTTAAGATTTTAGAATTAACAACTTAATTCATTAGAACCCTAGATTAATTCAAGAATATGTGCACTAACCTTTTGATGCACTGTAGATGTGTTTGGTACCTTTGAGAAGCACCTAGGACCCCAAATGTTGTGCCTCTAGTTTATCCACACCAAGATCACCAATGGCAGCCCCTTAAATAGCTTCTAAAGCCTTGCCAACCAATTAGAAAATAGGAATTTGCCTTTAGAGAGGTTGTAGATGTATATTGGACACTAAAAACAATTTTTAGCAATTTTTAATTCAAGAGAATATGGGCAACTCTCTTTGAATTGATAAGAGATGAAGAAGAAGAGAGGAAGAGAGGCTTAAAGGTGGTGGTACATATGAGAGAATAATCAGATTGTCTTTTTTATTCTTTCATAACATCACATTATATAATTAGGTCATCACTTAAAACCCTTGCCACATGTCATCTTCTGAGTGCACCTTAATTTTAATTGACCTAATCACATTAAGCCAAGCGTCAAAGCTAGGTTTAATCTTAACTGTGATCATCTTACATGATTGGAAGACAAATGGCAAGCTTATATGGTGCCATGTGTCACCATCTCATGGTGCCACATGTCGCCCTGTGAAATGACCAAATTACCCTTGTGTTGTAATTTTGAGTTCTCAACTCAAAATAATTATTTCTCCTCTTTCAATCAATTTATATCAAATATAAATAAATTAATTAATCTCTATTAATTAATTTCTCATAATTAAATTCATATTTAAATACTTTAAATATAAATTTAACTTATACTATACATCTAATAACCTAGATTTGGTTTCAAGCCATGCTTGGGACTTTGCAATCTAATTGCAAACCAAACCTATTTAATTAATCAATTAAACTCTTTAACTAATTAATTAAATCACATTTAACTTGGTGATTACTTGTATATGTGTGTGACTCACTAAGCTCATCACTAATTGGCAATGAGATATGATATTAACTCTTAATATCATCAGAACTCTTTCATACCATAAATGATTTCTCTAAATCATTTTAGGCACCTCATAGACCATGGTTAGCACCTAGCATAGCATGCCATGGCCACCCAATTAGTAATAAGGAATACCTTAAATGAACCTTTAATCATATGTTACAATGCACTAGAATCTCTCTATTACGAAATCCCAACTCGAGCTAGAGTTATGGTTTATGTCAAACCCCATTTGCTATGAACATTATGTTCTCTTTTAAATCCAATTCTTGATTAAAAGATTATCTTATCAAAAACTGTTTTCTGATTAAATCTGTCTGTCCTGGCCAGGAATTTGAAACATCAAGAACAATTAAATGAACATAGGATTTTATCCCTATTTACTTAAGGCAACAGATTCCATCTTGATCAACACCTACCTCCACATATAACTAGTAGGAGCCAACACATGCCTACATACCCATACACAGTATAAGTATGAAAGCAGTATCAAACTCAAATTACCTATATACAAGATAACTGTGCTATCTCAGGTCTAAAGATTATATGCACTAATATGATTTATTATAATACATTGACAAGAATAAACTCCACGTGCTTGTCATAAGTGTCACTGGTTTGGCCTATTTATCATGTATAAGTTCCTATCATGTTTGTTATATGGCATGAGACTCACCATTCCATCTTATTTATATCTCATATAAATACCTTGGGAACAAACATGATTATAATTTTTCTGGATAAGTCTTGTCCTGTGTGAAGTATCCTCGATTGTGAACCAATTTATGATACTTTGTGCTAGAAATACTGTCACTCATATTCTTAACAACTTAAGAATAGAATCTCTAACAAAATATCAATGGACCTTTTCTATTACACATAAATATATTATGTAAATGGAAAAGTGGAATTGCCTTTTATTAATAAAATAAGTACGAGATACATACTAAATGATATCCTCTAGGTCATACTACTAACAATCTCCCACTAGCACTAGAGCCATTCATTACAATATTTTAGACCCATCTTCTCAAGATGTCGATCTAACTGAGCTTATGACATAGCCTTAGTGAATGCACCAGCTGGATTTTCAGCTGATGCTATTTTCTGCATGGCTATATCACTTCGCTTAACTATCTCTCTGATAATGTGGTATGTCCTTTCTATGTGTTTGGATTTCTGGTGAGACCGGGGTTCCTTATATCCAAACAGCCTCTTTTGTTGCATCAGATGTAGCAATGTACTCAGCCTCTGTAGTGGAATCAGTAGTCGTACTCTATTTGGAACTCTTCCAACTTACTGCACCTCCATTACAAATGAACACATACCTAGAGGTAGACTTTCTATCATCGACATCTGATTGGAAATCAGAATCAGTATAACCATCCAATTGCAAGTCACCACCTCCATAAATCAAGAATAAATTCTTAGTTCTTCTCAAGCACTTAAGGATGTTCTCGACAGCTATCCAATGTTCCGAACCTAGGTTGGATTGAAACATGCTAGTCAAACTAACAGCATATGCGATATCCGGCCTAGTACACATCATTGCATACATCAAACTTCCAATAGCCAAAGCATATAGAATCCTGGCTATTTTATCTCTTTCTTCAGGTGTCTTTGGAGACATCTTTTTAGAAAGGTGGATACCATGTCTCACTGGTAACGATCCTCTCTTGGAATCAAGCATGTTAAACCTCTTCAACACCTTTTCCAAGTATAGACTTTGGGATAAACCAATTATTCTTTTTGCTCTATCTCTATAGATGCGAATCCCAAGAATATAGGTTGCCTCCCCTAAGTCTTTCATGGAAAATGTATTTGATAACCATACTTTGACAATTGTCAACACACCTATGTCATTACCTATCAACAGAATATCATCCACATATAAGACAAGGAAAGTGATATCACTATTACTAACCTTCTTATATACACATGGCTCATCCTCATTTTTTATAAACCAAATGACTTAATGGCTTCATCAAAATGGATGTTCCAACTCCTCAAAGCTTGTTTCAACCCATAAATGGAACGCTTTATCTTGCATACCTTAGAACCATCTTAGGATTCAAAACCCCTAGGTTGTTCCATGAAAATATTTTCTTTAATATATCCATTGAGAAAAGCTATTTTGACATCCATCTGCTAAATCTCATAATCATGGTATGCAGCCATTGCTAATAGAATCCTAATTGATTTAAGCATGGCAACAGGCAAAAATGTCTCCTCATAGTCGATTCCTCACCTTTGGCAAAACCCTTTCGCTACTAGCCTTGCTTTATAGGTCTTTACCTTTCCATCATAATCAATTTTCTTCTTGAAAATCCATTTATTCCCTATAGGTACAATACATTCAGGTGTGTCATTAAGATCCCAAACTTGACTCTTATACATGGAATCAATTTTGGATTTCATAGCATCAATCCATTTAGAAGAGTCTATATCTGATATAGCTCCTTCATAAGTAAGTGGATCATGTCAAACCTTACTCCTCTGTAAGGGATAATATGATCCCGTAGAATACCTAATGAACTACCGAACTTCACCTACCGATAACTCATTAAGTACCCTACAAGGGATTTTAAAACCATTTTCTTACTTTTTGAAAGTGGTGAGCATTTTCTTACATTTAATAAAAGTTTAAAAACTAGTTCAAATTTTTGTCCATTTTATTTTTACGCAAATTTTAGAAAAATTTCGGCAGAGTGCCATCTGTATTTTAAGAAAACAGTTCTTTAAAAACCTGTAAAAACACTTCCAATAATTTATTTCATCAACTCAACAACTACCATAACAAACTTCAACATCATTTCTCAAACTCTAAAATTCAAATCAATAATATCCAATTCAAATATCATGAAAAATAATACTAAATAATTTCATTCATATTTCATCAAAGTTAAAAAAATTTACATTCATCAATCCAAAATTTACATTAGAAAATCCAAACTAATATTATTACAAACTTTATGCAACTGTTCATGACCAGTTTATACATGTACATATATTTACATACATCAAAATAAATATTACAATCAGGGTATAAAATATAGCCTACAGAACTTCAAGGGTGTAGCTCCAACATCCTCAGCAGCTCACTTTGCTGCTCCTCTAGTCTCTATATCTGCGACAGCAATAACAGTCATCGCTGAATACTATTGTCACACCTTACCCCTCTGTAAAGCATAACATGATCCCGTAGAATACCTAATGAACTACCGAACTTCACCTATCGATAACTCATTAAGTACCCTACAAGGGATTTTAAAACAATTTTCTTATTTTTGATAAGTGGTGAGCATTTTCGAATAGGTATTTAAAACATTTAATTAAAATTAAAACTAGTTAATATTTTTGGTCCATTTTATTTTTTCGCAAATTTTATAAAAATTTTGACAGAGTTCCATTTGTATTTTGAGAAAACAGTTCATCAAGTACCTGAAAAAAAAAAAAAGCACTTCCAATAATTTTCCTCAACAACTTCTTCAAATTCATAATTATTTCAATCAATTTCAACACATTTATCAACTTCCAAAATTCAATTCCACCATTTCCAATATCCACAATCATCAAATATCATTAATGAATTTCATTCAATTCAAAATAGATGCTACCATTCATATTTCATTAATGACAAAGTAATTTATATACACCATTGCAAAAAAATTTACATCAAAACAAATTCAACTAAATTTTATTACAAACTTTATATAAACTTTGTACAAGCTACTCAAGACCAAGTTTTACATGGCCATACTTTTATGTGCAATACATACATCAAAATAAATATTTACAGTTAGGGTATAAATTATACCCGATAACTTCAAGCTGATAGATCCTCAATCCTCAGCAGCTCAGTCTGCTGCTCCTCTAGTCTCTAAATTTGCGACAGCAATAACAGCCATCACTGAGTACTAGGACTCAGTGGTGCACAACATACTAAAATAATCTTTATGCAGAATTTAAATCACATTTATTCAAAAATTGAACTGAACATGAGAGTTAAACACAAAACATGAATTATGAGATTTTATTCCAAACAATTTCATTTCGAAGTATCAAAACATGTTTCACAAAACCCACAGTTATGTGATGCCATTCGTAACAAATATAATCTCAATAGCCAAAGGCTAAGGAGAAGTCACATCACAAGGCTAGCTAGCTCAAATATATGGATATCCTTTTAAATTCCTCTTCTATTGGCACACCTTAACACTTCATCCAGAGAAGGAATCAAAATTCGAAACTGATTATTCTCACTAGTAATGCTAGTGAGGTGTTCAAATATATGGTCATGACACTGTGATTTCAAAACTTATCTTAACAATTTGCTAAACATTGCCATTTCAAACATACACAATAACTTTCAACAATTTAGATCAAAGCATCATAAATAATGTCACAATTCACTTTTTCAAATCATTCAAAACAATATGCAGCAAATAATTTACAGAAATTATACGTTGTGCACAAACCTCTAGCGAGTCACCTCTTGGCCTTGACTCGATTCTTCGGGTTCTTTTTCGGTATTCTTTTCAACTGAAACACACAATTTCACAGTGTTTCAGTACCATAACTTAGCATAAATCCAAAAATAAATATAACTTTACTTTTACCTAGCTCTAATGTGCTAAACTCGACGTTCTTTAAATTTTGTTTTTCGGGGTTACTATTCGCTATACTATTCAAGTCAAATTATTGACTTTCTAAGGCTTAATAGGTATGGGAATTCCAACTTCACCCACAAACCACATTTTGGTCACTAAATTTGTTGGTTTTGGTTATTTACTCAAATTCTAAGTCTTTTAGGCAAATTTGATAAATCTTCAGTTTTGGTGTCTAAGGTTGCACTGTTCCATTAGTCATTGTACTGTTGGAATTTGGCAAAACTTTCTTCACAGAAAATGTTTCCTATTGTCTTAAGTTTATTCTCCTTTCTGAATCACTCCAATTGGAGTTTTGTAGCTCAAGTTATAACTATTTGAACCATAGTTGCCGGATTGGACTTAACCCAGATTTTCTTGGTAATTTTGGTTTAGGCAGTTTTACGTCACCAACTTGGGGTGGCCAAATGACTTAGTTAATGGCATAATTTGGGTTTTTTTTTCATGAAAGTTTTAGGTCCATATCTCAACTATCCACTGGTAAAATTTCAGATCATTTAGACCTTCCTAGGTCAAGTTATGGCGAAATGAATAAACACTGTTCATTTGGTCAGTTTGTACAGGGTAGACTGAGATTTTCCAAGTTTGGTCAATTTGTTCACTAGTTTTGGTCACTTTTTGGGCATGCTTCCTAAATGAAAATTGTGTCATTTAGTGTCTATTTTCATTGCCAATTGGTCTCATACCAATTGGACTTGTAAATTTTCATTTTTGGTCCCCCAAAGTGTCCTTGGTCATGCTGCCAGCAGCATGACCAGATTGATTCCGAATTTGGTTTTGGTTCAAACACTTCTAACACATTCCATTTAGTCACAATTGACCATTTCTCCCTTCAAACTAGGTCCAAGACATCATTTACCAACTTTTCACATTTTTGTCTCTAAACCCTAAGTGTCCAAACCCTAACCACACTAAATTGTTACATTTAGCTAATTCAAAGTCTTTAACTATAATCACTCAACTAATTGAGGTTCATATACCCATTCAAATCAATCAAACCATGCAATAATACCCTCATACACATGCTGGCCAAAATTCAGCTTGGTCCCTCAACAATTTATTTCATTTCATTTTAAGTTTATTTCTAAGTTAATCAAGCTAAAAATGTAGAAATCAAACTAAAATTATCAAGTTTGCTTACTAACCTTTCTTAGAACTTCAACTCCTACAAATCTGTATCTTTTATTCTTCTTTCCTCTTTCAATGTACTTCTTAGGTTGAGATAACAAGCTCTAATGAGGTTTCTATGGAAGATATTAAGCTTTAGTGAAGAAATTTAAGCTTGAGTGCAAGCTTTAATGGAGGTCTAACAATGGAGAAGTGAGGGAGAGGGTTTCGGCTAGCTTGAAGAAGATGAGGGAAAATGATTTTTTTTTCTTTATTTTGTGTATTCATCCTTTAATTGACTTAGTCAAAATATCAAGTAAATAAAAAAAATTAATTATGACCTCATGTATGATGTCACCATGATGATGTCATTACCATTTTAACTTTTCTTTTTCTTTGTTTTTCTATTTATTTTTCTATTAGTTCTTTAATTTAATTTCTGACTCCAAACTTTTCTTTTCTCTGATTTTATTTGACAGTTAGGTCAAGAGTCAACTCTTGGGGTCAATTGACCAAATTGCCCCTCGTCAGTTCAACCCGGTTTGCAAATAATTCAATATTTCTTCTAGCTCCCTGACCTAATTATTTGACTGACTTAACAATTCTTTTTTGTGATTTTCTCTTTTCCACTATGTTTGTAATGGTCCTAAGGACTATGGCATCACATTTTACGATTCGAAATTTGAGTTTAAATCGACTTCGCAGTCGTTCCCGAGAAGTTCACCCATCGTTGTGAGTCTGGGCTCGTTTAACTTCCTATGTTCTGTTTTTCTTATTTATACTTAACTAATTGACAATTACTAATTATTTGTGTTTATGGCTTATCTAGTTGTCTTAAGTGTGGTTCTAATCCCCTTAATTGTCAGGATAGACACCGGTCACCAGAACAGTAAAATATACCAGGCTATACAAATAGGGGTGTTACAATTCTCTCCCCCTTAAAATAAATTTTGTCTCGAAATTTTACCTAGTATTAATCTCAAAACAGCTGTGGGTGCTGTCTCCTCATGTCCTCCTCTCGTTCCCAAGTAGCCTCCTGGCCCTAATGATGGTTCCACAGCACTTTTACCAACGGTATTTGCTTGTTCCGTAGCAGCTTCACCTCATAAGCCATAATCTCTATGGGTTCTTCCTCATATGTTAGGTCTGGATTCACCTGAATTTCCTCTATTGGTAGTACATGAGATGGGTCTGATCGATACCTCCTTAACATAGACACATGGAAGACATTATGTATCCTTTCTAACTCTGGAAGTAATGCCAAACGATATGCCAAAGGACCCACTCTTTCCAGAACCTCATATGGCCCAATGAAACGAGGACTCAGTTTCCCCTTTCTGCCGAATCTCATAATTCTCTTCCAAGGAGAAACTTTGAGGAAAACTTTCTCACCCACTGCATACTCAATATCCCTTCTTTTCAAATCAATGTAGGACTTCTGACGGTCTGATGCAGTCTTAAGTAGATCTCTGATTACTCTGATCTTCTCCTCAGTTTACTGAACAATTTTGGGTCCAATCATTTTTCTTTCACCCACGTCATCCCAACACAATAGGGTTCTACATTTTTTGCCATACAAAGCTTCTTAAGGAGGCATCCCAATGCTTGATTGGTAGCTGTTGTTGTAAGCAAACTCAATCAAAGGCAAGTGTGTGTCCCAACTGCCCTCAAACTCAATCACACAAGCCCGTAGCATATCCTCCAAGATCTAAATTACATTCTCAGATTGGCCATCTGTTTGTGTGTGGAATGCAGTACTAAAGTTCAATCTAGTTCCTAGGGCTCTCTGAAGACTGCCCCAGAATCTAGAAGTGAACCTAGGATCTCTGTCTAATACAATGGATACTGGCACTCCATGCAGTCTCACAATCTCATCTATGTACAACTTGGCCAATCTTTCTAAACTGTAGTCTATCTGGACTGGCAGAAAATGAGCAAACTTGGTCAGTCTATCACCCATACTGCATCATAACTCTTCTATGTCCTCGAAAGTCCCATCATAAAATCCATCGTTATTCTCTCCCATTTCCATTTCGGTACTGGTAGTGGATGTAACAACCCAGCGGGTACTTGATGCTCTGCCTTCACTTGCTGACAAGTTAGGCATTTGGAAACATACTCTGCCACATCTCTTTTCATACCCATCCACCAGTAATGCTCCTTTAGCCCTCCATACATTTTTGTGCCACTAGGGTGCATGGCAAAAGGAGACTCATGTGTTTCCTTCAAAATGATCTGCCTCAAATCAACATCATTAAGAACACACATTCTGCCCTGGTGTAGCAGTAAACCATCATCTCTGATTGAGAATTCTGGTTTCTTGCCCTGCCAGACTTTTTCTAACAACTTCTGATATTTCTGATCATTCTGAGTAGCCATTCTAATCTGATCAATCAACACTAGCTGTACATGCCATGCAACTACTGTCTGTCCATTATCATTAATCTCTAAGCTGGCATGGAATGATCTTAACTCATGCACTAAAGACAAAGGAGTAACCAGTAGACTTGCCATAGTCTTGCGACTTAAGGCGTCAGCCACAACATTAGCTTTCCCTGGCTGATAGTCTATCAGACAATCATAGTCTTTTATCAACTCTAACCATCTCCTCTGTCTCAAATTCAACTCCTTCTAAGTGCCCAAATACTTCAAACTCTTATGATCTGTGTAGATGTAACATTTCTCCCCATACAAATAGTGTCTCCAGATCTTAAGACCAAACACAATAGCTGCAAGCTCCAAGTCATGTGTTGGATAATTTCTCTCATGCAATTTTAGCTGGCATGATGCATAGGCAATGACATTTCGATCTTGCATTAATACACAGCCTAACCCATTGTGAGAAGCATCACTATAAACTGTGTATTCTTTATCTGGTGTAGGTAAAGTCAGGACTAGAGCTTTAGTTAAACATCTCTTCAATTCATCAAAACTCTATTGGCATTTATCCGTCCACTGAAATTTCACATCTTTTCTAAGCAGCTTGGTCAATGGAGATGCCAACATGGAGAATCTCTTTACAAATCTACGGTAGTATCCAGCTAAACCCAGAAAACTATGAATCTCTGTGATATTTTTGGGTGGCCTCCAATTAAGGACAGCTTCAATCTTACTTGGATCTACCTTGATGCCCTCTTCTAATACTACATGCCCCAAGAAAGATATTTCCTTCGGCCAAAATTCACACTTCGACAATTTGGCATATAGCTGTTTCTCCCTCAAAGTTTGCAGTACAATGCACAGATGTCTATCATGCTCTTCTGCACTCCTCGAATAGACCAATATATCATCAATGAATACCACAACAAACCGGTCGAGGCATGGTCTGAAGATAGTGTTCATCAGATTCATAAAAGCAACCGGAGCATTAGTTAACCCGAATGGCATGACCAAGAATTCATAATGGCCATAGAGGATTCTGAAGGCAGTTTTAGAAATACTCTGCTCTTGTACTTTCAGCTGATAATAACCTGATCTCGGGTCAATTTTGGAGAACACAGCTACACCCCTCAACTGATCAAACAAGTCATCAATGCAGGGCAATGGATATCTATTCTTTATTGTCACCTTATTCAACTGTCAATAGTCAATGCAAAATTGGAGAGTGCCATCCTTCTTCTTTACAAACAACACTGGCGCTCCCTAAGGTGACACACAAGGGCCGATAAAGCCCTTGTCAAGCAATTCTTGCAACTGCACTTTCAACTCTTTCAATTCTGTAGGTGCCATTCTATATGGTGTTACAGAGATTGGGTCCACACCAGGCATAACATCAATCTCAAACTGCACCTCTCTTTCTAGAGGTAATCCTAGCAGTTCATCAGGAAATACATCCGGAAAGTCACATACAGTAGGGATGTCCCTCAGTGTTGGACTCCCCACTTGGGGATCTATCACATGTGCCAAGTGTGCTTCACACACCTTTCTGATCATCCTTCTGGCTAGTGCAGCCGAAATGATGTTTGATGGCAGTAAATGACTCTCCCCATGTATTACCACATCACTGTACAAAGGGAGACCAAAAGTGACTATCTTTAGTCTACAGTCAATCATGGCCTGATGCCTGGCTAACCAATCCATGCCCAAGACAATATCATAATCTCTGAAGGGCATTTCAATCAAAGCTGATAGGAAAATATGTCTTTGGATCACCAAAGGATAGTCTCTATAAATTCTGTTGACCCAGACCTCTTGTCCTAACGGACTAGTTACTAGCACTTCAAAACCCATTTGGACACATGGAACAGCAAGTGAATTGACTATGCTAGCACTAAGATATGAATGGGTTGAACCCGGATCAAACAACACAAATACATTTTGATCAGAGATAGAGAATGTACCGGCTACCACATCAGAAGTCTCAGCCTCTTCTCGCTGTCTCATTGTGTAGACTCTGGCTGAAGCACTTCTTTGTGCTGACTGACCAACCGTGCCCTGACTGCCAGAAGCAGTGCCTTTACCTCTGCCTCTTCCTCTGCCAACAGACTGTGAACCTCCAGGAGCAGGACTCTGAATAGATCCTTTGGTAGTAGTAGGAGCTGGACTATATTTAGGAGCACTAGTACAATCTTTTGCTAAATGGCCCTTGCCTCCACAATTAAAACGGGCTCCAATGGCCCAATAGCATTCCCCCATATGAATCTTGCCACAAGTCTCACAGGGGGTAGGATATGAACCCTGCTCGACTGTTGACCAGACCTAGGGGGTTTCTGTCTAGAAAATCTGCCCCTACCAAATCTTCCACCTCGACCCCTGCTAGGTCCACTAAATTTCTTCTTCTTTCCAGAGGTAGCACCAGAACTCTGTTCAACTGATTTTTCCCCTTTGTCTTTCTCTGATTTTTCAATTTTTTCTAATTTTTATTTTATTGGGTTCACTTCTGATTCAATCCTTTCTAACTCGAGTGCTTGAGACATGAGTTTTGAAAAATTATTGTGTCTGAATCCCACTACTTGCATTCTCAAACTGGGCTTTAAACTAGTCTCAAATCTCTTGCATCTTGCCTTGCTGGTAGAAAGGAGACTCTCAGCATAATGACTTAAGCGGGAGAACTCCCTCTCATACTCTGCCACTGATCGGTTCCCTTGTTTCAAACTCAAAATTTCTTGTAATTTCTGATTAACATATGCATCTGGGATGTATTTCTGTCTGAATTCTCCAATGAAGTCATCCCAGGTCAGCACTGGTGGTTCAGCTAAGCTGTGGGAGATGGTCTTCCACCAATCATACGCATCCCTTTGCAGTAGTGACACAGAATATTCAAACTTTAGTTCATCTTGGCAGTGCAGCTTCTTAAATACTCTGTCCATTCTTTCAAGCCATTGCTCTGCCTCTAAAGGGTCCACTGTACCCTTAAATTCGGTAGCTCCATACTTTAGTAATTTATCATACTGTCTGGCTGGAGGCAGTGGTTGTGCCACAGGTGTTTGGGGTGGAGCTTGAGCAAGCATACCCCCAGCCATTTATTGAAACATCGTAGCCATCTGTTGTGCAAACTGTGCAGGAAACTATAGCATTTGTGGGGCTGGTGCTACTGATCCACTAACATTTTGTAAAGCTGGGGCTTCCCCTTGTGCTTCAGCTTTGACAGATTGCTCGATTGAGCGATCCCCTTCTTCCATTTCAGTTTGAAGTTAGGGTATCTCTTGAACAAATAACACATGGAGATTCCCTCTGTTAGTTCATATTTATGATGTAATGCACTGTATGTAACAAATATGGACATTGAGCAGTTGTACTTAACAAGGAAAAGACACAAATTCTCATGTTAAAACATACTTTAAAAATTTGCTCTGATACCACTAAAACATGTCACACCTTACCCCTCTGTAAGGCATAACATGATCCTATAGAATACCTAATGAACTACCGAACTTCACCTACCAATAACTAATTAAGTACCCTATAAGGGATTTTAAAACAATTTTCTTATTTTTGATAAGTGGTGAGCATTTTCTAATAGGTATTTAAAACATTTAATTAAAATTAAAACTAGTTAATATTTTGGTCCATTTTATTTTTTCGCAAATTTTATAAAAATTTTAACAGAGTTCCGTTTGTATTTTGAGAAAACAGTTCTTCAATTACCTAAAAAAACAAAAAGCACTTCCAATAATTTTCCTCAACAACTTCTTCAAATTCACAAATATTTCAATCAATTTCAACATATTTATCAACTTCCAAAATTCTATTCCACCATTTTCAATATCCACAATCATCAAATATAATTAATGAATTTCATTCAATTCAAAATAGATGCTACCATTCATATTTCATTAATGACAAAGTAATTTATATGCACCATTGCAAAAAAATTTACATCAAAAGAAATTCAACTAAATTTTATTACAAACTTTATATAAACTTTGTACAAGCAGCTCAAGACCAATTTTTACATGTCCATACATTTATGTGCAATACATACATCAAAATAAATATTTACAGTCAGGGTATAAATTATACCCGATAACTTCGAGCTGATAGATACTCAATCCTCAGCAGCTTAGTCTGTTGCTCCTCTAGTCTCTAAATCTACGGCAGCAATAACAGCTATCGCTGAGTACTACGACTCAGTCGTGCACAACATACTAAAATAATCTTTATGCAGAATTTAAATCACATTTATTCAAAAATTGAACTGAACATGAGAGTTAAACACAAAACATGAATTATGAGATTTTATTCCAAACAATTTCATTTCGAAGTATTAAAACATATTTCACAAAACCCATAGTTATATCATGCCATTCGAAACAAACATAATCTTAATAGCCAAAGGCTAAGGAGAAGTCACATCACAAGGCTAGCTAGCTCAAATATATGGATATCCATTCAAATTCCTCTTCTACTGGCACACCTCAACACTTCATCTAGAGAAGGAATCAAAATTCGAAACTGATTACCCCTACTAGTCATGCTAGTGAGGTGTTCAAATATATGGTCATGACACTGTGGTTTCAAAACTTATCTTAACAATTTGCTAAACATTGCCAATTCAAACATACACAATAACTTTCAACAATTTAGATCAAAGCATCATAAATAATGTCACAATTCACTTTTTCAAATAATTCAAAACAATATGCAGCAAATAATTTACAGAAATTATATGTTGTGCCCAAACCTCTAGCGAGTCGCCTCTTGGCCTTGACTCGATTCTTCGGGTTCTTTCCCGGTGTTATTTTTAACTGAACACACAATTTCACAGTGTTTCAGTACCATAACTTAGCATAAATCCAAAAATAAATTTAACTTCACTTTTACCTAGCTCTAATGTGCTAAACTCGATGTTGTTTAAATTTTGTTTTTTGGGGTTACTATTCACTACACTATTCAAGTCAAATTGTTGACTTTCTAAGGCTTAATGGGTATGGGAATTCCAACTTCACCCACATACCACATTTTGGTCACTAAATTTGTTGGTTTTGGTTGCTTACTCAAATTCTAAGTCTTTCAGACAAATTTGACAAATTTTCAGTTTTAGTGTCTAAGGTTGCACTGTTCCATTGGTCATTGTACTGTTGGAATTTGGCAAAACTTTCTTCATAGAAAATGTTCCCTATTGTCTTAAGTTTATTCTCCTTTTTGAATCACTCCAATTGGAGTTTTATAGCTCAAGTTATAGCCATTTGAACCATGGCTGCCGGATTGGACTTAACCCAGATTTTCTGGGCAATTTTGGTTCTAGCAGTTTTAGGTCACCAAATTGGGGTGGCCAAATGACTTAGTTAATGGGGTAATTTGGGTTTGTGTTCTTCATAAAAGTTTTAGGTCTATATCTCAACTGTCCACTGGTAAAATTTCAGGTCATTTATATCTGCCTAGCTCAAGTTATGGCCAAATGAACAAACACTGTTCATTTGGTTAGTTTGTACAGGGCAAACTGAGATTTTCCAAGTTTGGTCAATTTGTTCACTAGGTTTTGTTCACTTTTTGGGCATGCTTCCTAAATGAAAATTGTGTCATTTAGTGTCTATTTTCATTACCAATTAGTCTTATACCAATTGGACTTGTAAATTTTCATTTTTGGTCCCTCAAAGGGTCCTTGGTCATGCTGCCAGCAGCATGGCCACATTGAATCCGAATTTGGTTTTGGTTCAAACACTTCTAACACATTCCATTTGGTCACAATTGACCATTTCTCCTTCAAACTAGGTCCAAGACATCATTTACTAATTTTTCACATTTTTGTCTCTAAAATCTAAGTGTCCAAACCCTAACCACACTAAATTATTGCATTTAGCTAATTCAAAGTCTTTAACTATAATCACTCAACTAATTGAGGTTCATATACCCATTCAAATCAATCAAACCATGCAATAATACCCTCATACACATGCCGGCTGAAATTCAGCTTAGTCCCTCAACAATTTATTTCATTTCATTTTAAGTTTATTTCTAAGTTAATCAAGCTAAATATGTAAAAATCAAACTAAAATTATCAAGTTTGCTTACTAATCTTTCTTAGAACTTCAACTCCTCCAAATCTCTATCTTTTATTCTTCTTTCCTCTTTCAATCTTCTTCTTAAGTTGAGATAACAAGCTCTAATGAGGTTTCTATGGAAGCTATTAAGGTTTAGTGAAGTAATTTAAGCTTGAGTGCAAGCTTTAATGGAGGTCTAACAATGGAGAAGTGAGGGAGAGGGTTTCGGCTAGCTTGAAGAAGATGAGGGAAAATGATTTTTTTTCATTATTTTGTGTATTCATCCTTTAATTGACTTAGTCAAAATATCAAGTAAATAAAAAAATTTAATTATGACCTCATGTATGATGTCACCATGATGATGTCATTACCTTTTTAACTTTTTTTTTTCTTTTTTTTTCTATTTGTTTTTCTGTTAGTTCCTTAATTTAATTCCTGACTCCGAAATTTTCTTTTCTCTGATTTTATTTAACAGATAGGTCAGGAGTCAGCTCTCAAGGTCAATTGACCAAATTGCCCCTCGTCGGTTCAATCCGGTTTGCAAATAATTCAATATTTATTTCGGGTCCCTGACCTAATTATTTGACTGACTTAACAATTCTTTTTCATGATTTTCTCTTTTCCACTGTGTTCATAATGGTCCTAAGGACCGCGGCGTCACATTTTACGGTTCAAAATTTGAGTTTAAATCGACTTCGCAATCATTCCCGAGAAGGTCACCCATCGCTGTGACTCTCGGCTCGTTTAACTTCTTATGTTCTGCCTTTCTTATTTATACTTATCTAGTTGTCGTAAGTATGGTTCTAATCCCCTTAATTATCGGGATCGACACCGGTCACTGGAACAGTAAAATATAGCAGGCTATACAAATAGGGGTGTTACAACTATGACCCAATGGTGCACAACATACTAAAATAACATTTATACATAATTCAAATTATACTTATTCAAACACATTACTGAAAATGAAAGACATATGCAAAACATGATTCAAACAATTTCATTTTGGAAGTCTCAAAACGAATTTCGTAAAAACACACAGTTATATCATGCCATTCGAAACATATTCATCTCAATAGTCGGAGGCTTATGAGAAATCACAAGGCTAGCTAGCTCAAATATATGGGTACCCATTCAATTTCTTCTTTTACTAGCACACACTTCAACACTTCAGCTAGAGAAGGAATCAAAATTCATATCTAATTTCTCCCACTAGTCATGCTAGTGAGACATTTAAATATATGGTCATGACACTGTGGTTTCAAAATTGTCTTAGCAATTTATTAAATATTTATTGCCATTTCAAATACATATAAGTAAACTATCAACAATTTAAGTCAAAAGCATAATAAACATTTCAATACAATTAATTCATAATTTAATATCACAATTCATTCAAAACAATTTGTAGAAGAAAATTTACAGATATTTCTATGTTGTGCACAAACCTTATGTGAGTCGCTTCTTAGCCTTGACTTGATGCCTCGGGTTCTTTCCCGGCATTCTTTTCAACAAAAACACACAGTTTCACAGTGTTTTAGTATCACAATTTATCATAAGTCCAAAAATGAATTCAAATCTACTTATACCAAGCATTAATATGCTAAACTTGACGTTCTTTAAAATTTATATTTCGAGGTTACTATTCATGACACTATTCAAGTCAATTTGTTGACTTTCTAATGCTTAATAGGTATGGAAATTCTAATTTCATCCACATACCACATTTTGGTTACCTAACTTGTTGGTTTTGGTTGTTTTCTCAAATCTTAAGTCTTTTAGGCACTAATTTCAAATTTTCAGTTTTGGTGTCCTGTTTTGCACTGTTCTATTGGTCATGTTGCTGTGGTAATTTGGCTAACTTTTCTTCATAGAATTTGTTCCTTATTGTCTTAACTTTATTTCCCTTTTTCAATCACTCCATTTGGAGTTTTGTAGCCTAAGTTAGAGCCATTTGAACATGGCTGGCCGGATTTGGGGTTACCCAGAATTCTGGGTAAATTCTGGATTTTGGTAATTTTTGTGATTGATTGTAGGTGGATTTTCAAACAGGTTATGATTAAAATTTGGGTTTTTTTTCTCCATGAAAGTTGTAGGGCTATGTCTCAAATTTCTACTGGTAAAAATTCAGGTCATTTGGACCTTTCTAGACCAAGTTATGGTCATTTACGTAACTACTGTTTATTTGACAATTTTTGTACAGGTCAGTTTGCTCAATTCCGGATTTGGCCTAATTGTTCACTGAGTTATGGTCACTTTCTGGGCATGATTCCTAAATAAAAAATGTGCCATTTGGTGTCTAGTTTCATTCTCAATTGGCCTCACACCAATTGGGTTAGTAAATTTTCAGTTTTGATCCCTGAAATGGACCTAGGTCAAGCTGCCTGTAGATTGACCTTCACCAATCCGAATTGGAACTTGGTTCCAACAATTTATACAATCACAAATGGTCACAATTGACTATTACCCAACTCAAATAAGGTTAACTACATCATTTGGCCAATTCTCAAATTTTTCTCCAATTTCTTCAAAATGCTCAAACCCTAACTGCACATAAAGTTTAATTTAATGTATTCAAAGTGTACATGCATGATCTACACACCTAATTCACTTCAAATAACCATTCATAACCATCAAACTCATTCATATCAAACCCTAACCCTAGCTGGACGAATTTCATGTTTGGTCCCTTAACAATTTTTTTTTGTTTGATTGTACACAATTTCCAAGTTAAGTGAGCAACATACACAATAATTAAACTAAAATTTTCAAATTCAATCACTTACCTCAATTAGAGCTTTTCTAACTTCTTAAACTCCACTTCTTTCCTCTTTCTTCCAGTTTGAATCTTCTCTTCCAATGGCACTCAGAAGGTTTTTAGGCTTTTTACTAAGATTTATGGTGGAAATCAAGTATTTGGAAGCTTAAGGCTTTGGTTGTTAATGGTGGTTGAGGGAGAAAGCAAAAGAAAGAGAGAGAGGACGTTTTTCTTTTAGAGAACAAGAAGACAATTCTTTTTTTTTTCTTTTGAAATTTTTAACTTATTAATACATAATTATCCCTAAAATTTCAATTTTTAAATATTAGGTTTATTACATCATGCTTATGTCTTGCATGATGTAAATAAACCTTTTTCTTTTCCTTTTTCTTTTTCATTTATTTTTTTTTCATTAGTTCTTTAATTTAATTATTGATTCCAAAATTTTCTTTTCTCCAATTTCATTGGACAGTTAGGTCAAGTGTCAGCTCTAGGGGTGAATTGACCAAATTGCCCCTCGCTGGTTCAATCCGATTTGCAAGTTATTCGATATTTCTTCCAGATCCCTAACCTAATTATTCGACCTACTTAACAATTCTTTTTCATGATTTTCTCTGTTCCACTGTGTTTGCTATAGTCCTAAGGACCACAGCGTCACATTTTATAGTTCAAAATTTGAGTTTAGAATGACCTCGTAGTCATTCCCAATAAGGTCACCCATCGCTGTGACTCTCGGCTCATTTAACTTTTTGCGTTCTATTTTTCTTCTTTATGCTTAACTATTTGGCAATTACTAATTATTTGTATTCAGGGCTTAACTAGGTGTCTTAGACGTGGTTCTAATTCTCTTAATTGTCCGGACCAACACCGATCACCGGAACAGTAAAATGTACCAGGTTATGCAAATAGGGGTGTTACAGATCATCTCCATGATCTACTTCTTCATGAGTAAACAACTCTTGTTCATCTTCATGAAGGAAACCATATGGTGGGTAAGATATCCTGGTTGATCTGTGAGGAATTACTGTAAATGTTTCATCAATAGGTGTAGGTTGATTAGATGGATCTATATCCATCTGATCTGTTAGTTGGTCTGAATTCTCCAATTCTAATTCAATTGGCCTTCCTTTGCCTCCTTCTTGAACAAACTGTTATTCAAGAAATGTGGCATCTCTACTTACCACAACCTTTTGTGATGTAGGCAAATAAAAATAATATCCAAAACTCTCTTTTGGATATCCAACAAATCGACCTTTTTCTAATCTGGTTTCCAATTTATCAGTGTTCAGCTTTTTGATATAAGCTGGACAACCTCAAATCTTAACATGCTTAAGACTTGGTTTTCTTCCATGCCATATCTCATAAGATGTGGAAGATACTGATTTTGATGGAATCCTATTCAGAATATGCAAAGCTGATTCTAATGCAAATCCCCAAAAGGAAATTGGCATATCAGTATAGCTTATCATACTATGTACCATATCTAAAAGGGCACGATTTCTCCTTTCAGTTACACCATTCAGTTGTGGTGTTCCTAGAGGAGTCAGCTGGGAAACAATGCCATGCTCTTTCAAGTATTTATCAAATTCAGTACTTAAGTATTCACCTCCACAATCTGATTGAAGAGTTTTAATACTTTTTCCTGTTTGATTTTCTTCCTAAGATTTAAATTCTTTCAACTTTTCAAAGGATTTATTTTATATTTCATCAAATAAAAATACCCAAACCTTGATTTATCATTAGTAAAGGTAATAAAGTAATGAAAACCACCTCTAGCCATTTCCTTAAATGGACCACATACATCACTATGTATTAGCTCCAAAATATTTTTAGCGCTTAGCCCTTGTCCAACAAAGGGTGATTTAGTCATTTTTCCCTAAAGGCAGGATTCACAAGTTGGAGTAAATTCAGAACCCAATGAGGATAGAATCCTCATTTTCTCCAGTTTTGCAATCCTATCTTCTGCAACATGACCTAAACTTAAGTGCTAAATATATTTTGAACTTGAGTTGATTTTCACCATCGCATTGTATTCTTTTAGATTGCTTGCATTCATTTTGTGCTTATCATTATTATCCAAATAATAAAGACCATCATGTATATAACCCAAGCTAACATATTTATTTTTAAAATAAATATTGCAACCATTATCTGTGAACTGAAATTCATAACCATTTCTAGTCAAACTAGATATAGAAATGATGTTCTTAAAAGCATCAGGTACATACAAAATATTATTCAAACACAAAACATGTCCACACATGTAAAAAGATTTAGATCTTATAGCTAAAGTTTCAACAGTTGAGCCATTGCCAATTCGGAGTCTCACATCTCGAGAATGCAAGTTGCTACTGTTTGCTATACTTTGGGCAGTTCCTATTCAAGTGCCCATCCTTCTGATAGTGGAAACACTTTCCCTTACCTTTTGTCAGCTTTGGTCTTCCCTTTCTATTTGGCTATCTTCTTGGAAGGACCAGGAATTTGAGGTGTCTTTTTCTTATTACTCTTCTTCTTGTTGGACTTTCTAGCAAAAGAAGATGCAATCAAAGCTACCTCTTTTCCTTTATTGCTCGGCATATTCCTTTGGGCAATAACCAGCATGTTAAGTAAACCAACCAAGGTGTATTCCTACTTAATCATATGAAAATTTATCACAAAATTCCCAAATGACTCAGGAAGGGACTGAAGGATCAAATCCATCTGTAGTTGGAAATCCATGTGAAAGTCAAGATGTTCCAGCTACTCAATCAGCTAAATCATCTTGTGGACTTGATCCCTAATAATTTGTCAATCAGACATCCTCATGTGAAATAGCTGCCTAGATATCTCATACCTGGCATTTCTGCTATGTTCACCATACAACTCTTGTAGGTGAAGGAGGATCTCACTTGCATATTGCATGTTCTCATGTTGCTTCTGTAACTCATTACTCATAGAAGCAAGCATGTAACACTTGGCTCTCATATCATGCTCCTTCCACTTTTTCAAAGTTTCATGTTTCTCTTGAATGGCCTCTGGAGGTAAGGGACCAGGAACCTATGAGTCCAGAACATATCCTATATGTTCAAGGTTTAGGACAAGTTTCATATTTCTAAGCCAATCAGAAAGATTAGGTCCTGTCAACCTATTGTGATCAAGTATGCTTGCAAGGATATTGGATGGTGGTGGTTGTGGTGTGTTCATTATTATCAAAAAATTAACTACAGAAAATAACCATATTAATTAGTAAATTTATCATGTAATTAACTAAAATGATTATGATCTTTTAGTCAAATTGGTCCTCCCACTAACTTAGCGAAGCCTACACTTCCAAAGTAGAAAATGAAAATCCTAGTTGGATAGACTTCTAGTGAATGATTGAATTCTTATAATCTTATTGGTCATCCTCAGGCACATCCATTATTGGAATTACAATAAACTATAAGTGAGCAACTCATTGCCCATAACATCTCATATGAGGTTCAATCCTTTACCTAGCCCCTAATGCTCAAAATCTCAAGCACATCCATTATTGACTTATCTTGCATTAGTTAAGTTGATCCCATTGAGCCAGTAAATATGCAAATAATTTTAATGTCCTCAGGCACATCCATTATTGGCCACCTAACCATTTACATATTTACAACATCTCATATTTAATAATTATTCTTAAGAAAATCTCTTAAATTAATAGCATCATATGCAAGTATTTAAAATTTCTTAAAATAATTGCCTCAATGGAGGGCCCATGATATAATTACATTAATTATACTATTTCCAACTTAATCATTTGTTTGGAAGATTTAGTGGTCGGCTTAATTACTATTATGGTCTCACTTTGCACATTATCCAATTAGCATGCATATATCATATACTTGCATACATTCCCATACATCTCATGCATTCATGGATAAACATATAAATATGGTATGATCATGGACTTTCTAAGGGATTTAATTCTGAGCCACTAAGAATTGAATCAGGCCATTCCTAGGTACATTTCATTCATTCATATTACAAGAGTTGCTGAAGGAGTACATAATCAACACTTGATCTTGAATTCCTCCCACTGGTCCCACCAATGCTCTTGACCTCCTTGATTTTCTTGCAATCCAATTACATTGTAATCCTTGGCATACCAAACCAAAGAAATGAAATTACAACCCAAAAATATTACAACCTTTATAATACATGCCACTAAAATAAATTAATTAATTTACAACCCAAAGAAACATAAAGAAATAAATTCAATCACATTAGTCTTTTATTGTCTATAATCATCCATCATGCATATCACCATTTAACAATTAAATAAAACATACATACTGAGATTAAATTGAATATCTCATATTCAACTTAAAAATCCAAATTTGAATCTCATTCAAATAAATTTAAAGATTTAGATTTGAATCACATTCAAAGAAATTTAAAAATTCAGACTTGAATCACATTCAAACAAATTTAAAAATTCAGATTTGAATCACATTCAAACAAATTTAATTATGTGATTATAATTCTAATTAAACAATTTAATTAGACATAGACATAATTATGGGCATCAAACATACAATAATTGCACAATTAAAGTCCATACCATGTGCACCATTGAGGTGCTCTTGAATCCGCCACCTATGGTAACTCCACCATGTGTGCTGCCACACATGGACATCCAACCAGCAATTATCAATCTATTTTTGAATCAAATCACACAATTAAATTTCATATTAAATAATCTAAATGGCAAATATAGTGGCTCTGATACCAATTGAAGGAGCGGAAGCATGAAAATTATTAGATTAGAACATTGAATTCAAAAATTTTCTTATAGGGTCTCATGCATCATGCAAGATTCATTATTTACCTATTGATTTCAATGTTTAATTACATATTAAAACACTTTTAATATGTATTTAGATCTACATTTGCCATTTAAGATTTTAGAATTAATAAATTAATTCATTAGAACCCTAGATTAATTCAAGAACATGTGCACTAACCTTTTGATGCACTGTAGATATGCTTGGTACCTTTGGGAAGCACCTAGGACCCCAATTGTAACACCCCTCATCCGTCTACAGTATAGCCGAGTAAGGCGTGCTACACGGCGTGCCAAAACACCTAGTCTGTGATTATTTCATTTCCTGAACTCAATTTGATTTTAAGAAGTCTTTTATGTAATATTCATATCATGCTGATACTATTTTCATACTTTGATAAAATCAGTGTTTCAAAAATGGTAATAAAAATTTGGCAAGGTGCTGTCTGTATTTCGGACAAACTATCCTTCCAAACCTGTTGAAAACAGTTTAATATGATAATATCAAAATCTCAAATATTTCACAGTCTCTATTTCTCAATAAAGTCAATAGACTTTTACAGTTATTAAACAGTTCCATAATACAGTCCATAATAATTTAAATATATCCAGAAAATCTCCATGTTATTTAATATGTACAAAATATTACAAACTTTAGAGCTTTCATAACATTACAAAATACAGGCTAGAATTTCAAAAATACAAAAAAAGTACGAAATATAAGATATCCTAAGTCCTACCATGTATGCAACGCAGTGTAGATGACTCTGGACTCCTGTGCAGATCTGATGTCTCACCCGGTCGTAGGTCTGCTAGGCTCCCTAGCTGTGTCTCCAATACCTATGCGTTACAAAAGCAACGCGCTAAGCAATTTTGCTTAGTGGTGCCAAATATAAAGAAATATACACTAAAATAAAGTAAATGAATTTATGACATCGGTATTCTTTACAATTGTTGATTCTACTTTTATTTGCTAACATTTCAATTTGTGCTAATTTTGGTGGTGTTGTATGTCAGAAGACTAGATTTAACTATTTGAATTTAATAGTACTTGAATTATTGCCCGTGTAGCCCATATCCTGACCAGACTGGCTAAACAGATATACTGGCACTGGGTACGTAGTACCTCAAGCTGTCACACCATCGGTCACAAATTGTCTCTTAGTGTGCAAATAGTGTGGCTAAAAAGCCATAGAGTCAATCTGGCAATAAGCCAAGAATAAATACACAATATGTATAGTCAAAGGCTATTAAAGTCATAGTGCGGCATAATAAGCCGTAAAAACATAGTATGGCAGCAAGCCATTTACAGAATAGTTGTCAGAATCCTATTGGCATGCCAACCTATCCAAACTAGTCAACTTGGTAAACTAGGGCACATTATAAATTAATTGTTTAATTCATCAATTTTTTTAGAGTTTACTAGCTATTATGCAATTCATAAGTTAATGCAAATGTTGACCTTTTTAGATACTATGGATAAGTTGTTTCTAGCATAAACATATCACATATTGTAATTCAATATGCTGCCAATATAGTGCAATTTACCATTTTTACAAGTTGGCATTCATTGCCAAATTGCCTCAAGCATCATTGTATGTAAATATCAAATTCTCAATTTTTATGTGCTAGATTAGTCTAGCTTAAAGTCCTATTTTTCTTGGTTTTTAGCTTCTTGTCAAAGAAGAAAAATTGTAGCTCTATGTCTTATTGCACTCGGGGCAAAATTTCAGGTCATTCTGAGTTGTATAGACTAAGATATGGTCAATTTACTAAAGCTGGACAGATTGCACCTTTAGTGCAAAATTTGGTCAATTTTAGGTCACTTTTAGTTCTGGTAGTTTTGGTACCCGAACTTGTGCAAGCAATTTGACTTGGTTCTGGTTATTTCTGGGCTTTTTTGTCTTCATAAGAATTGTAGCTCTATGTCTAAGCTATCCATGGCAAAATTTCAGGTCAATTAGACTTGTTTTGAATGAGTTATGGTCATCCTAATGATTACTGTTTATATAGTCAAAAATCTGGGTTGCAAGGTTGCCATTGCGGATTTGGTCATTTTTAAGGTCAGTTTCTAGGAAAAATTTTGGCAACATTTCTACATGAAATTTGGCCTATTTGGTGCCTATTTTCAACCCCCATTGGCTTCATACCAATTGGGTTCACAGTTTGGCACTTATGACCTAATTTAGGTACTGTCATCAATACACAACCTGCACAAGATACTTACACTTCCAATTTGATATTCCTTCTCCTTTTCATTACTTCAATATTCAATCAATGGCACTTCCATATATATATATATCGTACACAATTCCAGCAAGCATACTGGGCAGAACACTCAAGTGCTCAATGCACACAATTCACCATTCAAGTTCAATATTCACTTCCACCAAAATTTAACATATCTCAATATCAATATTACACATACACTTCAATATACTCATACTTCAATATCAATTATACATGCTGCTCACAATTTAACACTATCATATTTCATTAATAAACTTCATATTTACACACAAATTCATGATATTATAGGCTGCCAAACATGGCAGTTTGCCAAAGCATCAATGTCCCATTTCAAACCCTTAATTCAAGCACTAACATGCACATACTTAAATTTTAACTTACTACACCTTCCATTTGAGTTAATCAACCATAATTTCCATCCATTAGAGGTAAGAAAAACTCAAATACAACAAATATTCATGGCTACCGAAAATGGACAATTACTTATCTCACTATTCTCTTCATTTCTCTTCACCAAAATGCTCACCTCAACCTAAACACAAGGTTTACTAAAGCAAGGGAGAGGTTTTGGATACTTATAACTTTTGAAGCTTATCAAAACTTCCCCAAATCTTATTTTTCTTGTTGCCAATATCTTCCCCAAGGTAAGTATGCAAGCTTTAATGAAGGAATCAAGTGGAAATGATGGCTTGATCATGCACCAATGAAGCTTGCATGTGGGGCGGCAATGGTGGTTTCCATGGTGAATTTCATTTCGGCAAGATGAAGTTGGATGAAGAAGAAGATGATAATGAGTGCAATCTGCTGTCCCAAGGCTTGTTTTGGTGTCCCAATATTCAAGTTAGTGGAACACTAAGCAATAGTTTAAGGGTTAATTAGTGAAAGTTTCCTTATTTGCTCATTTATCTCAATTCTTTTACTATTTACATATTGTATCCTATTTTAATTTTTCATGACATTTTCTAAGTGTAATATCATTTATTTTTAATGGAAATTGAGGTCAAAGGGCAACTCTTAGTGTCAAATGACCAAAATGCCCCACTTCGGGTTATATTCCCAATTTTTCGGTAACACCGATTTTTGTCTATTTCTCGATTTTTCATTTTTTTTTTACTAATTTATTAAATTTTCTTTGATATTTCTAATGTCAATTACATTTCAATAAACCTTTACTTACATCCCGAAATTTAATTCCGAGGGTTCCCCGTGGTCCTGGAGTCAACAATGGCCTTCCCGGTGCAGTCACCCATCGTTGCGATGCAGGCTCATTTAACTTAGCTTCATTTTCTCTCTTTCATTTTTGTTTGATTTTTCTTGTATTTTCTTTTTATTTATTTCATCATTATATGTCTATTCACTATCACCGAAGTGTAGTTCTAGACATCTTGACTTGCTTGGACTGATATTTGGCCATTGGAGCAACAGAACGTACAGAACACGTATAGTGGGGATGTTACAAATCTTCCCCTCTAAATAAAAATTTCATCTTCAAAATTTACCTAATGTGAAGAGCTGAGGGAACTGTTGCCTCATTGTCTCCTCGCTCTCCCATGTTGCCTCTTCCATGTTGTGGTGCCTCCATAGGATTTTTACTAGCGGAATTATTTTGTTTCTGAGCTCTTTTACCTCTCGTGCCAAGGTTTTAATCGGTTCTTCTTCATATGTCAGGTCAGGTTGTACAATAACTTTTTCTGCTGAGATGACATGTGAAGGATTTGATCTGTATCTTCTGAGCATCAAGACATGGAACACATTATGTATCTTGTCTAGCTCAAGTGGTAAGGCTAATCGATAGGCTACTGGTCCCACATGTTCCATAACTTCATATGGGCCAATGAACCTAGGGCTTAATTTTTCCTTTTTCCCGAATCTCAACACTTTCTTCCACGGTGATACTTTGAGAAATACCTTCTCGCTAACTTCATACTCAATGTCCTTTTTCCTCAAGTCAGCATAAGATTTGTCGGTCTGAGGCAACTTTCAAATTGGTCTTTATCAGTTTCACCTTTTCCTCTATCTGTTTTATTAGGTCTAGCCCCACTAGCTTATCTTCACCCAATTCAATCCAATATACAGGTGTTCTGCATTTTCTCCTATACAGTGCTTCATAGGGTGCCATTTGTATGCAAATTCTGCCAGTGGAAGGTATCTGTCCCAACTTCCCTCAAACTCTATAACACAACTTCTCAGCATATCCTCGAGGACCTATCACATATGTTCGGTTATTATTATCGTTATCAGTTCAATTATCATTTACAATAACTCAATGAGTTTCAGAATTTACCTGGATTATTCTTTTTTACTGTCCATCCGTCTAAGGATGAAAAGCCATACTAAAATGGAGTTGTGTGCCCAAGGATTCTTGTAATTTCTTCCAAAATCTATATGTAAACCTTAGGTCTCTATTAGATATAATGGAAAGTGGAATTCTATGTAGTCTAACTATCTCACTAATATACAATTCTGCTAGCTTTTCTAGTGAGTAGTCAGTTTTGACTGGTAGAAAATGTGCTAATTTGGTCAACCTATCCACAATCACCCATGTTGCATCATGCTTCTTCTGAGTGAGAGGTAGACCACTGACAAAGTCCATAGTGACTTGGTCTCATTTCCATTCAGGTATGTTTATGGGCTGTAACAAACCTGATGGAACTTGATATTCTGCTTTGACTTGCTGACATGTCAAGCATCTAGTTAGATAGTCAACTATGTCCTTCTTCATACCTGGCCACCAGTATCGGAGCTTCAGGTCATGGTACATTTTTGTGCTTCCTGGGTGCATAGCATACACACTGTTATGTGCTTCTCTTAGAATACTGGTTTTCAATTCTTTATCATTTGAAACACACACTCTTTCTTTATAGTACAGGCACCCATTTTCTTTCACTTCATATTCAGTTTCCTTCCCTTCAGTGATTTTGCCCATAACAGCTATTAATTTCTCATCTATCTTCTGCCCATCCTGTATCTGTTGTAACAGATTCAGCTTCACTTGCAACTCAGCCAAAATAACCCCATCATGAGTTAAGGATAGGTGGGCATTCAGAGATCTTAATGCTACAATAGATTTTCTGCTTAAAGCATCAGCGACTACATTTGCCTTCCCAAGGTGGTAGTCAATCACACAATCATAATCTTTCAGGAATTCAATCCATCGCCTCTGTCTCAAATTAAGTACCTTCTGGGTTGGCAGATACTTTAAACTCTTATGGTATGTGTATATGTAGCATTTTTCTCCATACAAGTAATGCCTCCATATCTTCAATACGAAGATAATTGCTGCTAACTCTAAATCATGAGTAGGGTAATTCTTTTCATGTGGCCTTAACTGCCTGGAAGCATATGCAACCACTTTCCCTTCTTGCATGAGTACACACCCTAACCCATTGTGTGAGGCATCACTATAGACTACAAAGTCTTTTCCAGACATTGGCTATGTTAACACTGGTGCCTCTGTCAACATAGCCTTCAGCCTTTCAAAACTGGCTTGACACTTGTCATTTCAGTCAAATTTCATATTCTTGTGTAGTAATTTGGTCATTGGAGCAGCTATCAGGGAAAATCACTTTACAAATGTTCTATAATATCCAGCTAATCCCAAGAAACTTCAGATCTCAGTTGTATTTCTGGGAGGCTTCCATTCCATCACTGCTTTAATCTTCTTGGGATCCATTTTAATCCCTTCAGCTGATACTACATGTCAAAGGAATGTAATCTCATTCAACCAGAACTCACACTTGGGCAATTTAGCATACAGTTTCTTCTCTTTTAGAGTCTGCAGAATAATTCTTAAATGCTCATCATGTTCTGCTTTATCCTTGGAATACACTAGGATGTCATCAATGGAGAACACTACGAACCGATCTAAGTATGGATGGAAGATACAGTTCATAAGGTCCATGAATGCTGCTGGAGCATTTGTTAACCCAAATGGCATCACCAGGAATTCATAATGCCCATACCGGGTTCTAAATGCAGTCTTAGGCACATCTGCATCCTTAACCCTTAGCTGATGATACCCCAATCTAAGATCAATCTTCGAAAACACACCGACTCCCTTCAACTGATCAAATAGATCGTCAATTATAGGCAACAGATACTAGTTCTTCACTGTTACTCTGTTTAACTGCCGGTAGTCAACATATAACCTCAGTGTCCCATCTTTCTTCTTAACAAACAGTACCGGAGCTCCCCACGGTGACACACTGGGGCGTATGAACCCCTTATCTAGTAATTGTTGCAGCTGGATTTTTAACTCTTTCAATTCAATAGGTGCCATCCTATACGGAGCAATTGAAATTGGAGCTGTACCCAGCATAATCTCAATTGAAAATTTAATTTCCCTTTCTGGTGGCAAACTAGGCAATTCCTCAGGAAATACCTCAGAGAAATCCCTTATTGTGGGTATGTTAGACAAGTCAAGTTTACCCTGCCTAGTGTCAACCACGTGTGCTAGATAGGCTTCACACCCTTTTCTTAACCATCTCCTTGCAACTGTAGCTGAGATGACATTAGACAAGAAATTTGTCCTTTCACCCACAACTGTTATTTCTTCATTCTCAGCAGTTTTCAGAGAGATTCTCTTTAACTTACAATATACTATTGCCTGACGATGGGATAACCAGTCCATTCCCAAAATCACATAAAACTCATGGAAAGGTAGTTTAATTAAGTCCGCTGAGAACTCTTTCCCTTGAATCTTCAATGGACAGCCCTTATACACCTTGTTTACTACCACACTATGGCCTAGCGAATTTGTGACAAGGATGTCTTGGTCACTTTCCTCTACTGGTATTCCCTTTTCTACGTGTAGTTTGATACAAATATATGAATGAGTAGATCCAGGATCCACTATTGCATGCACAAAAGTATTATAGAGGAGGAACGCACCCTTAATGACATCTGGAGCATCCTGCTCCTCCTGTGCCCTTATGGCATAGGCTCTGGTTGTCACACCCTACCCCTCTGTAAGGCGTAACATGATCCCGTAGTATACCTAATGAATTACCAACTTCGTCTACTGATAACCCATTAAATACACTACAAGGGATTTTCAAAACTTTTCTTACTTCTTTTACAGTGGTGAGCACTATTTACATGTGTTAAAAACCTTTGTGAACTGAAGTGAAACAACTAACTCATTTGGACTATTAGTAATTTCTGTAAAAATTTTGGCAGAGTGCCATTTGTAATTTGGATAAAACAGTTCTTCAGAAAATCTGTAAAAAAGCACTTTAATATATTTCCAAATCTCAACTCCAACATATTTCTCAACACAACATATTTCTCGACTCAAATTCACAGTAATTTTTCAAAGACTGAGATACAAGAAATATAATATAATTTTTACAAGTCAAAATAACTCATAATTTACTTTACAACTTCAATGTACAATTTTAATTTACAACTGCTCAAAACCAAAAACAATATATATACATACAGTAAACATACATTTCAGTACAAAATGCAAAATGTGGTATACTCAACATACCCTATGATTCTCTCGCTGAATGTACTAGCAGCCTAGTCTGCTGCCCTGTCCGTCTGTCTACCTGCGACAGCAATGGAAAGCTATCGCTGAGACAATGTCTCAATGGTGCACAACATTAACCCAATATAACTTTAAATCATAATTCATAAATCATATAAATGATGGATACATAAAACCATAGTTAAATTCGAGACAATGAATGTCATAAGGAATTTAACACAATATCACAATAAATCTCAGTAATCAAAATGTAGTTAAATTCAAAAGACAGTGAATGTCAATAAGAATTTAAACTCCATTTCACAATATCACAATAAATTTCAATAAGTCAAAACATGGTTAAATTCAAAAGACAGTGAATGTCAATAAGAATTTAAACTCCATTTCACAAATTATCAATGCTCATAATAACACAATTTAGTCAAATAATTTACGAACACAGTGTTGCCAATTCATACACAACTTAAGCCATGACATAAAATTTCCGATCAATATCGCGTTGTACACCACGACAAAGCAATCACAACCCCACTAATCGAAATCAATGAGGAAGGGAGCTAGCTATATAATGAGTACTCATCCGATCACCTCAACTGGTAAACCAGAGAGGGAGAAAAATAAATGATCACGACTCCATAAATGGAGAAGGAAAATAAACGATCACAACCCCATAAATGGAGAAGGAATGATATGATACTGTCATGCTAAGTGTGAACACAAAATCAATTCCAAACATTTTATTCAAATGATTCGTGAGAATCCAATAAATTTCTAAAGTCATAAATTCATTCACAAAATGGCAACACAATTCATAATTAACTTCAAATTTCCACAAATCACACTAAATCAATTTTTCCACAGTTTCAAACTATTTACAATGCTTTTCAAGCAATAAGTATCCATTCAAACACATTTCCATAATTGAAAATAATAATATACAAATAGTCATAATTTATTTCAATTGAAAAATTCAAAAGAAATAACTGTTGTGCACAAACCTCTGATAACTATCTTCTGGCCTTGACTCAGTGTTTCCTTCCCTTTTTCTGAGTCTTTGCTAACTGAGAAACACAATTTGAAGTATTTCAGTACTTAATTAAACTGTCTCTAATGATAATGTTTGATAAATAATTCACTGAATGCTATTATTTTCTTAGTCAACCTAATATGTCGACCCTCGATGCATTCTAGGTAAATTAGGTTTTAATGTTACTAACATGTCACATTCGATAGCCTTTTAGGGTTGGTACATGTTACCAAACTCATTTCCATGTATCTTGCATTTTCTTGCAATTTGCTGGATTCCGGGATACTAGTTTGACCTAGCCGGACGACCTAGTTCCCTCGATTTTCGAGTTTTGGTCAAAACTAAAAACTTGTAGATCTATGTCTTATTGCACGCGGGGAAAAATTTCAGGTCATTCTGAGCTATGTAGACCAAGTTATGGTGATTTTACTATTGCTGGTCAAATTGCAACAAAATTAGTCACTTTAGGTCATTTTAGGTCAATTTTGGTTCGGCCAGTTTTTGGACCCGAACTTGTACAAGCTGTTTGACTTGCATATGGTCATTTCTAGGCTTTGGTGTCTTCATAAGACTTGTAGATATGGGTCTTAATATTCATGGTCAAAATTTCAGGTCAATTGGACCTGTTTTGAGTGAGTTATGGTCTAAACACTAACTGCTGCCCAAATGGTCAATTTTCAGGCCTCAATTGCACTTAATCCAGATTTGGTCATTTTTCAAGCTACCTTGCAAGTAGTATTTTGGCAAGCTTCCTTCATGAAAGTTGGCACATTTTGTGCCTAGTTTCACCTCCAATTGGTCTCATACCAATTGGAGCCACACACTTAAAGTTTTAGGCCTAAAACACAAACTGCTTTATTGCATTTCTTTCATACACATCAAGGATCACTTTTAACACTCACCAAACTCAACATTCAAGCCAATTCTGATTGTACCATAACCTAAACATAATTCACAACACATTATAGGTCATTTTGGCAGCTTACAATTGCATTCAATGTGCACCAACAAGTGCAGAATTTTTCAATCCAATTTACAACAATTCAATCACCTATTCATGCTCATTTACATGTCCCACTTCACGCCACCATACATACACTAAAACTGCCATAACAACCAACACATTTTAACATCATTATTCCATAAACCAAGCATGAATTCCAGCATTCTTCAAGAGTTAGCAAACTACCACAATGGTACACTTACATTCCATTACTTTCCAAGCTTTAAATTTCATTTTACATTTACATATACTAAGTATACATCACCCAAACAATTTCCTACACAATATACATTTAATCAATCATTTAATTCACCATTTACAAGAAAAAATAAACTGCCTTCAAGGTGTTTCCATGTCTGCCAAAAGTACACATCCCCCTTTAAACATCAAACCTCAAATTTTCCTAACAATTCAACTTACCCAAAGCTCAACACAAGGATTAGTGAAAGAAATTGGAAAGATTAAGCACTAACCTCAACTTGGGCTTGATTAAACTTCACCAAAACTCCTCTTTCTTGCTTCCTACATGCTGCCCATGATGTGTAGAACAAGTTTAATGAAGGACTCTTGAAGAAATGATGGCTTGATCATGGTAGATTAGGGCTTGCATGTGGGACGGCCATAGAGAAAGCTTGGGAGCTCCAATTCGGCCATGGGTGTGTGAGGTTGAAGATGAAGTGTTTTGATGATAAATTCTGTCCATTTGGTGCTTTATATAATCCCATATTGCTCCACTCATGCTAGGATAATAATTTAATAAGTTTGAAGTGATAATTACTCCATTTACACTCCATTTTTTCTATTTACATTAGGTACCACTAAATTAATTTTTCATGACATTTTCCAAATATAATATCATGTATTTTCAATAGACATTTAGGTCAAAAGACAACTCGGAGTGTCAAATGACCACAATGCCCCTGTTCGGGTTGCATTTTCGATTTTTCGGTAACACCGAGTTTTGTCCGTTTTTCGATTTCTCACTTTTCTTTGTACTAATTATTTAATTTTTCTTTGATATTTTTAATGATATTTATACTTCAATAAATATTTATTTGAGTCCTAAAAATATTTTCTAGGGTTGCCCGCAGTCCAGGGCTAGTCAACGGTCCACGCCGTGACTTCCCGGTGCGGACACCCATCGCTAGGGTTCTCGGCTCGTTTAACTTGGTTACATTTCATTGCTATTATTTTTCCTTTGTTTTTCTTGAATTTTCTCTACTTGTATTTCATTATTTTATGTCTCCTCACTCATATCGAAGTATAGTTCTAGGCATCCTAGCTGTCCGGACAACACTGGTCACCGAAACAGTAGAACGCACTACCAAACATAAGGGTGTTACACTAGTTGGTTTTCTACCTTCTGCTCTCTCCACAGACTCTGACATAGGTTTCTGTGAAGTATCGGCTGCCTCAGCCTTACTCTGCTTTCTATCCCTTGGAGCAGGAGGGGCAGGCCTATCAGTTGATACTGGAGTGGATGTAGTAGTTTTATGAGGACAATCTCGGATTAGGTGTCTGTAGATCCACATCATAAACAAGCACCTATCATCCTCCAACATTCACCCTTATGCCATTTTTGGCAATGTGGGCAAGCAACAGATACTGTTGGGGCTGGTCCCCTGAGTCCTGTCTCTGGAGAGCTAGCCATTAAAGGTGTGGACTGGCCTCTCCTCAGTGCAAACTGAGACTTGGGCCTCTGTGACTAACCCTGACTTGGTGCTCTACTAAAACTCTGAGTAGGTGAACCTTTAAATTTCTTACTAGGGGCAGAAGATGTACTGGTTTGACCCTGACCTCTTTTCTGCTGTCTGTCCCTTCTATCCTGCTCATTCATTCTAACTTTTTCAACCTTCAATGCAGCTTCCACTAACTTGGGAAACTCTGTAATCCTCAAGGCTGTAATCATTACTTTAATGTTATCGTTGAGTCCTTCCCCAAATCTCTTGTATCTCTCTGCCTCATAAGGGACTATTTCCCGCCCATAGCGGCTCAGTCTGGCAAATTCTCTTTCATATTCAGACACTGTCAACTATCTCTGGTGTAGGGTAATAAACTCCCTTCTCTTCTTTTCCAGGTATACACTGCCCACATACTTCTTTCTGAACTCAGTGAGAAAGAAATCCTAAGTTATCTGTTCTGGTGGCACCTCACTAGTTACTGTATCCCACCATTGGTATGCATCATCTTGCAGTAGTGATACAACAGCTTCCAAATTCTACTCTGGAGTACAATGAAGTTGTTTCAAGACTCTTCGATTCTGTCAACAGTTTTCAATCGTGTGAATCATCTTTCCTTTTGCCCAGAAAATCCACTGCTCCGAACTTCCTGAGTCTCTCCATATGAGATTTTTTATGTGGACGTGGTGGTGGTGGTGGCATAACTCAGCCATTTGCTGAAATGTGGCTATTGCATCTAGTACTGGTGGAGCAGGTTCCCTCCTGTCTCCTGGTTCAGTCATAGATGGAGCATGACTTTCCACTTCCTTATCGATCACTCTCGCGATGTGGAGTCCATATTCTGATCAAAATAATAAATCAAAAGATCTGCATTAGAGTCATCTTAACACTTACAATGCAATGCATGATATGCAAACTATCTAGGTCCAAAAATGCCAAAACCATGCTCTGATACCACTAAATGTAACACCCCTCACTCGTCTATAGTATAGCTGAGCAAGGCATGCTACACGGCGTGCCGGAACACCTAGTCTGTGATTATTTCATTCCTGAACTCAATTTGATTTTAAGAAGTCTTTTATGTAATATTCATATCATGCTAGTACTATTTTCATACTTTGATAAAATCAGTATTTCAAAAATGGTAATAAAAATTTGGCAAGGTGCCATCTGTATTTCGGACAAACTGTCCTTCCAAACCTGTTGAAAACAGTTTAATATGATAAAATCAAAATCTCAAATATTTCACACTCTCTATTTCTCAGTAAAGTCAATAGACTTTTACAGTCATTAAACAATTCCATAATACAATCCATAATAATTTAAATATATCCAGAAAATCTCCATGTTATTTAATATGTACAAAATATTACAAACTTTAGAGCTTTCATAACATTACAAAATACAGGGCCGAATTTCAAAAATACAACAAAAGTACAAAATACAAGATATCCTAAGTCCTACCATGTATGCAATGCAGTGTAGATGACTCTGGACTCCTGTGCAGATCTGATGTTCCACCCGGTCATAGGTCTGCTGGGCTCCCCAGCTGTCTCTCCAATACCTACGTGTTACAAAAGCAATGCGCTAAGCAATTCTGCTTAGTGGTGCCAAATATAAAGAAATATATACTAAAATAAAGTAAATGAATTTATGACATCGGTATTCTTTACAATTGTTGATTCTACTTTTATTTGCTAACATTTCAATTTGTGCTAATTTTGGTGGTGCTGTATGTCTGAATACTATATTTAACTATTTGAATTTAATAGTACTTGAATTACTACCCATGTAGCCTATATACTGATCAGAATGGATAAATGAATATACTGGCACTGGGTACCTAGTACCTCAGGCCGTCACACCATCGGTCACAAAGTGTCTCCCGGTGTGCAAATAGTGTGGCTAAAAAGCCATATAATCAATCTGGCGATAAGCCAAGAATAAATACACAATATGTATAGTCGTAAGCTATTAAAGTCACAGTGCGGCATAATAAGCCATAAAAACACAATATGGCAGGAAGCCATTTACATAATAGCTGTCAGAACCCTATTGGCATGCCAACCTATCCAAACTAGTCAACTAGGCAAACTAGGGCACATTATAAATTAATTGTTTAATTCATCAATTTTTTTAGAGTTTACTAGCTATTATGTAATTCATAAGTCAATCCATATGTTGACCTTTTTAGGTACTATGGATAAGTTGTTTCTAGCATCAACCTGTCACATTATAATTCAATATGCTGCCAATATAGTGCAATTTTCCACTTTTACAAGTTGGCATTCATTGCCAAATTGCTTCAAGCATCATTGTATGTAAATGTCAAATTCTCAATTTTTGTGTGCTAGATTGGTCTAGCTTAAAGTCCTATTTCTATTGGTTATTAGCTTCTGGTCAAAGAAGCAAAACTGTAGCTCTATATATTATTGCACTTGGGGCAAAATTTCAGGTCATTCTGAGTTGTATAGACCAAGATATGGTCAATTTACTAAAGCTGGATAGATTACACCTTTAGTGCAAAATTTGGTCAATTTTAGGTCACTTTTAGTTCGGTAGTTTTGGTACCCGAACTTGTGCAAGCTATTTGACTTGGTTATGGTTATTTCTGGGCTTTGCTGTCCTCATAAGAATTGTAGCTCTATGTCTAAGCTATCCATGGTAAAAATTTCAAGTCAATTGGACCTATTTTGAGTGAGTTATAGTCATCCTAATGATTACTATTCATATAGTCAAAAATCTGGGCTACAAGGTTACCATTTCGGATTTGGTCATTTTTAAGGTCTTATTTTTAAGGCAGAATTTTAGCAATATTTCTACATGAAAGTTGGCCTATTTGGTGTCTATTTTCAGCCCCCATTGGCCTCATACCAATCGGGCTGACAGTTTGACATTTATGACCTAATTTAGGTACTGCCATCAATACACAACCTGCACAAGACACTTACACTTCCAATTTGATATTCCTTATCGTCTTCATTACTTAAATATTCAATCAATGGCACTTCTATATATATATTGTACACAATTCCAGCAAACATACTGGGCAGAACACTCAAGTTCTCAATGCACACAATTCACCATTCAAGTTCAACATTCACTTCTACTAAAATTTAACATATCTCAATATCAATATTACACATACACTTCAATATACTCATACTTCAATATCAATTACATATGCTGCCCACAATTTAACACTATTATATTTCATTAATAAACTTCATATTCACACACAAATTCATGATATTATAGGCTGCCAAACATGGCAGTTTGCCAAAGCATCAAGGTCCCATTTCAAACCCTTAATTCAAGCACTAACATGCACATACTTAGATTTTAACTTACTACATCTTCCATTTGAGTTAATCAACCATAATTTCCATCCATTAGAGGTAAAAAAACTCAAATACAACAAATATTCATGGCTACCAAAAATGGACAATTACATATCTCACTATTCTCTTCATTTTTCTTCACCATAATACTCACCTCAACCTAAACACAAGGTTTACTAAAGCAAGGGAAAGGTTTTGGACACTTACAACTTTTGGAGCTTATCAAAACTTCACCAAATCTTGTTTTTCTTGTTGCCAATATCTTCCCCAAGGTAAATATGCAAGCTTTAATGAAGGAATCAAGTGAAAATGATGGCTTGATCATGCACCAATGAAGCTTGCATGTGGGCCGACAATGGTGGTTTTCATGGTGAATTTCACTCCGGCAAGATGAAGTTGGATGAAGAAGAAGATGATAATGAGTGCAATCTGCTGTACCAAGGCTTCTTTTGGTGTCCCAATATTCAAGTTAGTGGAGCACTAAGCAATAGTTTAATGGTTAATTAGTTAAAGTTTCCTTATTTGCTCATTTATCTCAATTCTTTTACTATTTGCATATTGTATCCCATTTTAATTTTTCATGACATTTCCTAAGTGCAATATCATTTATTTTTAATGGAAATTGAGGTCAAAAGGCAACTCTTGGTGTCAAATGACCAAAATGCCCCACTTTGGGTTATATTCCTAATTTTTCGGTAACACCGATTTTTGTCTGTTTCTCAATTTTTCATTTTTCTTTGTACTAATTTATTAATTTTTCTTTGATATCTTTAGTGTTAATTACATTTCAATAAACCTTTATTTATGTCCCAAAATTTAATTCCGAGGGTTCCCCGTGGTCCTGGGGTCGGCAACGGCCTTCTCGGTGCAGTCACCCATCGCTGCGGTGCCGGCTCATTTAGCTTAGCTTCATTTTCTCTCTTTCATTTTTGTTTGATTTTTATTGTATTTTTTATTTATTTATTTCATCATTATATGTCTGTTCACTATCACCGAAGTGTAGTTCTAGACATCCTGACTTGCCTGGACTGATATTTGGCCACTGAGCAATAGAATGTATAGAACACGTACAGTGGAGATGTTACACCAAATGTTGTCCCTCTAGCTTTTCTACACCAAGATCACCAATGGCAACCCCTTGAACAGCTTCTAAAACCTTGCCAACCAATTAGAAAGTAGGGATTTGCCTTTAGAGAGGTTATAGATGTATATTGGACACTAGAAATAATTTCTAGCAATTTTTAATTCAATAGAATATGGGCAACTCTCTTTGAATTGATGAGAGATGAAGAAGAAGAGAGGAAGAGAGGCTTAGAGGTGGTGGCACATATGCGAGAATAATTAAATTGTATTTTTTATTCTTTCATAACATCACATTATATAATTAGGTCATCACTTAAAACCCTTGCCACATGTCATCTTCTGATTGCACCTTAATTTTAATTGACCTAATCACATTAAGCCAAGTGTTAAAGCTAGGTTTAATCTTAACTTTGATCATCTTACATGATTGGAAGACAAATGGCAAGCCTATAAGGTGCCATGTGTCACCATCTCATGGTGCCACTTGTCACCCTGTGAAATGACCAAATTACCCTTATGTTGTAATTTTGAGTTCTCAACCAAAAATAATTATTTCTCCTCTTCTAATCAATTTATATCAAATATAAATTAATTAATTCTCATAATTAAATTCATATTTAAGCACTTTAAATATAAATTTAACTTATATTATACATCCAATAACCTAGATTTAGTTTCAAGCCATGCTAGGGACTTTGCAATCTAATTGCTAACCAAACCTATTTAATTAATCAATTAAACTCTTTAACTAATTAATTAAATCATATTTAACTTGGTGATTACTTGTGCATGTGTGTGACTCACTAGGCTTATCACTAATTGGCAATGAGATATGATATTAGCTCTTAATATCATCGGAACTCTTTCTTACCATAAATGATTTCTCTAATCATTTTAAGCACCTCATAGACCATGGTTAATACCTAGCATAGCATACCATGGCCACCCAATTAGTAATAAGGAATACCTTAAATGAACCTTTAATCATATGTTACCATGTGCTAGAATCTCTCTGTTATAAAATCCCAACTCGAGCTGAAATCATGGTTTATGTCAAACCCTATTTGCTATGAATATTATGTTCTCTTATAATTCCAATGTAACACCCCTAATTGCATAGCCTGGTATATTTCACTGTTCTGGTGACCGGTGTCGGTCCGCACAATGGAGGGGATTAGAATCATACTTAAGAAAAGTAGATAAGCCTTGAACATAAATAATTAGTAATTGTCAATTAGTTAAGTATAAATAAGAAAAACAGAACATAAGAAGTTAAACGAGCCGAGTGTCACAGCAATGGTTAACCTTCTCAGGAAGGATTACAAAGTCGATTTAAACTCAAATTTCGAACCGTAAAATGTGACGCCGCAGTCCTTAGGACTATTGTGAACACAGTGGAAAAGAGAAAATAAAAAAAAAAAAGAATTGTTAAGCCGGTCGTGATGTACACACGACATGTTTAGAAAATTTTGTGTCATGGCCTAAGTTTTGTTATTATTTTGCAACACTATGTTTATTAAATTGTTTGATTAAGTTGTGCTATATTAAGCTTTGAAAATTATGATTTGTTATAAATGTGATTTGAGAAAAAAATTGTGAAATGCGATTATGAGATTTTTGAATGATGATTTGTTCATAAATATTTTATATTATGCATTTTATGCTTTATTGTGCTTGTGCACCACTGAGTATTTATATACTCAGCGATAGCTTTAACTTTTTGTCGCAAATAGAGAAAAGGACATAGCAGCAGAGCGAGCTGCTACAGTTAGAGAAGAGAACAATAGAAGAATTTTTGTACGGGTATTTGTCTATACCCTGGTAGTTTAGTTTGATGTAAATATGATAGTGTGCATATGTATCTCTGTAATTTGAGCAGTTGTACAGATAAAATTGTAATAATATTATTTTTGAGATTTTGCATCTGTAAATTAACTTGTAATTGTAAATTAATGATTTAAAATGTAATGTGCATGAGTTGTGAAATGTTTTGAGATATTAATTCTTTATTTGAAATTTGAATTTTGAATTGAAGTGTTGCTATTGCTGTTGATTTCAAGTTTGGTGGTTGCAAATGGAGTTGTGATTGAGAAATATATTGGGAGTATTTCTATTTTCAGGTTTTGAAGAACTATTTTCTCAAAATATAAACGGCACTCTGCTGAAATTTTTATAAAAATTGCAGAGATTTTAAATATCTAAGATTTTAATTTATGTTTGGACTTTAAATAAAGGTTTTTAAAATTTGAAAAAAAAATATTTTACCCACAAATTCCAAAATGAACAAAAATTGTTTTAAAATCCCTTGTAGTATATTTAATGGGTTACTGGTAGGTGAAGTACGGTAATTCATTAGGTGTACTACGGGAACATGTTACATCGTATGAGGAGTAGGGTGTGACATGTTTAGTGGTATTAGAGCAAGGTTTTAAAATAAATTTTGAACTGTGAATTTGAAATATTTTATCAGTAAATACAACTGATCGAATGTTTGATATATATGACATATTTACATCATGAATATGCACTAACGGAGGCCAACTTCCTTGTGTTTGTTATCAGAGAGTAGAAAATTTCTGGAAAATGGAATGAAAGAGGGAGATCATTCCGTAGAGCAATCTGTCGAGGCTGAGGCCCGAGGGGAAGCCCCAACACTCCAGAATGTGAGTGGGTCAGCCACTCCAGCTCCTCCTCAAGTACTGCAGTGCCCTGCTCAATTTGCACAGCAGATGGCTACGTTCTTTCAACAAATGGCAGGAAATGTGCCACCTCAAGCATAGACACAAGCACCTGCAGTACAATCACAGCCTCCGGCTCGGCAATATGAGAAATTAATGAAATTTGGGCTACAGAATTCAAAGGAACAGTGGATCCACTGGAAGCAGAATAGTAGTTAGAGAGGATGGAATGGGTTTTTAGAAAACTACAGTGTGCTGAAGAGTTGAAGTTCGAATATTCAGTATCACTTCTGCAAGGGGATGTATATGAGTGGTGGAAGACCATCCCCTACAGTCTGGTAGAGCCACCAGTCCTCACATGGGCAGACTTTTTAAGGGAATTTCGGCAAAAGTGGGTCCCTGATACTTATGTAAACATGAAGCTGCAAGAGTTTTTAAGTTTGAAGCAAGGGGATAGAACTGTAGTAGAGTATGAGCGGGACTTTTAAAGGCTAAGCCATTATGCTGGAAGCTTAATCTCCACCCCCAGAGACCGATGTAAAAGGTTTGAGGCTGGGTTGAGGCCTAGCTTGAGAATGCAAGTGGTAGGGTTCCGACACCAGAATTTTTTTGAATTGATTTCACAAGCCCTGAAACTGGAAAGGATAGAATCATAATGGGCAGTGAAAAAGAGTACACAAGAGAAAGAGAAAACTGAAAAGATTACTAGTCAAGCTACTGAGAGTGGCTCTAGGAAAAGAAAACATTTTGGAGGATCTAGCTCGCGCAAATCGGGTAGAGGTATATCTTCTAGACAGAAACCATCCCAATCCGATCAGCAAACTTAATAGAGACATAGAAATATGCTATCGGATCGACTTTGTGAGACTTGTGGTAAACCACATAGTGGAGTATGTTATAGAGCTATAGGAGCATGTTTCAATTGTGGAGGGACTGGTCATTTTGCTAAGGATTGTATAAGTCCACGCCGTTATGGATCATTTACCATGGTAGAAGGATCAGCCCAAGTTTCTACTCCGAAGAGTTTACCAACAGTTGGTTGAGGCATAGGCAGAGGTACACCTGGAAGTCAGAGTACTGTGAATCAACCAGGACAAGGTGATGCTCTAGTGAGAGTATACACTATGCGACAGAGGGACGAGGATGAGACTTCTGGTATGGTTGCTGGTATTTTCTCAATTCTTAATTGAGATATGTATATGTATAAAAAAAAAATCAAATTTGATATGTTAGTGACTAGTCTTTTTAATATTAATTTTGGAAGAGTTTGTCAGTGAAAAGTATTTGCTAGCACACAAGAATTTGTAAAGTTAATTAGTAAGCCTAATTATGTAAGGAAAGAGAACCTAAAAGTAAGTTATAGTAATATAGTTATCTTAGATGCGGGTAAGGGTATTACTGCTGATAGATGTCAGTGGGTACCATAATCAAAATAAGTTCAAGATATTAGTGAATTTAAAAGAAATAAGATATAGGGCAGTTTGTTTTATTGGGATGTATTGTAGTAACTATGCAATATTCTTGATGTTTGTGTTGCAAGCTGCAGATTACAGTACTGACTTAGGATTTATTGTGTAGAGCTACGTACTACCTAATAGTACACAAGAATAAGAATAGTTGCAAACGGCGTCTGTTTTGGTACAGTTATGATAAGATAAAGATCTCTTATTGGAAAGGAGTTTGAAAATCCTAACTTGGGATTTAAAACTCTAGAGTTATAATATTGAAAGGTTATAGTTCAATACAAAAGAAAATAATGACTACATATCAGTGCAAAATAAGCTACAGAATATCGATAGATAAAAATAAATAGAACAGTAAGAAATGAGAAAAATACTAGATGAGGAATTGCCACCAAGGCAAGCAATTTACTTAAGATGTGTAACGATATTCCGAACTATTTTATCAAGAAAGAAATAAGTTAAACCAAAGCAAACAAGATAGTGCAAAATGGCAAATAGGCCTTGGTCATAAATAGAGATGGTAAGATAATGGTTATGGACCTATGGCCAAGAAAGAAAAGACTATAAAAGAAATAATTGCTAAAATAACAGCAAGAAAAGACTAAAATATTCTAAACTAAACTGAAGGTCACATCAAATGATTAAGAATAAGAAAAGAGTAAAACTAAGTTCTCACCCATAGGATCACATGAGGTCCTAGAAAAGCGGATCCACTAGCACACAGATTTGCTTACCTCTAAAATTGAAATGAATTTAAATTTAACTTATGACAGACGCTCGTAAGAAAGTTGGCACACGAGGTGAGCAATCGATGAGTAAATAGTACTGGTTAAAGTGCTACGGAACCATCATTTAGGCCAGGAAGCTACTTAGAAGCGTGAATAGGACATGAAGAGACAGCACCCACAACTGTTCAGAGACTGATACCAGGTAAAATTTCAAGGACAAAATTATTTTAAGGGGGGAAGAATTGTAACACCCCTAATTGTATAGCCTGGTATATTTTACTATTCCGGTGACCGGTGTCGGTCCGGACAACTGAGAAGATTAGAACCATACTTAAGACAACTAGATAAGCCCTGAACACAAATAATTAGTAATTGTCAATTAGTTAAGTATAAATAAGAAAAACAGAACATAAGAAGTTAAACGAGCCGAGAGTCACAGCGATGGGTGACCTTCTCGGGAAGGATTACGAAGTCGATTTAAACTCAAATTTTGAATTGTAAAATGTGATGCCTCCTTAGGACTATTGTGAACACAGTGGAAAAGAGAAAATCACCAAAAAGAATTGTTAAGCCGGTCAAATAATTAGGTCAGAGATCCAGAGGAAATCTTTAATTATTTGCAAACTGGGTTGAACCAGCGAGGGGCAATTTGGTTAATTGACCCGGAGAGCTAACTCCTGACCTAACTGTCTAATAAAATCAGAGAAAAAAAAATTTTGGAATGGAGAATTAAATTAAAGAACTAAAGAAAAATATATGAAAAAGAAAAAGAAAAAAATTTGGAAAAGGTGAAAAAGCTTATTACATCATGCATGACATCATGCATGATGCAATAAACTTAATAATTAAAAATTTAAATTTTAGAATATTTTGTCTTACTACATATTTAAAAAAACACATAAAATGAAAAAAAAAATAAAATAAAAAAACCCATCTTCTTCCATTCCCGTAGCTCTCTTTCTCTCTTTCTCCCAAAGCTCTCTCACCCTTAAAACCTCTATGAAAGCTCATCTTTGAGATTGAAAAACCCAAAAACCTCACCATAGAAAATTATCCTACCATAGATAAAACTTGTTTGGGCAACTAGAAAACAAGATCTAAGGGAAAGAAAGAAAAGAAAACTTGAGGGAAAGGATAAAGAAAATTCTGCACTCAAGGTTAGTAAATTCACTTCAAATTTTTAGTTTAATCAATGTATTTATAGCATAAAGAACTCATAAATATGCTTAAAATAAAATGAAAACATCCTTGGGGGACAAGAGTAAATTCATCCAGCCTATGTAGGGGTGAGAATTGCATGTATTTGATTGAATTAAAAGTAAAAATGAGCTTGAATGAGTTGAGTAAGTAAGTTTATATGTGTTGAATTAATAAAATGTAACAAAAATTGTGAGTTAGGGTTTTGGACCTAGGGTTTAGGAGACAAAAGGTGGATAAAAGGTGAAGTGATTTGGTTGAGCTAGTTTGAGGTGAGAAATGGCCATTTATGACCAAATGAAATGTGTTTGAAGTGTTGGAGTTGAGGTTAAATTCGGATTCAATGTGGTCATGCTGCTGGCAGCAAGACCAAGGTCCCTTTGAGGGACCAAAACTGAAAATTTACAAGTCCAATTGGTATGAGACCAATTGGGAATGAAAATAGACACAAAATGACACACTTTTTATTTAGGAAGCATGCCCAAAAAGTGACCAAAACCTAGTGAACAAATTGACCAAATCCAGAAATTCTCAGTTTCTATGAAGAAAGTTTTGCCAAATTCTAACAGTAAAATGACCAATGGAACAGTGCAACTCAAGACACCAAAACTGAAAATTTGAAAATTTGTCTAAAAGACTTAAGTTTTGAGAAAACAACCAAAACCAACAAATTAGGGAACCAAAATGTGGTATGTGGGTGAAGTTGAAGTTCCCACACCTATTAAGCCTTAGAAAGTCAACAAATTGGCTTGAATAGTAACTCTAAAATGAAAATTTCCAAGAATGTTAGTTTAGGCATATTTGGGCTAAAATGAAGTATTTATGAATTAATTATTGGATTTATTGTGAAATAAGATACTGAAACACTATAAATTTTGTGTTTCAGCTGAAAAAGACCCGAAAGGTTTAAGGGACTAAATCAAGGCCTAAAGGCGACTCATGTCAGGTTTGTGCACAATAAACTTAACATTATTTGCTTCTACTTGACAATTCTTGAAATAAATGTTGTGAATAATTTTGATTGTTATGGCTTTGAAAATATTATTTGAAAAATAGTGTGTTGCCTACTTTATAAATGAAAAGTTTAGAATGAAATATGATTTGTGAATTGTATAAAATATTTGAATAACTTGATTTAAATTGTTTTTCATTCACACTTTCCATGATAATATTAATATGTTCCTCCTCCACTTGTGGGTTGAGTTTGATATTTGATCACTTTCCTTCCTCTCTGGCTTTCTAGTCTGAGGGGCGAGTTTGGATGAGTACTCATTAGCTAGCTAGCCACCTCCCTCATTGATTTCGATTAGTGGGATGAGTTTGCCTTGTCTTGATGTACACACGACATATTCGAAAAATTTTGTGTCATGGCCTAAGTTGTGTTATTGTTTGGCAACACTATGTTTATTAAATTGTTTGATCAAGTTGTGCTATATTAAGCTTTGAAAATTATGATTTTTTATAAATGTGATTTGAGAAAAAAATTATGAAATGCGATTATGAGAATTTTGAATGATGATTTGTTCATAAATGTTTTATATTATGCATTTTATGCTTTAGTGTACACCACTGAGTATTTATATACTCAGCGATAGCTTTAACTTGCTGTCGCAGATAGAGAAAAGGACATAGCAGCAGAGCAAGCTGCTACAATTAGAGAAGAAAACAATTGAAGAATTTTTGTACGGGTATTTGTCTATACCCTGGTAGTTTAGTTTGATGTAAATATGATAGTATGCATATGTATCTCTGTAATTTGAGCAGTTATACAGATAAAATTGTAATAATATTATTTTTGAGATTTTGCATCTGTAAATTAACTTATGATTGTAAATTAATGATTTAAAATATAATATGCATGAGTTATGAAATATTTTGAGATATTAATTCTTTATTTGAAATTTGAATTTTGAATTGAAGTGTTGCTATTGCTGTTGATTTGAAGTTTGGTGGTTGCAAATGGAGTTGTGATTAAGAAATATATTGGGAGTGTTTGTATTTTCAGGTTTTGAAGAACTGTTTTCTCAAAAGATAGACGGCACTTTGCCGAAATTTTTGTAAAAATTGCAGACATTTTAAATATCTAAAAATTTAATTTATGTTTGGACTTTAAATAAAGGTTTTTAAAATTTGAAAAAAAAAAATTTACCCACCAATTCCAAAATGAACGAAAATTGTCTTGAAATCCCTTGTAGTATATTTAATGGGTTACCGGTAGGTGAAGTATGGTAATTCATTAGGTGTAATACGGGAACATGTTACATCTTATGAGGAGTAGGGTGTGACATCCAATTCTTAATTAAAAAGATTATCTCATTAGAAACTCTTTTTTAATTAAATCTATCTGTCCTGGCTAGGAACTTGAAACATCAAGAACAATTAAATGAACATAGGATTTTATCCCTATTTACTTAGGGTAATAGATTCCATCTTGATCAGCACCTACCTCTATATATAACTAGTAAGAGCCAACACATGCCCATATACCCATACACAATACAAGTATGAAAGCTGTATCAAACTCAAACCACCTATATACAAGATAACTGTGCTATCTCAGGTCTAAAGATTATATGCATTTATATTATTTATGACAATGCATTGACAAGAGTAAGCTCCACGTGCTTGTCATAAGTGTCACTGGTTCGGCCTATTTATCATGTATAAGTACCTATCATGTTTATTATATAGCATGAGACTCATCATTCCATCTTATTTATATCTCATATAAATACCTTGGGAACAAACATGATTTCAATCTTTCTGGATAAGTCATGTCTTGTGTGAAGTATCCTTGATTGTGAACCAATTTATGATACTTTGTGTGCTAGAAATACTGTTACTCATATTCTTAACAATTTAAGAATAGAATTTCTAACAAAATATCAATGGACCTTTTCTATTACACATAAATATATAATGTAAACGGAAAAGTGCAATTGCCTTTTATTAAAAAAATAAGTACAAGATACATACTACATGATATGTTCTGGGGCATACTACTAACAGTGCCCAGCTGTGACATCCTCACTTTAGGTAGTCTGTATGTTCTACTGTTCCGGTGACCAATGTCTGTCTAGACAGTCAGAATGTATGGAACTATATTTAAACTAGAGTGAGGAGTCATAAATAACCTAAATAATGAAAAGAAAAATTAAGAAAAATTTTAAGAGATGAAATGCAAAGAGGTTAAACGAGCTGAAGCTATGGCGATGGGTAACCCTAGCAGGAAGCTACTGTGAAAACAGTTGCTAACCCCAAACCGTGGGGAACCCTATGAAATAATTATTTGGGACTTAATTGAAGAATTATTGAGGTTTAGATGATAATAAAATGCTAAGAAAATTTATGTCAATCAATACAAACAATCATAACTCGGTGAACACAACAAAGGGCATTTTGGTCATTTCACACTCAGAGTTAATTTTTGACCAACATGTCCATTTAAGTAAGTGAGAATTATGTAATAAAAGATGAAGAAATATTGATAAAAATTTAATTCGAAATGAGTGAAAGAAAGAAGAAAAGAAAAGAAAAATAAAAACAAAATGAAATTAAAATCTAATTATGACATATGCATTATGTAATGATGATGCAATTAAAATTTGACAAACATAATTAAAAGATATAAAAGGAATTAAAAGAGACAAAAAAAAGTCATCTTCCTACTCTCCCACTAGTTGGCCGAACTACATTGTTGCAAGCTTCTCACCATTTCTTCTTCAAACAAGCTAGAATTCCCATGCAAACACACTACAAAAATCATAAACTCCAATAAAAAAAAATTAGTAATTAGGCCTTGAAGAAGTGATTAGTAGACAAGAAATAGAAGGAAAGTGAAGTTTAGGCAAAGTCATAATTGAGGCAAGAGAGGTTAGTGCAAACACTCACCCCCTTCTCTCTTTAATCTTTATTAGGAAGTTGATTTAAGTTAAAATTTGTTGAAAAATGGAATGAAACATGTATGTAGGACCAAGCATAAAATTCGGCAGCCATGAGTAAGGGGAGTGTTTGATGATTTTGTTTGAATTAAAAATTGTTTAGTGATAGTCTTTGATAAATATATATATAGATTAGAACTTCAATTTCTATGTGTGGTATGAAATTGAGACATTGGAAGTTAGGGTTTTGAACTAAAATTGGGATTTGTCAAATTCTTGTTGAATTGGTGTTATTAAGGTCAATTAATGACCATTTGATGTGGTTTGACCTCAAAATGAACTTGCTTGTGGAATTAAAATGCTCAAAGGAGAAGTGTTCCTTTGTGCTAGAAATCTAGACTTTGAGTTTAGTAGGTTTGGGCAGCCATAAGTAGAGATAGATAGCTTTAATTAGTATAAAACCAATTGGAGGTGAAACGAGGGACATAATGCAACATTTTTTATGAAGGGACCCTATCCAGAAAACCAACACAAAGTGACCTAAAATTGGCTTGAATCCGAGTAACCATATGCTGGACCTGGAAAAATGACCATATAAACAGTAAATGTTCAAATAGCCATAACTCACTCTAGGAAGGTTAGAATGACTTGATTTTTGAACCATTGGAAAGCTTAGACATGAAGGACTTAGAGCCCAGTTCTGACCATAACCTATTCAAATTGCTAACTAAATTTAACTCATCAAAACTGCCAAAATCAAAATTGCCCAGAAATTCTGGACATGAACCAATTTGGCTAGTTATGGTAAAAATGTCATAACTTAAGCTACAAAGGTCCAAATGGAGTGATTCAAAAAGGAAAATAAAGTAGAAACATTAAGGAACAACTTTGATCAAGAAAAGTTAGCCAAAATCGCACTGTAAATTAGTTCAATAGAATAGTAAACTTAAGAGATAAAATCAGAAATTTTGGAAATACTTCTAGGAAGTTTTGAATTGTAATTGGCAACTAATGCCAACAAATTTAGAACCCAAAATGTGGTAGGATCATATGTTTAGAATTTGCATTCCTATTATTTATGAAATAGTCAACATTTTCATGAATAGTAATGTGAATAGTAACCACAATGACATCAAACCCAAAGAACCACAACCTAAATGACTTAGACTTAAATCATGTGGATAGGTAGATGGGACTTGTATTCTCATCACAAATAGAACACATAATACCTTAGTAATATAACTTAAAATATGAAATGTAATTTACATAAATGGATTGCTAATTGTATTAAATGAGGTAAAGTAGTCATTAGGACTTATGTCTCTATTGTAAATAGAATAATAATACCTTGCATAATAAATGGCACATGAAAGGGAACAATGTGAATTATAAACACTTGTTCTCATCATGAACGAAAAGAAGAATGTTTGAGTACAATGGTACATGAAAATAATTAATATGAATTGTGATCAATATGGATGATAAAATGAATGTATAAATTATGTAGAAATGCGATTTGGAAAAATTTTGCTTTCATCATAACTAGAACTAAAATATTGTAAAATATAAATAGAACTAATAATGAAATAATGAAACATAAGAATACTTAATGGTACTATTGTGCCCATGTATTGCCTAAACACGTATATCAGATTGGATAGATTGGCATGCCAATAGGGGATTGTTTGAGCAGTATTACGTAAGGCTTTATGCCTGTATTTATAATTTTATGCCCGCATTCATGGCTTGCATGCCTGATTATTCGTTACCATAGCTTTTTAGCCATATTGATTGCATACGTGGTTGACGTTCTGTATTTCATGTCCCATGATATGATGGCCTAAGACACCACAGTGTCCAGTGACAAGGACCCATTTATCCAGTTTAGCCAGCCTGTCATAGGTTACTTGGCCAATGAAATTTGTTATGAATAATGGGAATTAAATAAACAAGTAAGAAAGACCTGAAATAAACTAGATTAGCTTTAAAATTTTATTTATTAGAAAGACCTTAAATGAACTAGATAAATTCTAAAATTCATTTATTATGAAATAACACTAAGAATTTTATTTATTATGAAGTGATCCAAAATACTTAGAATGCACTTAGTGAAGTGATAAAAAGATTAGCAAAAGAAATAGAACTTAAATAAATATTACAAGTGCATCTTTCATAATAGCAAAAGCATAAATCAAATATTTTTAGAATATTTGTATTTGTATAATATTACTGTAAAATTTATGAACTAGGCACTTTTAAAGAAGAACAAATTAGAATAAAAGATAGTTAATATTAAAATTTTCACACGAAATTAAATTAATTCTTGAGTATCTAAATTACATTTCATTTCTATCTTTATTTGTATATTATTTCCTTATTATATTATTGCACCACTAAGCAGCAATGCTTAGCATGATGGATTGTCTCCTTCACGCAGGTACTGAAGATAAAACTCAGTGGACATCAGACTGGGATTTTTAGAATTTGGATATGCGGAAGTGTCAAAATTGTCCAAGGTTATCACCTCCTCAATAATGCATGTAGATAGGGCCCATATAGGTCATATTATATATTTTGTACATTATAATTAGTTATTATGTTGTAATGTAAATTATAAATTATGTAATTAGTTTGTAAATCATGTAAATTAATAAAATTTGAGAATTTTGATATATGAATTGAGCATGAATGGATACGTATGAATGTTAGTGGCAAGAATTGCATGAGGGATGATGATGATGAGATTGTGTATTATTTTATTGAAAATTTATATGAAATTTTTAAACAGGTAAATAGTGAGACATACCAAACAACAATAAAATAGGGAATACTCCGTCAGTTTCTTCTTAAAATATAATTTATTTCAAAATATAACGCATTCAAAATTATTAAAGGAATAAAGTAAGATAAGATAGGGTGCTCCGGCATCGAGTGTGATAGACGTTGGTCAGCTACACTATAGACGGGTGAGGGATGTTACATTGTCCCTTAGGCAGATCCCACATCGGTAAAGCACAGAGATGGTCTTGGGTTCAAGAAGTAATGATATATAAAATGGGGAAAATAATTGCTAGAGGCGCCTTTTGGTGGAACAGCCTGGAGAGTTGGAAGAACTCCAGGGTTAAGCATGCTCGCTAGAGAGAAATCCTAAGATGGGTGACCTCGTGGGAAGTTCTCCATTCTACCTATGGGACAAAACTATGAGGCTTATGGCCAAAGTGGACAATTCCTCTAGTGGTTGGAGCTTGGCCATTACAATTGGTATCAGAGTCGCTCGTGTGTCCTCTTAGGAGATGGTGGGGCAAACCTCAGCGAGGACGCTGAGTCCTGAAAGGGGTGAGAAAGGTCCCTTAGGCAAATCCTACATTGGCAAAGCACGGAGATGGCCTTGGGTCTAAAAAGTAATGATATATAAAATGGGGGAACTAATCACTAGAGGCGCCTTTTGGTGGAATAGCCTGGAGAGTTGGAAGAACTCCAGAGTTAAGCATGCTCACTTAAGAGAAATCCTAGGATGGGTGACCTCCTGGGAAGTTCTCCATTCCACCAATGGGACAAAACCTTGAGGCTTACAGCCAAAGTGGACAATTCCTCTAGTGTTTAGAGCCTGGCTGTTACATCGGCTTAACAACCAAAAAATAGTCTCCATGAAGTATATGGACTTCGGGCTGCTAGAGCAAATAGATCTGCAAAATGAAATCAATGGGCTCTTTGACAGCATTGGGTGGACCATATTTGCCCAACTCTAATTCCCTACCTACCAGGACACCACATTGAAGTTCCTTGGGAGTTTTAAAGCCACCTTATGGCCCACTGACCAGGAGGATAGGGGCAGGATTGAGTTTTGGCTCCTTGGTGTTGATTGAGCATTGAACATAGATGAGTTCAATGCCATCTTTGGATTTAATAGCACCGGGCACTAGGAGATCTCGCAAAACTGGATGGTCTACAATAGTGTTGACTTCTGGCATTCCATAGCCCCGAACACAGAAGTTTACAACTCCAGTAAGTCAAAATCTACGGGTATCACCAGACCTATTTTGCGGTGCATGCACAAGTTAGCCACCTACACCATCATGGGTTGCAGTGATAGCTTAGGCATGGTGAACACCAATGAGCTCTTCTTCCTTTGGTGTATGGTCACCAGGCAGCATTTTAGAATGGGATTCTTCCTGTGTAACCACCTTTTCCATCTATCTCACCATCCGACAGGGCATATAGTGCTTGGGGGCCTCATCACAGCCATTGCACCCACTTCTGGTTTGTTCCAGGTTATCATAAGCTGCGCTCCATTTTGGGCTCCTCCAAGATTGACCAAACTATCTGCATATCCATAGGGATATGTAAGAAGGTCAGCAACACCTGCTACCTGATCGATGCAGAAGGGAATGTCATCCCTATGAGGGAAGAAGCACGAGAAGACCTCAGTGAACCTTCACAGGCCCAAAGGGAAGCGCAATAGCCACTCCATCACGAGTCTCCCACTCAAATGCCTCCCTACACACCACCACCGATGGACCCCATCATTACATACCTTCAGTGCTTGGAGACTATACTCAACAACAGAATGAAAGCGCTTGAAGACAGCCTCCAGGAAACTCACAACAAGCTTGACATGATTATCGAGAGGCTTGATGAAGAGGGACCATCATCCCTATCAGAGGCTTTTTAGAGTTAGGACTGTATGATAGGTTCCTTCATGTAAAAACTTATATGCCATAGTCCTATTCAGTACTCATAGGTCTCTAATTATAGCTTTTTGTCCAAACTTTCAAATTTTTAATGCATAATATGCTTTTTGATAATTTTGTGAGCTATACCTTAATTTTGCATATTGTGTTGACATCGAAGACAATGTTAGATTTGAGTTTGGGGGTACAGATGTATTCAATGCACTGCATATCATTGCATTTCATTACATTACTTAATTATATCCGTATTATACTTGTGTATCAAAAATCTAGAAAATTTTGCAAATTTTGAACTTTTAAACAATTTTTTTTTTTTTACTTAGAATTATAACCACAAATATTAATAAGCTAATAATTGGACTCCATGGGATTGAGGAATGAATGTATCTGAATAGGCACAAAGGCTTTAATATGTTATCTGTGAAAGACTTAATCACCTTAGGGGTGCTAGACTAGTTAAACCCCTTCATAACTATTAATCTGTCACATTGAACTTGCAGAATCGAGAGAAAATTTTTAAAATACAAATAAACCTAAAATTGCCTCACCAACTCTAGAATATGTCTCTCAAACCTATCGAGGTGAAATCTTAGAATATGTTTGGAAAAGAGACGATTAAGGCATTATTTCATATAGTCTCACTAAGCCTAAAAGCCACCCTTAGTTACAATATACCCCTTGCAACCAGCTTGAGCTTATAACTTTACCTATATAATTTTCCTTATTTACCCACACACATTTACCTAACCCCTAGCCTAAACACTCACTTCACCCTTTTGAGAAAGCCTAGTGCATAAAGGATAAGTATATCAAATGTAAAAGAAGGAAAAGATGAGAATACCAAGAAGAGTGCAAGTGTACAATTAAAATCAAGGAAAAATTTGTCTTTCCAGCCCAACAAAAGCAATGAGTTTGAGAAAAAAAGAGAGAGAGAGAGAGAGAAGTCCCAAAAACAAATATCATGATAGTATGCTTGGCACTATAAACCCTTCTTCCCCATGCAAAACTCAATAGAACAAACTGGGTATACTTAAGACCTTATGCATGAAAGCTACCCTCATATTTGCATTCCTTAAAACCCTTTATTGGCAGCCAAATCATCTCCCTTTAACCCCAATACAACCTCTCTAAAGACCTTTTCATTTTTTGAAAGTATATGCTACATTAGTGGAGATAGGAAATTGAGATGTGCCTATGGAGTTGGAATTAAATCAATCTCAGCAATTTTCATAATAGAGGCCAAATTTGAGGTGAGTAAGCATTTTATAAGTCTATCCTAGTAAAACAGGTCATTGTGACTTATTAATAGCCTTGCATAAAGGAGCAATTAGTTGAAACATCACAAAAGGGGGTGAGGTTTTAAGTAAGTAGCTATTGAAACCATTATGCCTTGAAGGAAGGGAATTAGTATGAAAGTCGAAGGAGTCCAATCATATGCATATTGAATTTATGGTTATGCTTTTGAGCTTTTCCCCTAACATGCATTTTAAAATGGGATTTCAATTTGCTTGAGAACAAGCAAAAGTTTGAGTTTGAGGGTATTTAATACACTTGTATTATATAGATATTTTTAAATACATTTGTATAATATTTCATAGTATTTAAATAAGTAATCTCATGCATAATCATTAATTTCATTGACTTTTGCAAATTCCATTACCAAGATCTGAATTCCTTGTTTTATGTATGTTTCCAAGTGTTCAGAAGAGGTTCCAAGGCATAGGGGCAAAGTAGAGAGCTTGGAAAGGCCAAAAGATTGAGAAGTGTTGCTGATACACCTTACACGGGTTGTGTAATCAAAGCCTCAGACCCATGTAACTTTCTACCAGGAGAAAGCCAAAGAGCCAAGGAAAAAACAAAGTACACGGGCCGTGTACCACGCCCCATGTTGAAGGAGCGGAAGCATGGTGAGCATTAAATTTCAAAATTTTTCTTCTAGGATTACATGCATCATACCACATCTCTTATGTGCCTAACTAATTTCAATGCTCAATTGCATATTAAAACACTTTTAATATGTATTAGGATCTATGTTTGCCATTCAAGAATGTGAATTAATAAATTAATTCATTTAAACCTTAGTTTAAAGGATAAGTTAGAGCACTAACCTCTTTGATGCACTATGGATATAATTGGCACCTTTAAGAAGCACCTAGGACCCCAAGTGTTGTCCTTCTAGCTTGTCCACACCAAGATCACCAATGGGCAGCCCCCAATTTGCTTCTCAAGCCTCTGCCAACTAATTAAAAATTGGGTTTTTGCCTTTAGAGAGATAGTATGTATGTATAGAATACTAGAAACAATTTCTTGCAATTTTAATTCAAAGAAATTTAGGCAATTCTCTTTGAATTAATGAGAAAAGAAGAAGAGAAGAGGGAGAATGTTAGCTGCCACCACCTTTGAGGAGAGGAGTGTTATGTTTTATTTTTCATTCTTTTCTCTTTTATATAATTAGGTCATTAAGTCACTTATACCCTATGCCACATGTCACTATCACATTGCTTCTTATTTTTTAATTCACTCAATCACATTAAACCAAGTGTTAAAGCTAGACTTAATCTTGACTTTGATCATCTTACATAATAGGAAGACAAATGGCAAGCTAATATAGTGCTATGTGTCACCATCTCATGGTGCCACAGTCACCATGTGAAATGACCAAATTACCCTTATGTTGTAATTTTGAGTTCTCAACCCAAAATCATTATTTCTCCTCTTCAAATTAATTTATATCAAATATAAATCAATTAATTAATCTCCATTAATTAATTTCTCACAATTAAATTCATATTTAAACATTTTAAATATAAATTTAACATATACTATACATCTAATAACTTATATTTAGTTTCAAGTCATGCTAGGAACTTTGCAGTCTTATTGCAAACCAAGCCTATTTAATTAATTAATTAAATCACATTTTATTTGATGATTATCTTGTGTATGTGTGTGACTTACTAGGCTCATCACTAATTGGCAATGAGATATGATGTTAACTCTTAATATCATCAGAACTCTTTCTCACCATGAATGATTTCTCTAAATCATTTTAGGCATCTCATAGACCATGGTTGACACCTAGCATAGCGTGCCATGGCCACCCAATCAGTAACAAGGAATACCTTAAATGAACCGTTAATCATATCTTACCATGCACTAGAATCGCTCTGTTACAAAATCCCTATTCGAGCTGGAGTCATGATTTATGTCAAATCCCATTTGCTATGAACATTATGTTCTCTTTTAATTCTAGTTCTTGATTAATTAGATTTTCCTGTTAGAAACTCTTTTCTGACTAAATCTGTCTGTCCTGGCCAGGAACTTGAAACATTAAGAATAATTAAATGAACATAGGATTTTATCCCTATTTACTTAGGGTAACAAATTCCATCTTAATCAACACCTATCTTCATATATAACTAGTAGGAGCCAACACATGCCCATATACCCATACACAGTACAAGTATGAAAGCAGTATCAAACTCAAATCACCTATATACAAGATAACTGTATTATCTCAGGTGTAAAGATTATATGAACTGATATGATATATGACAATGCATTGATAAGAGTAAACTTCATGTGCTTGTCATATGCGTTACTGGTTCAGCCTACTTATCATGTATAAGTGCCTATCATGTTTGTTATATGGCATGAGACTCACCATTCCATCTTATTTATATCTCACATAAATACCTTGGGAACAAACATGAGTACAATCTTTCTAGATAAGTCATGTCCTGTGTGAAGTGTCCTCGATTGTGAACTAATTTATGATACTTTGTGATAGAAATATTGTCACTAATATTCTTAACAACTTAAGAATAAAATTTCTAACAAAATATCAATGGACCTTTTCTATTACATATAAATACATTATGTAAACGGGAAAGTGAAATTGCCTTTTATTAATAAAATATGTGCAAGATACATACTAAATGATATGCTCTAGGACATACTACTAACAATCTCCCACTAGCACTAGAGTAATTCATTACAATATCTTAGACCCATCTTCTCAAAATGTCAGTCTTGCTGAGCTTGTGACATAGGCGTAGTGAATGGATCAGCTAGATTTTCAGCTGATGCTATTTTCTGCATGGCTACATCGCCTTGCTCAACTATATCTCTGATAATGTGGTAGCGCCTTTCTATGTGTTTGGATTTCTAGTGAGATCGGGGTTCCTTATCCAAACAGCCTCTTTTGCAGCGTCTGATGTGCCAATGTACTCATCCTCTATAGTGGGATCAGTAGTCGTACTCTATTTGGAAGTCTTCCAACTAATTGCACCTCCATTACAAATGAACACAAACCCAGAGGTAGACTTTGTATCATCGTTATCTGATTGGAAATCAGAATCAGTATAACCATCCAATTGCAAGTCACCACCTCCATAAACAAGAGTAAATCCTTAGTTCTTCTCAAGTACTTAAGGATATTCTTTATAGCTATCCAGTGTTCCAAACCTGGATTGGATTGAAAACTGCTAGTTAAACTAACAGCATATGCGATATCTGACCTAGTGCACATCATTGCATACATCAACTTCCAATGGCTGAAGCATATGGAATCCTGGCTATTTTATCTCTTTCTTCAAGTGTCTTTGGAGACATCTCTTTAGAAAGGTGGATACCATGTCTCGCTGATAACAATCCTCTCTTGGAATCAAGCATGTTAAACCTCTTTAACACCTTTTCCAAGTATAGACTTTGGGATAAACCAATTATTCTTTTCGCTCTATCTTTATAGATGCAAATTCAAAAAATATAGGTTGCCTCCACTAAGTCTTTCATGAAGAATGTATTTGACAACCATACCTTGACAGTTGTCAACATACCTATGTCATTACTTATCAACAAAATGTCATCCACATATAAGACAAGGAAAGTGATATTGTAACACCCTCACTGTAGTAATTCCGCACATTCTACTGTTCCGATGACCGGTGTCGGTCCAGACAGCTAGAACGTCTGGAAAAAAAAAAATTTTAACTAAAGTGAGGAACTATAATTAACTCAAATATTAACAAGAAAAATGTAGGAAAAATTTTAGAAACAAAATACAACCGAGTTAAATGAGCCAGTGCCCTAGCGATGGGTAACCCAGTGGGAAGTTGCAGTCCTTGCAACTAGGAGCCCTAAACCCATGAGAAAATTCATGAAATAATTTTTGGGACTCCAAAGAAGAGTCATTGAGGTTTCTCTAGTATTGAGAAGCCAAGAAAAGACTTAAAAATTTTTTTTGATTGGTACAGACAATTTTAGTCTGTTAAGCCAAACGAAGGGCATTTTGGTCATTTCACCTTCAGAGATGATTTTTGGCCGACTTGTCCAGTTAAATAAATAATTATTATGAAATAAAATATGAATAAATATTGATGAAAATTAAATTAAAAATGAGTAAAAGAAAGAAGAAAGAAAGATAAACCGACAACTCGGTAAGAGCAAAATTTGGTCAATTAAATTTGAGGGTCCAATATTGACAAAAAATGATGATTATTAATTTACTGAAGCCAAATTAATTTAATTAATTGAAATTATGAAAATTAAAAATAATTACTGAAAAGTCAAATTATAATGATTATAAACTTCAAAATAATTTCAAATTTGCCATTCTACTTATTTACCATATTACCATTAAATATTTAATTATTATATAGGTTAATTATTGAACAAAAATCTGCATCTTTTTCCCTTCTTCTTCTCGTCCACTTGCCTTCTTCCCTTCTTCTCGAAAATTCTCCATTAAAACCCAAAATCCAAAGCTTAAAACCCTAAGTCTCAACCAAATTTTTTCTTGGAAAAATTATAGCCCACCCTAAACTAAAGCCTAATTAGTAGAAAGCACTCAAGAAAACCAAAAGAAATTGAGTTTGGGGCAAGAGGAATTTCAGTCAAGGTGGACCAAGAAGGAGCTTCAAGTTTTTGATTGATTAGAAGGTTGAATTGAAGTTGAGTGAAGCTAAGGAATAAAGTTAGTGCTATCAATTCCTTTAGATTTTGAAGTTGCACCAAATTGATTTAGGTTTTACTAAATTGGGAATTTGATGTTATGTTGATAAATTGATGTGTAAAGATTAATTATGGAGAGTATTTGAAGTGTATTGAATGTGATTGAAGTTGGTAGTAGTGTGGAATGGGGGGTATTAGAAGTGTTGTGTTCATGCAGGATTTTCTGGACTTTGAGTCTAGTACCTAAATGTGACCATAAGTAGAGTTAGGTTGCACCAATTGGTGTGAGACCAATTGGACATTAAACTTAGGACACAATGACACATTTTTGGAGAAACCATGCCCAGAAAACCAACTTAGGATAACCTAAAAACTATCCCAATCCGGGTGACCAACATGCTGTCCCTGGAAAATGACCAAATGAACAGTATTTGTTCAAATGGTCATAACTCAGTGTAGGCATGTTCAATTGATCTGAAATTTTACCAAAAGAAAGATGAGACATATACCTACAACTTTTATGAAGAACACAAATCCAAATTCTAATCATAACCAAGTCAAATTGCCAACCAAACTTAGGTCACCAAATTTGGCAAAACCAAATTGCCCAGAAAATCTGGGTACAGGTCACTCCGGCCAGTTATGGTAAAATGACCATAACTTGAGCTACAAAACTCCAAATGGAGTGATTCAAAAAGAAAATTAAAGAAGACACAATAAGGAACAAATTTGATGAAGAAAAGTTAGCCCAGTTTCCACTGTAAAATTGTCCAATGGAATAGTAAACTTAGGTAATCAAAACTGAAAATTTAGAAATGCATATAGGGGACTTTAAATTGCAATTGGCAATTAATACTAGCAAATGTAAAACTCAAAATGTGGGATCTTGATTTAATTAGAATTAATATATCCATTAAGTATGAAAAAGTCAACATTTTGGTTAGCTAGTAAGGTGAATAGTAATCAAAATGATTAGTAAATTAAGATGAAGACCTAGAACCAATTCTAAGCTTAAATGCTTAGAATTGTATGACAAATGTGGACTATGCATCCTAGTCAAAATTGTTAAAGGGAAATTAAGGCCATAATTTGAGATCAATGAAATGTTCATGGATTACTTGAAACATGAAAAATAAGTCACCTAATTGATGTGAATAGATAGTTAGGACTTATATGACCATCACAAATTGAATTCATAAAATATTAGTAACTCAACTTGAAATATAAAATTTGTAATTACATAAGTAGATTTTTGAATGTATAAATGAGAAAGGAAAGATGTTTTGAATGTGAATAGTACATGAGATCAAATGAATGTGAATTGTAATTAGTGTGAATATCACGATGAATGCATAAATTACCTAGAAATGTGAATTTGGAATTATGCTTCCACTATAAACAAAATTAGAATGCTATAAAATATATAAACGAAAAATATAATGAAATGATGAAACATATAAACTCTTATTGGTACTATGTGCCCATGTATTGCCTAGACACGTGTGTCAGATTAGATAGATTGGCATGCCAATAGGGTATTGTTTTAGTAGTACTGCGAAAAGCTTTATGCCTGTATTCATGCCTTTATGCCCGCACTCATGGCTTTATGCCCGCACTCATGGCTTTTATGCCCAATTATGTGTTGTGATGGCTTTTTAGCCGTACTGACTGCATACGTGGTTGACGTTCTGCATCCCATGGTATGACGACCCGAGGCACCGCGGTGTCCAATGCCAATGACCCGTTTTCCAGTTTAGTCAGCCTGTCATAGGTTACTTGGGCAGTGTAATTTATTGAAATAAATTAAGACTATTAGTAATTAAAAATATTAGAAATCAAATAAATGAGTTAATAAAACTTCAAAAGAATTAGTTATAATTATGAAATGATCCAAACCACATAAAAATTGTTAAGTAAAATGATAAAAGAGTTGCAGAAATAGGTATAACTTAACTAAATATTTTAAATATACCTTCTATTTCCATATGAATATAAACTGAGCATTTTTATTTATTCTGTATATTGTACATTATCACTATGAATTTAGGAATTAAACACTTCCAAAGCGGAACAAATTAGAACAAAAGATAATTAATATTAGACACATTGTATTAAATTAAATTGATTCTTAAATATTCAAATTATGCTTCGTTCTTTCTTTATTTGTTTATTTTATTTTCTTGTTATATTATTGCACCACTAAGCAGTAATGCTTAGCGCGATGGATTTGTTTCCTCGTGCAGGTACTTTGACTAAGATTTTTGTAGTCCAAATCTGCAGAAGTATCTGAAGTATTCAAGGTTGTCACCTCCTCAGCAATGCATGTAGATAGGGGCCATATAGATCATATTTTGTATTTTGTATAAAATGCTAGATATTGTATTATAATGTAGATTATAAATAGGTAATTAATAGAAATGTGATGTAAATTAATTAATTAGCTTTTTCATATGTAATTAATTTATATATCACGTAAATTATGAAATTTTGTAATTATTTTGTAAATTATGTAAATTAAGGAAATTTGAAAATTTTGCTTATGTAATTTGAGAATGTTTACATATGAATTGATTATGAATGGAAATGTATGGAAATGATTATGAAATTGAAATGTATGGATGAGATTTAAAATATGAGAAAATTATGAGAATGATTAATGAGATAATTATGATTAGCATGGATAAGATTTTATTTTGGAAATATTGTTGAATTTCAAACAGGTGAATATTGAAATACGCCAAACGATAATAAAATAGGGGAAACTCCGCTGGTTTCTCCGTCGAAAAATAATTGATATTAAATTAAACGAATTCAAAATTATTAAAAAAATAAAGTAAGATAAGTTAGCGTGCTTTTGCACCGATTGTAGCACGCCTTGCTCGGCTACACTGTAGTCGAGTGAGGGGTGTTACATTTAGTGTGTATAACATGCATTGCATTCATATGAGTTGAGGTGACACTAATGCAGATCTGTTTTCTTGGTTATTTTAGGTTAAGGTATGGACTCAGAATCACAGAGGGCAGTAGAAGAAGAAGTAGTAAGTCGTATCCCGACTGGGAGTGATATTGGAAATCGGGGAGATCCTGCTTCACCAGTGCAAGAGGTGCCTGTACAACCCCAACCGGCCTTGTTTGAGCAGATGACTGAATTCTTTTGACAGATGACTGGGGTTATTCCACCACTGCCTCAGCGAAAATCACCTCTAGGAAAAATTAGGAAGTATGGAGCTATAGATTTCAATGGTAGAAAGGAAGACGATTCTTCAGCGGCTGAGTATTGGTTAGAAAGGACAGAAAGAGTCCTACAACAGCTCCATTGCACACCAGAACAGAGTTTAGAGTGTGCAGTTTCATTATTACAAGAAGCTACATATCGATGGTGGGATGTTTTAACCAAGGTAGTGCCACCAGCCGACGTAACTTGGGAATTCTTTCTGATAGAGTTCAGAAAGAAATATATTAGTTGTGTTCATGAAGAGGAACAGAAGAGGAGTGGTGATCAGCAAAAGAGGAAATTTGGACAGTCTAGTAATAAGAAGCCGAGAGAATAGTTAAGTCAAACATCTGATCAAAGTAGGAGATCCAGACGTAGGCCTATACCCAGAAGAGATCAACCAGAAACAATAGTAGTGAGTGCGCCAGGATTAGCAAGAAAATGTGGCCATTGTAACAAGTGGCATAAAGGTGAATGTAGAGGATTGACCAGAGCCTGTTATAGATGTGGAGCCATAAACCATCATCTGAAAGATTGTCCTAAGAGGAATTTACCACGGACCCAGACAGAGGTTGTGGAAGGACCAAGTACAACAGTAACACCACTTCCAAATGTCACCCAAGCCGGAGAGGAGCAAGAAGCCCCAAATGTGAATTTGAGGTAAAGTATCCTTCCCTTATGGTATGCCTAAGTGTATAATGATAGATTCGAAAAGACTAAATAGTACCATATATATATAAAAGAAGTAGACAGAGGGAGCAATAGAAAGGTAAATGAATTATCTCAGATACCTACATCCGGTAAATTTCGAGGACGAAATTTTTGTTAGAGGGGAAGAATTGTGACACCCTCACTGCAGTAATTCCGCACATTCTACTGTTCCGGTGATCGGTGTCGGTCTGGACAGCTAGAACGTCTGGAAAAAAAATTTAAATTAAAGTGAGGAACTATAATTAACTCAAATATTAACAAGAAAAATGTAGAATAAATTTTAGAAATAAAATACAACCGAGTTAAATGAGTCGGTGCCCTAGCAATGGGTAACCCAGTGGGAAGTTGCGGTCCTTGCAACTAGGAGCCCTAAACCCGTGAGAAAATTCATGAAATAATTTTTGGGACTCTAAATAAGAGTCATTGAGGTTTCTATGGTATTAAAATGCCAAGAAAATACTTAAAAAATTTTTAGATTGGTACAGACAATTTTAGTCTGTTAAGCCAAACGAAGGGCATTTTGGTCATTTCGCCTTCAGAGACGATTTTTGGCCGACTTGTCCAATTAAGTAAATAATTATTATGACATAAAATATGAATAAATATTGATGAAAATTAAATTAAAAATGAGTAAAAGAAAGAAGAAAGAAAGATAAACCGACAACTCGGTAAGAGCAAAATTTGGTCAATTAAATTTAAGGGTCCAATATTGACAAAAAATGATGATTATTAATTTAATAAAGCTAAATTAATTTAATTAATTGAAATTATGAAAATTAAAAATAATTATTAAAAAGTCAAATTATAATGATTATAAACTTCAAAATAATTTCAAATTTGCCACTCTACTTATTTACCATATTGCCATTAAATATTTAATTATTATATAGGTTAATTATTGAACAAAAATCTGCATCTTTTTCCCTTCTTCTTCCCGTCCACTTGCCTTCTTCCCTTCTTCTCGAAAATTCTCCATTAAAACCCAAAATCCAAAGCTTAAAACCCTAAGTCTCAACAAATTTTTTCTTGAAAAAATTATAGCCCACCCTAAACTAAAGCCTAATTAGTAGAAAGCACTCAAGAAAACCAAAAGAAATTGAGTTTGGGGCAAGAGGAATTTCAGCCAAGGTGGACCAAGAAGGAGCTTCAAGTTTTTGATTGATTAGAAGGTTGAATTGAAGTTGAGTGAAGCTAAGGAATAAGGTTAGTGCTATCAATTCTTTTGGATTTTGAAGTTGCACCAAATTGATTTAGGTTTTACTAAATTGGGAATTTGATGTTATGTTGATAAATTGATGTGTTGAGATTAATTATGGAGTATTTGAAGTGTATTGAATGTGATTGAAGTTGGTAGTAGTGTGGAATGGAAGGTATTAGAAGTGTCGTGTTCATGCAGGATTTTCTGGACTTTGAGTCTAGTACCTAAATATGACCATAAGTAGAGTTAGGTTACACCAATTGGTGAGAGACTGATTGGACATTAAACTTAGGATATAATGACACATTTTTGGTGAAGAAACCATGCCCAGAAAACCAACTTAGGATAACCTAAAAACTGTCCCAATCCGGGTGACCAACATGCTGTCCCTGGAAGTGTATGTGTAATATTGACATTGAAGTATGTTGAATTTTTGTGGAAGTGAATGTTGAACTTAATGATGAATTGTGTGCATTGAGCACTTGAACATTCTGCTCAGAATTGTTGCTGGAATTGTGTACAATAGATGTATGGAAGTGTTGTTGATTGAATATTGTAGTAATGAGGAGGAGAAGGAACATTAAATTGGGAGTGTATGAACTTTGTGCAGGTTGTGTATTGAAGGCAGCACCTAAATTAGGCCATAAGTACCAAACTGTGAACCCAATTGGTATGAGGCCAATGGGGGGTGAAACTAGACACCAAATAAGCCAACTTTCATGTAGAAAGGTTGCCAAAATTTTGCCTAGAAACTGGCCTTAGAAAGTGACCAAATCCGGATTAGTGCATTTAAGGCCTGAAAACTGACCATTTGGGCAGCAGTTAGTTTTTAGGCCATAACTCACTCATAACAGGTCCAATTGACCTGAAATTTTGACCATGAATAGTTAAGACCTATATCTACAAGTCTTATGAAGGCACCCAAGACCAGAAATGACCATAAGCAAGTCAAAAAGCTTGCACAAGTTTGGGTCCAAAAACTGACCGAACCTAAAATGACCTAAAATGACCTAAAGTGACCAATTTTGATACATTTTGACCAGCAATAGTAAAATGACCATAACTTGGTCTACATAACTCAGAATGACCTGAAATTTTGCCCCGCGTTCCATAAGACATATACCTTCAAGTTTGTAGTTTGGACCGAAACCCAAAAACCGAGGGAACTAGGTCGTCCGGCTAGGTCAAAATAGTAGACCGAAATCCGATAAATTGCAATACACTTGGAAATGAAATTGGTAACATATACCAACACTAAAAGGCTATAAAATGTGACATATTGATAACATTAAAATTGACTCACGTAGAGTGCATCAAGGGTCAACATTATAGGTTGACTAATGAAATGAATTGAAGGGAATAGTACCAAGAGAAATAGGACTTTAAGCTAGACAAATCTAGCAAACAAAAATTGAGAAATTGATCAAATTTTGCACTAAAGGTGCAATCTGTCCAACTTTAGTAAATTGACCATATCTTGGTCTATACAACTTAGAATGACCTGAAATTTTGCCCCGCGTGCAATAAGACATAGAGCTACAATTTTGCTTCTTTGACCAAAAGCTAAAAACCAAGAGAAATAGGACTTTAAGCTAGACAAATCTAGCACACAAAAATTGAGAAATTGACCAAATTTTGAAGTAAAGGTGCAATCTGTCCAGCTTTAGTAGATTGACCATAACTTGGTCTATACAACTCGAAATGACCTGAAATTTTGCCCCGCATGCAATAAGAAATAGAGCTACAATTTTGCTTCTTTGACCAGAAGCTAAAAACCAAGGGAAATAGGACTTTAAGCTAGACCAATCTAGCACACTAAAATTGAAAATTGGTAATTACATAAAGTGATGCTTAAAGTGATTTGGCAATGAATGCCAACTTGTGAAAAGGGTAAATTGCATTATATTGACAACATATTGAATTGTAAATTGTGACATGTTGATACTAGAATCAACCTATCCATGATACATACAAAGGTCAATAATTTTATTGACTAGTGAAAGGCATAAAGATGTATAAACCCTATGAATAAAGAATTAACTATGTAACATTGTAGTATGCCCTAATTTGCCTAGTTGACTAGTTTGGATAGGTTGGCATGCCAATAGGATTCTGACAGCTGTTCTGTAAATGACTTTAAGTCATACTATGTTTTATGGCTTACTATGCCACAATATGATTTTAATAGCCTTTGGCTATACAGTTTGTATTATTATACTCGGCTTAATGCATGATTGATTATATGGCTTTTTAACCACATTGTTTGCACACCAGGAGATACTTTGTGACCGATGGTGTGACGGCCTGAGGTACTAGGTACCCAGTGCTAGTATATCCGTTTATCCAGTCTGGTCAGTGTATAGGCTATATGGGCAGTCATTTAAAACATTATTCAATTCAGGAAGCTAAGTTAAGTTAAGTATAATGAAATTTTAGTACAATTAAATTAAGTATTGAATGAATGAGTAAAAGAAATTAGCAATAGAAACATAATAAAAATATAAACTGTAGAATAGTAGAGACTTAAAATACAATACAGTTAGAATAATTTGTATACTGGGTAATATTACTAAAAAGTTATAAACTAAGCACTTCCAATGAAGAACAAACTAGTATATAAGATCGTTGATACTAGAAATACCATACCAAATTAAATTGATTCTTGAGTATCTGAATTATGATTTATTTCTTTCTTTAATTGTATATATTATTTCTTATTATACTATTGCACCACTAAGCAGAAATGCTTAGCGCGATGGAATTGCTTCCTCGCGCAGGTACTGAAGGTAAAACCAATAGACTATCGACTGAGATTTTTGAAGTCCAGATCTACAGAAGTGTCAGAAGAATTGAAGGTTGTCACCTCCTCAGCAATGCATGTAGATAGGGCTCATATTTATACATGTTATGTATTTTGTTCATTCTAAGTATAATGTAAATTATTTATACATCCTGTACTTGACAAATTTATATAATTAGTTGGCAAATTATGCAAAATAATAAAATGTAAGAATTTTGATATATGAGTTAAGTATCTAATCATGACGATTCTGATTGAGATTGAGTATGAAAAATTTTGAGACTGATTCTGAGTTGTGAATTTGAGTATATATTGAAATTGTTTTTGGCAGGTTCAGAAGAACTGTCAGTCCAAATTACTGCCAGTACTCTGCTGGATTATCATTGAAATTTTTGAATTTTTCGAATTAGTCAGATTTTGATAAAAGTAAAAATAGCCTAAACCTCAGATAAAGTTTTTGAACAAGTAAATCTAGAACTATAATGAAATCAGATAAGATTAGGTGCTCAAGACGCCGTAGCACGTCTTGCTCGGCTACACTGTAGACGGGTGAGGGGTGTTACATTTAGTGGTATCAGAGCACGGTTTAGGCGTTCCTAGGCAAAGATAAGTAGAAAGAACTAGTGTGCATACATGCATTGCAATCATAAGAGTCGAGGTGACACTATGCAGATCTGTTTACTTTTGATTATTCAAAGTTAAGATATTGACTCAGAGTCGCAGAGGGCATTAGAAAAAGAAGTAGAAAACCTATATCATGAGGTTATAACGTAGTGACTATGTAATGTTCTCGATGTTTGTATTGTAAGCTGCAGATTGCAGTACTGACATGGGATTATTGTGTAGAGCTACGTGCTTCCTCATGATACAATAAACTAAGAATATTTGTAAGTAATCTATAATTTGATATAGTTACACTCGAATAGAGTACTATTACGGGAAATAAATGTGAAAAAAAAAAATTTCTAGTCAGAAATTTAAAACTTCAGAACTAGCCTATCGAAAGACTACCCTTCTAAGGTAGCTAGAGTTAGAGACTCAGTTACAGTAATGTGGACTACCATTACCACAAAAATTGCTATGAGCTTAGAGAATCTAGTATGGCTATAAATTAGAAAGAACACCTTGAGGATGAAGATATCTGGACATTGATATGGAGTATTATCAGTATTTTAATATTTTTGATAGAAAGGAATGATGTAGGTATTTGAGAATACATTTAGAAATTGTATTGATGCTCTCTCCTGAAGCAAGAATAGATACCTTCCATTGATGGAGTTATTTTGGCTGAGTTGCAAGTGAAGCCGAACCTGTTATAACAGATACAGGATGGGCAAAAAACAGATGGGAAATTAATGGCTGTTATGGGCAAAATCACTGAGGGGAAGGAAACTGCATATGAAGTGAAAGAAAATGGGTGCCTGTACTATAAAGATAGAGTATGTATACCAGATGATAAAGAGTTGAAAACCAGTATTCTGAAAGAAGCACGTAACAGTGTGTATGCTATACACCCAGGAAGCACAAAAATGTACCATGACCTGAAACTCCGATACTGGTGGCCAGGTATGAAGAAGGACATAGTTGACTATGTAACTAGATGCTTGACATGTCAGCAAGTCAAAGCAGAACATCAAGTTCCATCAGGTTTGTTACAGCCCATAAACATACCTGAATGGAAATGGGACCAAGTCACTATGGACTTTGTCAGTGGTTTACCTCTCACTCAGAAGAAGCATGATGTAGTATGGCTGATTGTAGATAGGTTGACCAAATCAGCATATTTTTTGTCAGTTAGAACTGACTACTCACTAGAAAAGCTAGCAGAATTGTACATCAGTGAGATAGTCAGACTACATGGAATCCCACTTTCCATTATATCTGATAGAGACCTGAAGTTTACATCTAGATTTTGGAAGAAATTACAAGAATCCTTGAGCACACAACTCCATTTTAGTACGGCTTTTCATCCTCAGACGGATGGACAATCAGAAAGAATAATCCAGGTAAATTTTGAAACTCATTGAGTTATTGTAAATAATAATTGAACTGATAATGATAATAATAACCGAACATAGGTGATAGGTCCTCGAGGATATGCTGAGAAGTTGTGTTATTGAGTTTGAGGGAAGTTGGGACAGATACCTTCCACTGGCAGAGTTTGCATACAATAATAGCTATCAAGCTAGCATACAAATGGCACCCTATGAAGCACTGTATGGGAGAAAATGCAGAACACCTGTATGTTGGACTGAATTGGGTGAAGATAAGCTAGTGGGGCCAGACCTGATAAAACAGACAGAGGAAAAGGTGAAACTGATAAAGGCCAATTTGAAAGTTGCCTCAGACCGACAGAAATCTTATGCTGACTTGAAAAGAAAGGACATTGAGTATGAAGTTGGCGAGAAAGTATTTCTCAGAGTATCACCGTGGAAGAAAGTGTTGAGATTCAGGAAAAAGGGAAAATTAAGCCCTAGGTTTATTGGCCCATATGAAGTTATTGAATGTGTGGGACCAGTAGCCTACAGATTAGCCTTACCACCTGAGCTAGACAAGATACAAAAAGTGTTCCATGTCTCGATGCTCAGAAGATACAGATCAGATCCTTCACATGTCATCTCAGCAGAAGAAATTGTGGTACAACCTGACCTGACATATGAAGAAGAACCAATTAAAATCTTGGCACGAGAGGCAAAAGAGCTCAGAAATAAGACAATTCCACTAGTGAAAATCCTATGGAGACACCACAACATGGAAGAGGCAACATGGGAGAGCGAGGAGACAATGAGACAACAGTTCCCTCATCTCTTCACATCAGGTAAATTTCGAGGACGAAATTTTTATTTAGAGGGGAAGAGTTGTAACATCCCCATCAGACGTGTTGCAGACGCTCATTACTCTAGTGGCCAAATAATATCCAGGCAAGTCGGGATGTCCGAACTACACTTCAGTGATAGTGAACAGACATATAATGATGAAATAAATAAAAAGAAAATACAAGAAAAATCAAACAAAAATGAAAGAGAGAAAATGTGAATAAGTTAAACGAGCCAAACCCGTAGCGATGGGTAACCGCACGGGGAAGTTACGGCGAGGATCGTTGACTAACCCTGGACGCGGGGAAACCCTGAGAAATATTTTCGGGACATAATCAAAGGTTTACTGAGGTGTAATTGACATTGAAAATGTCAAAGAAAAATTAGAAAGTTAGTATAAACGAAAAAAAATAAAAATTAAAGAAATCGGCGGTACAAGGAGTAAATCGGTGTTATCGAAAAAGTTCGAACTTGATCCGAAGAGGGGCATTTTGGTCAATTGACACCTAGAGTTGACTTTTGACTTAAATGTCCATGAAAAATAAGTGGTATTATATTTTAAAAATTCCATGAAAAATGAAATTCAAGATAACATGTAATTTAAGGGAATTGGGGGGCATAATTGCAATTAAAAGAAATCATGAATTAATGTAATTTTTAATTCTGATTAGTGGGGCATTAGTGGAGTATATAAGGACCAGTAGGATAGATTTTTCCACTATTCATCTTCTTCCTCATTATTCTTCTTTGCCGAATTGAAATTTCTCCAAGCTTCATCCATGGCCGCCCCATATACAAGCCTTCATGCACCATTGATCAAGCCATGATTCCATGCAAGTATCTTCATTAAACATAGTCTACACATCATGGGCACCATGTAGAAAGCAAGAAAGAGGAGTTTTGGTGAAGTTTAATCAAGCCCAAGTTGAGGTTAGTGCTTAATCTCCCCATTTTCTTTCATTAGATCTTGTTTTGAGCTTTGGGTGAGTTGATTTGTGAAGAAATTGAGTAAATTAATGTATATTTGGTGAGCCCTTCATTTCGGCAGCCAAGACATTCATGGGATTTTGATGTGTTTAAATGATGTAGATGAGTTTAAAGATGATGTTTGATATGGGTATATGTATGGGAAGTGATAGGACTTGAATTGACTGAATTTGAGAAATTTAAATTATGGTTTGAAACAATTATTGGAGATTTGTGTTGTTGCTTCATTTTGGGCAGCCATGAACCCTTGTTGAGCTTGAGTTATTTTTACTTCTAATGAATGAAAATGAAGGTTGATTAATTCAAATGAAAGTTTTAGTAAGTTTGTATTTAAGTATGTGCATGTAGTGTTTAAATTAAGGGTGTGAAATGGAACCTTGATGCCTTGAGCAAACTGCCATGTTTGGCAGCCCCTAATAGCATGAATTTGTGTGTGAACATGTGATTATTAATGGTATATGCTAATGTTAAATTTTGGGCAGCAAGTGTAAGTGACATTGAAGTATGAATATGTTGAAGTGTATGTGTAATATTGACATTGAAGTATGTTGAATTTTGGTGGAAGTGAATGTTAAACTTAATGATGAATTGTGTGCATTGAGCACTTGAACATTCTGCCCAGAATTGTTGCTGGAATTGTGTACAATAGATGTATGGAAGTGTTCTTGATTGAATATTGTAGTAATGAGGAGGAGAAGGAACATTAAATTCGGAGTGTATGAACTTTGTGCAGGTTGTGTATTGAAGGCAGCACCTAAATTAGGCCATAAGTGCCAAACTGTGAACCCAATTGGTATGAGGCCAATGGGGGGTGAAACTAGACACCAAATAAGCCAACTTTAATGTAAAAAGGTTGCCAAAATTCTGCCTAGAAACTGGCCTTAAAAAGTGACCAAATTCGGATTAGTGCATTTAAGGCACAGCCGACCATTTGGGCAGCAGTTAGTTTTTAGGTCATAACTCACTCACAACAGTCCAATTGACCTGAAATTTTGACCATGAATAGCTAAGACCTATATCTACAAGTCTTATGAAGACACCCAAGCCCAGAAATGACCATAAGCAAGTCAAAAAGCTTGCACAAGTTTGGGTCCAAAAACTGGCCGAACCTAAAATGACCTAAAATGACCTAAAGTGACCAATTTTGATACATTTTGACCAGCAATAGTAAAATGACCATAACTTGGTCTACATAACTCAGAATGACCTGAAATTTTGCCCCGCGTTCCATAAGACATAGACCTACAAGTTTGTAGTTTGGACCGAAACCCAAAAACAGAGGGAACTAGGTCGTCCGGCTAGGTCAAAATAGTAGACCGAAATCCGGTAAATTGCAATAAAATGCAATACACTTGGAAATGAAATTGATAACATATACCAACACTAAAAAGCTATAAAATGTGACATATTGATAACATTAGAATTGACTCACATAGAGTGCATCAAGGGTCAACATTATAGGTTGACTAATGAAATGAATTGAAGGGAATAGTACCAAGAGAAATAGGACTTTAAGCTAGACAAATCTAGCAAACAAAAATTGAGAAATTGACCAAATTTTGCACTAAAGGTGCAATCTGTCCAACCTTAGTAAATTGACCATATCTTGGTCTATACAACTTAGAATGACCTGAAATTTTGCCCCGCGTGCAATAAGACATAGAGCTACTGTAACACCCTCCCAGTAACAACTCCGTACATTTTACTGTTCCGGTGACCGGTGTCGGTCCGGACAGCTAGAACGTCCGAAAAAATATTTAAACTAAAGTGAGGAACCATAATTAACTCAGATATTGATAAGAAAAATTTTGTAAAAATTTTAGAAATAAAATACAAACAAGTTAAACGAGTCGGTGCCCAAGCGATGGGTAACCAGAGGGAAGTTGCGGTTCTCGCAACGAGGAGCCCTAGACCCGGGGGAAAAATTATAAAATAATTTTTGGAACTCCAGAGAAGGGTTATTGAGGTTCCCATGGCATTAGAATGCCAAGAAAATACCTAGAAAAAATTTTCAATCGGTACAGACAATTTTGACCCGTTAAGCCAAACGGAGGGCATTTTGGTCATTTCGCCTTCAGAGGTGATTTTTGGCTGACTTGTCCAGTTAAGTAAATAATTAATATGAAATAAAATATGAATAAACATTACTAGAAATTAAATTGGAAATGAGTAGTGGAAAAAAGAAAAGAAAAATGAAATAAAAAGCAAATTATGACATAATGTGAGGTCATTTAAAAGCTTCCACCAATCAAAATTTAACAACCCTTTAATTAACCAATAAAAGAGACCAAAAATGGACCAAAGGAGAAAAAAATGCAGCAGCCATCTTCTTTACAAACAGCCAGCCGAAACCCTCTCCCCATCTCCCTCCATTGATTTGCAACAAAAGCTTCATTTCCCTCTTGTTTACACTACTAAACCCTAACCCCTTTCATTAAAACTTGACCATATCTCTTGGGGAAGCTTTTGGCAGCCAAGAAGAGGAAAGAAAGTGAAGTTTTGAGTTGGGAAAAAAATTATGCCACTTAAAGGTTAGTGCACTATATACCTAAAACTCTTTAATTTCATGTATAGGAACTTGAATATAGTAAGAAAATGAAATTTAAATGAACAAAACTCATGCGTATGTGTACATGAATTTTGGCTGCCCTATTGAAGGAATAGGAATGAGTGTTTTTGATGAGCCTGGAGTGAACTAGAAACCATGTTTGAAGTTTATAAACATAAGAATAGTGAATTAGTAGCTAACTAAGGTAAATTGTATAATTCATGACTTTGAACTAGGGTTTTGGGAGTAAAATGTGAACTTAGCTTATGCAATTGTTAAAGAACCTTCTAATGGTCAATTAGTGACCATTTGAGGAGATTTGACCATAATATGGACTGAAAAAAATGCATGGCAAAGTGAATGACTATGCTGCCTAGGGACAGCAGCAATGGACTGAGATTTCAGTCCAATTACACAGCCATAACTTTGGCTGTGTTGGTCCAATTGGTGTTTGGCCAATTGGACATGAAACTAGGCTTATAATGGCACATTTTTGCTGAAGAAACCATGCCCAAAAGACCAAATCAAGAGGACCAAAAGTTTGCCCCAATCCGGATCCCCTGCAACAGCACCTGCAGAAATGACCAAATGAACAGTAACTGTTCATTTAGCCATAACTCACTCTAGATTTGGTCAATTGACCTGAAATTTTTACAGAAACAAGTTAAGACATAGACAAACAACTTTCGTGAAGAAACCTACCCCAAATTATTGCCAGAGCCTATTCAAATATGCAGTCACAATCACTGTTCATGTTACTGTAGATATGGTAATTTCTGCAGAATGGAAATCCGGCCAGCTGTGGTTTTTGGACCATATCTGGAGCTACAAAACTCCAAATGGAGTGATTCAAAAAAGGAAATTCAACTAGACAAAATAAGGAACAACTTTTATGTTTACAAATTCCTCAAATTTCCACTGTAACAGTTCCTAATGAAACAGTAAAGTTATGGTACAAAATCTGAAAAATCTGCTCCTTTGGTTTAATGCTTAGAAATGGTATTAACGCTCAATGCCAACAAGTTTTAAATACAAAATGTGGTATGTTGGGAGTGCCAAAGTCAATGTACATATTTTCTATCCAAAATTCAACATTTTTGTTGACCAATGAGGTGAATAGTAACACCAAAACATGAAATTCACAAATTGAAGAATTTAAAAGTTTCAAATGCCCTAGTATACCTAACAAGATTGGTTTGGATAGTTTGGCATGCCAATAGGGTTCGATTAGCGATCGCACATGGAAATATGCCATTCTGTGATTTTATGGCTTTTAGCCATTCTGACCTTGCATTGCGACTTGGCCTTGTGCCTGATATTATTTACAGCTTGTTAGCTGTTCTATTGCACATCGGGAGATGCATATGTGACCGATGGTGTGACGGCCCGAGGTACTCGATGCCCAGTGCCAGTTTACCCGTTTATCCAGTCCAGTCGTCTAGTGTAGGTTACTTGGGCAACCAAATGAATGAAAGTGAACAAAGTTAATGAAATGATGGATATACCAATACCAAACAAACAAATCATACACAGTCTATACATATTTATTTTCTGCTATTTTCTTTTATTATATTATTGCACCACTAAGCATTATTGCTTAGCGCGTTGCTTTTGCCACGCGTAGGCACTGGAGATACAGATCGTGAGCCCAGTAGACCACAGACTGGGTGAGTCCATCCTACAGTTCTGCACAGTGTCCGTGTCACCTCAACTTCTGCAGTGCATTGGTAGGGCACTAGGTGTCATTTTGTCATTTTGTAACTAAATTTTTATTTTCTCATATGTAATTAAACTTGTGTAATGTATTTTGAGGTTCATGTAAATAATAAAGATTTATGGTTATGTATGGAAGTAGTTTGAGTATTTAATTGTTGTTTATACATGAGAACCTTGAGAAATGATGATTGAGAACTGAAACTGAAAAAAATGTTGAGATTTTGATATTGAGATTCTGTTGATGAATTGAGTTGGGATTGTTTGGAAATTATTTGGAAGTGTTTTTAACAGGTTCCGAAGAACTGTTTTCTCCATTTTTAGCCGATTCTCAGCCGGATTTTCTTTAAAATTTTCGGAACCTCAAATAAATAATACTTTTGATAAATGGCTAAAATAAATTATATTTCATAAATTATATTCACAAGCATGATATAAATTAATTAAGGTATATTAGAATGTGCCGATACACCGTGTGGCATTGCTTACTCGGGTATACTGTACACGGGTAAGGGGTGTCACAGCTACAATTTTGCTTCTTTGACCAAAAGCTAAAAACCAAGAGAAATAAGACTTTAAGCTAGACAAATCTAGCACACAAAAATTGAGAAATTGACCAAATTTTGAAGTAAAGGTGCAATCTGTCCAGCTTTAGTAGATTGACCATAACTTGGTCTATACAACTCGAAATGACCTGAAATTTTGCCCCGCGTGCAATAAGACATAGAGCTACAATTTTTCTTCTTTGACCAGAAGCTAAAAACCAAGGGAAATAGGACTTTAAGCTAGACCAATCTAGCACACTAAAATTAAAAATTGGTAATTACATAAAGTGATGCTTAAAGTGATTTGGCAATGAATGCCAACTTGTGAAAAGGGTAAATTGCATTATATTGACAACATATTGAATTGTAAATTGTGACATGTTGATGCTAGAATCAACCTATCCATGATGTATAAAAAGGTCAATAATTTTATTGACTAGTGAAAGGCATAAAGATGTATAAACCCTATGAATAAAGAATTAACTATGTAACATTGTAATATGCCCTAATTTGCCTCGTTGACTAGTTTGGATAGGTTGGCATGCCAATAGGATTCTGACAGCTGTTCTGTAAATGACTTTACGTCATACTATGTTTTATGGCTTATTATGCCATACTATGATTTTAATAGCCTATGGCTATACAGTTTATATTATTATACTCGGCTTAATGCCTGATTGATTATATGGCTTTTTAACCACATTGTTTGCACACCAGGAGATACTTTGTGACCGATGGTGTGACGGCCCGAGGTACTAGGTACCCAGTGCTAGTATATCCGTTTATCCAGTCTGGTCAGTGTATAGGCTATATGGGCAGTCATTTAAAACATTATTCAATTCAGGAAGCTAAGTTAAGTTAAGTATAATGAAATTTCAGTACAATTAAATTAAGTATTGAATGAATGAGTAAAAAAAAATTAGCAAGGAAACATAATAAAAATATAAATTGTAGAACCGTAGAGACTTAAAATACAATACAGTTAGAATAATTTATATACTGGGTAATATTACTAAAAAGTTATAAACTAAGCACTTCCAAAGAAGAACAAACTAGTATATAAGATCGTTGATACTAGAAATACCATACCAAATTAAATTGATTCTTAAGTATCTGAATTATGATTTATTTCTTTCTTTAATTGTATATATTATTTCTTATTATACTATTGCACCACTAAGCAGAAATGCTTAGCGCGATGGAATTGCTTCCTCGCGCAGGTACTGAAGGTAAAACCAATAGACTGTCGACTGAGATTTTTGAAGTCCAGATCTACAGAAGTGTCAGAAGAATTGAAGGTTGTCACCTCCTCAGCAATGCATGTAGATAGGGCTCATATTTATACATGTTATGTATTTTGTTCATTCTAAGTATAATGTAAATTATTTGTACATCCTGTACTTGACAAATTTATGTAATTAGTTGGCAAATTATGCAAAATAATAAAATGTAAGAATTTTGATATATGAGTTAAGTATCTAATCATGATGATTCTGATTGAGATTGAGTATGAAAAATTTTGAGACTGATTCTGAGTTGTGAATTTGAGTATATATTGAAATTGTTTTGGCGAGTTGGAGAACTCGGTCAAATTACCCAAGATTACTCTGGATTATCATTGAATTTTTGAATTTTTCGAATTAGTCAGATTTTGATAAAAGTAAAAATAGCCTAAACCTCAGATAAAGTTTTTGAACAAGTAAATATATAACTATAATGAAATCGATAAGATTAGGTGCTCAAGACGCCGTGTAGCACGCCTTGCTCGGCCACAATCGTAGACGGGTGAGGGGTGTTACATTTAGTGGTATCAGAGCACGGTTTAGGCGTTCCTAGGCAAAGATAAGTAGAAAGAACTAGTGTGCATACATGCATTGCAATCATAAGAGTCGAGGTGACACTATGCAGATCTGTTTACTTTTGATTATTCAAAGTTAAGATATTGACTCAGAGTCGCAGAGGGCATTAAAAAAAGAAGTAGAAAACCTATATCATGAGGTTATAACGTAGTGACTATGTAATGTTCTCGATGTTTGTATTATAAGCTACAGATTACAGTACTGACATGGGATTATTGTGTAGAGCTACGTGCTTCCTCATGATACAATAAACTAAGAATATTTGTAAGTAATCTATAATTTGATATAGTTACACTCGAATAGAGTACTATTACGGGAAATAAATGTGGAAAAAAAAAATTTCTAGTCAGAAATTTAAAACATCAGAACTAGCCTATCGAAAGACTACACTTCTAAGGTAGCTAGAGTCAGAGACTCAGTTACAGTAATGTGGACTACCATTACCACAAAAATTGCTATGAGCTTAGAGAATCTAGTATGGCTATAAATTAGAAAGAACACCTTGAGGATGAAGATATCTGGACATTGATATGGAGTATTATCAGTATTTTAATATTTTTGATAGAAAGGAATGATGTAGGTATTTGAGAATACATTTAGAAATTGCATTGATGCTCTCTCCTGAAGCAAGAATAGATACCTTCCATTGATGGAGTTATTTTGGCTGAGTTGCAAGTGAAGCCGGACCTGTTATAAGAGATACAGGATGGGCAAAAGATAGATGGGAAATTAATGGCTGTTATGGGCAAAATCACTGAGGGGAAGGAAACTGCATATGAAGTGAAAGAAAATGGGTGCCTGTACTACAAAGATAGAGTATGTTTACCAGATGATAAAGAGTTGAAAACCAGTATTCTGAAAGAAGCACCTAACAGTGTGTATGCTATGCACCCAGGAAGCACAAAAATGTACCATGACCTGAAACTCCGATATTGGTGGCCAGGTATGAAGAAGGACATAGTTGACTATGTAACTAGATGCTTGACAGGTCAGCAAGTCAAAGCAGAACATCAAGTTCCATCAGGTTTGTTACAGCCCATAAACATACCTGAATGGAAATGGGACCAAGTCACTATGGACTTTGTCAGTGGTCTACCTCTCACTCAGAAGAAGCATGATGCAGTATGGGTGATTGTGGATAGGTTGACTAAATCAGCACATTTTCTGCCAGTTAGAACTGACTACTCACTGGAAAAGCTAGCAGAATTGTACATCAGTGAGATAGTTAGACTACATGGAATCCCACTTTCCATTATATCTGATAGAGACCCGAAGTTCACATCTAGATTTTGGAAGAAATTACAAGAATCCTTGAGCACACAACTCCATTTTAGTACGGATTTTCATCCTCAGACGGATGGACAATCAGAAAGAATAATCCATGTAAATTTTGAAACTAATTGAGTTATTGTAAATAATAATTAAACTGATAATGATAATAATAACCGAACATAGGTGATAGGTCCTCGAGGATATGCTGAGAAGTTGTGTTATTGAGTTTGAGGGAAGTTGGGACAGATACCTTCCACTGGCAGAATTTGCATACAATAATAGCTATCAAGCTAGCATACAAATGGCACCCTATGAAGCACTGTATGGGAGAAAATGCAGAACACCTGTATGTTGGACTGAATTGGGTGAAGATAAGCTAGTGGGGCCAGACCTGATAAAACAGACAGAGGAAAAGGTGAAAGTGATAAAGGCCAATTTGAAAGTTGCCTCAGACCGACAGAAATCTTATGCTGACTTGAAAAGAAAGGACATTGAGTATGAAGTTGGCGAGAAAGTATTTCTCAGAGTATCACCGTGGAAGAAAGTGTTGAGATTCAGGAAAAAGGGAAAATTAAGCCCTAGGTTTATTGGCCCATATGAAGTTATTGAATGTGTGGGACCAGTAGCCTACAGATTAGCCTTACCACCTGAGCTAGACAAGATACAAAAAGTGTTCCATGTCTCGATGCTCAGAAGATACAGATCAGATCCTTCACATGTCATCTCAGCAGAAGAAATTGTGGTACAACCTGACCTGACATATGAAGAAGAACCAATTAAAATCTTGGCACAAGAGGCAAAAGAGCTAAGAAATAAGACAATTCCACTAGTGAAAATCCTATGGAGACACCACAACACGGAAGAGGCAACATGGGAGAGCGAGGAGACAATGAGACAACAGTTCCCTCATCTCTTCACATCAGGTAAATTTCGAGGATGAAATTTTTATTTAGAGGGGAAGAGTTGTAACATCGCCACTGTACGTGTTCTGTACGTTCTGTTGCTCTAATGGCCAAATAACAGTCTAGGCAAGTCAGGATGTCTGGAACTACACTTCAGTGATAGTGAACAGACATATAATGATGAAATAAATAAAAAGAAAATACAATAAAAATCAAACAAAAATGAAAGAGAGAAAATGTGAATAAGTTAAACGAGCCAAACCCGTAGCGATGGGTGACCGCACCGGGAAGTTACGGCGAGGATCGTTGACTAACCCTGGACGCGGGGAAACCCTGAGAAATATTTTCGGGACATAATCAAAGGTTTACTGAGGTGTAATTGACATTGAAAATGTCAAAGAAAAATTAGAAAGTTAGTATAAACGAAAAAAATAAAAATTAAAGAAATCGGCGGTACAAGGAGTAAATCGGTGTTACCGAAAAAGTTCAAACTTGATCTGAAGAGGGGCATTTTGGTCAATTGACACCTAGAGTTGACTTTTGACTTAAATGCCCATGAAAAATAAGTGGTATTATATTTTAAAAATCCCATGAAAAATGAAATTCAAGATAACATGTAATTTAAGGGAATTGGAGGGCATAATTGCAATTAAAAGAAATCTTGAATTAATGTAATTTTTAATTGTGATTAGTGGGGCATTAGTGGAGTATATTAGGACCACTAGGACAGATTTTTCCACTATTCATCTTCTTCCTCATTATTCTTCTTTGCCGAATTGAAATTTCTCCAAGCTTCATCCATGGCCGCCCCATATACAAGCCTTCATGCACCATTGATCAAGCCATGATTCCATGCAAGTATCTTCATTAAACTTAGTCTACACATCATGGGCAGCATGTAGGAAGCAAGAAAGAGGAGTTTTGGTGAAGTTTAATCAAGCCCAAGTTGAGGTTAGTGCTTAATCTCCCCATTTTCTTTCATTAGATCTTGTTTTGAGCTTTGGGTGAGTTGATTTGTGAAGAAATTGAGTAAATTAATGTATATTTGGTGAGCCCTTCATTTCGGCAGCCAAGACATTCATGGGATTTTGATGTGTTTAAATGATGTAGATGAGTTTAAAGATGATGTTTGATATGGGTATATGTATGGGAAGTGATAGGACTTGAATTGATTGAATTTGAGAAATTTAAATTATGGTTTGAAACATTTATTGGAGATTTGTGTTGTTGCTTCATTTTGGGCAGCCATGAACCCTTGTTGAGCTTGAGTTATTTTTACTTCTAATGAATGAAAATGAAGGTTGATTAATTCAAATGAAAGTTTTAGTAAGTTTGTATTTAAGTATGTGCATGTAGTGTTTAAATTAAGGGTGTGAAATGGAACCTTGATGCCTTGAGCAAACTGCCATGTTTGGCAGCCCCTAATAGCATGAATTTGTGTGTGAACATGTGATTATTAATGGTATATGCTAATGTTAAATTTTGGGCAGCAAGTGTAAGTGACATTGAAGTATGAATATGTTGAAGTGTATGTGTAATATTGACATTGAAGTATGTTGAATTTTGGTGGAAGTGAATGTTAAACTTAATGATGAATTGTGTGCATTGAGCACTTGAACATTCTGCCCAGAATTGTTGCTGGAATTGTGTACAATAGATGTATGGAAGTGTTCTTGATTGAATATTGTAGTAATGAGGAGGAGAAGGAACATTAAATTCGGAGTGTATGAACTTTGTGCAAGTTGTGTATTGAAGGCAGCACCTAAATTAGGCCATAAGTGCCAAACTGTGAACCTAATTGGTATGAGGCCAATGGGAGGTGAAACTAGACACCAAATAAGCCAACTTTCATGTAAAAAGGTTGCCAAAATTCTGCCTAGAAACTGGCCTTAAAAAGTGACCAAATTCGGATTAGTGCATTTAAGGCCTGAAAACTGACCATTTGGGCAGCAGTTAGTTTTTAGGTCATAACTCACTCACAACAGGTCCAATTGACCTGAAATTTTGACCATGAAAAGCTAAGACCTATATCTACAAGTCTTATGAAGACACCCAAGCCCAGAAATGACCATAAGCAAGTCAAAAAGCTTGCACAAGTTTGGGTCCAAAAACTGGCCGAACCTAAAATGACCTAAAATGACCTAAAGTGACCAATTTTGATACATTTTGACCAGCAATAGTAAAATGACCATAACTTGGTCTACATAACTCAGAATGACCTGAAATTTTGCCCCGCGTTCCATAAGACATAGACCTACAAGTTTGTAGTTTGGACCGAAACCCAAAAACAGAGGGAACTAGGTCGTCCGGCTAGGTCAAAATAGTAGACCGAAATCCGGTAAATTGCAATAAAATGCAATACACTTGGAAATGAAATTGATAACATATACCAACACTAAAAAGCTATAAAATGTGACATATTGATAACATTAGAATTGACTCACATAGAGTGCATCAAGGGTCAACATTATAGGTTGACTAATGAAATGAATTGAAGAGAATAGTACCAAGAGAAATAGGACTTTAAGCTAGACAAATCTAGCAAACAAAAATTGAGAAATTGACCAAATTTTGCACTAAAGGTGCAATCTGTCCAACTTTAGTAAATTGACCATATCTTGGTCTATACAACTTAGAATGACCTGAAATTTTGCCCCGCGTGCAATAAGACATAGAGCTACTGTAACACCCTCCCAGTAACAACTCCGTACATTTTATCGCTCTGGATCGGTGTCGGTCCCATACCTAGAACGTCCGAAAAAATATTTAAACTAAAGTGAGGAACCATAATTAACTCAAATATTGATAAGAGAAATTTAGTAAAAATTTTAGAAATAAAATACAAACAAGTTAAACGAGTCGGTGCCCAAGCGATTGGTAACCAGAGGGAAGTTGCGGTTCTCGCAACGAGGAGCCCTAGACCCAGGGGAAAAATTATAAAATAATTTTTGGAACTCCAGAGAAGGGTTATTGAGGTTCCCATGGCATTAGAATGCCAAGAAAATACCTAGAAAAAATTTTCAATCGATACAGACAATTTTGACCCGTTAAGCTAAACGGAGGGCATTTTGGTCATTTCGCCTTCAGAGGTGATTTTTGGCCGACTTGTCCAGTTAAGTAAATAATTAATATGACATAAAATATGAATAAACATTACTAAAAATTAAATTGGAAATGAGTAGTGGAAAAAAGAAAAGAAAAATGAAATAAAAAGCAAATTATGACATAATGTGAGGTCATTTAAAAGCTTCCACCAATCAAAATTTAACAACCCTTTAATTAACCAATAAAAGAGACCAAAAATGGACCAAAGGAGAAAAAAATGCAGCAGCCATCTTCTTTACAAACAGCCAGCCGAAACCCTCTCCCCATCTCCCTCCATTGATTTGCAACAAAAGCTTCATTTCCCTCTTGTTTACACTACTAAACCGTAACCCCTTTCATTAAAACTTGACCATATCTCTTGGGGAAGCTTTTGGAAGCCAAGAAGAGGAAAGAAAGTGAAGTTTTGAGTTGGGAAAAAATTCTGCCACTTAAAGGTTAGTGCACTATATACCTAAAACTCTTTAATTTCATGTATAGGAACTTGAATATAGTAAGAAAATGAAATTTAAATGAACAAAACTCATGCGTATGTGTACATGAATTTCGGTTGCCCTATTGAAGGAATAGGAATGAGTGTTTTTGATGAGCCTGGAGTGAACTAGAAACCATGTTTGAAGTTTATAAACATAAGAATAGTGAATTAGTAGCTAACTAAGGTAAATTGTATAATTCATGACTTTAAACTAGGGTTTTGGGAGTAAAATGTGAACTTGGCTTATGCAATTGTTAAAGAACCTTCTAATGGTCAATTAGTGACCATTTGAGGAGATTTGACCATAATATGGACTGAAAAAAATGCATGGCAAAGTGAATGACTATGCTGCCTAGGGACAGCAGCAATGGACTGAGATTTCAGTCCAATTACACAGCCATAACTTTGGCTGTGCTGGTCCAATTGGTGTTTGGCCAATTGGACATGAAACTAGGCTTATAATGGCACATTTTTGCTGAAGAAACCATGCCCAAAAGACCAAAGCAAGAGGACCAAAAGTTTGCCCCAATCCGGATCCCCGCAACAAAGACTGCAGAAATGACCAAATGAACAGTAACTGTTCATTTAGCCATAACTCACTCTAGATTTGGTCAATTGACCTGAAATTTTTACAGAAACAATTTAAGACATAGAAAAACAACTTTCATGAAGAAACCTACCCCAAATTATGGCCAGAACCTATTCAAATATGCAGTCACAATCACTGTTCATGTTACTGTAGATATGGTAATTTCTGCAGAATGGAAATCCGGCCAGCTGTGGTTTTTGGACCATATCCGGAGCTACAAAACCCCAAATGGAGTGATTCAAAAAAGGAAATTCAACTAGACAAAATAAGGAACAACTTTTATGTTTACCAATTCCTCAAATTTCCACTGTAACAGTTCCTAATGAAACAGTAAAGTTATGGTACAAAATCTGAAAAATCTGCTCCTTTGGTTTAATGCTTAGAAATGGTATTAACGCTCAATGCCAACAAGTTTTAAATACAAAATGTGGTATGTTGGGAGTGCCAAAATCAATGTACATATTTTCTATCCAAAATTCAACATTTTTGTTGACCAATGAGGTGAATAGTAACACCAAAACATGAAATTCACAAATTGAAGAATTTAAAAGTTTCAAATGCCCTAGTATACCTAACAAGATTGGTTTGGATAGTTTGGCATGCCAATAGGGTTCGATTAGCAAGATCGCACATGGCAATATGCCATTCTGTGATTTTATGGCTTTTAGCCATTCGACCTTGCATTGAGACTTGGCCTTCGCACGATATTATTTACTTGTTGTTACATTACACACCGAGATGCATATGTGACCGATGGTGTGGCGGCGAGGTACTCGATGCCCGATGCGGTTACCCGCTTATCCATCCGATGCGTCTAGTGTAGGTTACTTGGGCAACCAAATGAATGAAAGTGAACAAAGTTAATGAAATGATGGATATACCAATACCAAACAAACAAATCATACACAGTCTATACATATTTATTTTATGCTATTTTCTTTTATTATATTATTGCACCACTAAGCATTATTGCTTAGCGCGTTGCTTTTGCCACGCGTAGGTACTGGAGATACAGATCGTGAGCCCAGTAGACCACGGTAGGTGAGTCCATCCTCTGATTACGCACGATGTCCGTGTCACCTCAACTTCTGCAGTGCATTGGTAGGGCACTAGGTGTCATTTTGTCATTTTGTAACTAAATTTTTATTTTCTCATATGTAATTAAACTTGTGTAATGTATTTTGAGGTTCATGTAAATAATAAAGATTTATGGTTATGTATGGAAGTAATTTGAGTATTTAATTGTTGTTTATATATGAGAACCTTGAGAAATGATGATTGAGAACTGAAACTGAAAAAAATGTTGAGATTTTGATATTGAGATTCTGTTGATGAATTGAGTTGGGATTGTTTGGAAATTATTTGGAAGTGTTTTTAACAGGTTCCGAAGAACTGTTTTCTCCATTTTTAGCCGATTCTCAGCCGGATTTTCTTTAAAATTTTCGGAACCTCAAATAAATAATACTTTTGATAAATGGCTAAAATAAATTATATTTCATAAATTATATTCACAGGCATGATATAAATTAATTAAGGTATATTAGAATGTGCCGATACACCGTGTGGCATTGCTTACTCGGGTATACTGTATGCGGGTAAGGGGTGTCATAGCTACATTTTTGCTTCTTTGACCAAAAGCTAAAAACAAAGAGAAATAGGACTTTAAGCTAGACAAATCTAGCACACAAAAATTGAGAAATTGACCAAATTTTGAAGTAAAGGTGCAATCTGTCTAGCTTTAGTAGATTGACCATAACTTGGTCTATACAACTCGAAATGACCTGAAATTTTGCCCCGCGTGCAATAAGACATAGAGCTACAATTTTTCTTCTTTGACCAGAAGCTAAAAACCAAGGGAAATAGGACTTTAAGCTAGACCAATCTAGCACACTAAAATTAAAAATTGGTAATTACATAAAGTGATGCTTAAAGTGATTTGGCAATGAATGCCAACTTGTGAAAAGGGTAAATTGCATTATATTGACAACATATTGAATTGTAAATTGTGACATGTTGATGCTAGAATCAACCTATCCATGATGTATAAAAAGGTCAATAATTTTATTGACTAGTGAAAGGCATAAAGATGTATAAACCCTATGAATAAAGAATTAACTATGTAACATTGTAATATGCCCTAATTTGCCTCGTTGACTAGTTTGGATAGGTTGGCATGCCAATAGGATTCTGACAGCTGTTCTGTAAATGACTTTACGTCATACTATGTTTTATGGCTTATTATGCCATACTATGATTTTAATAGCCTATGGCTATACAGTTTATATTATTATACTCGGCTTAATGCCTGATTGATTATATGGCTTTTTAACCACATTGTTTGAACACCAGGAGATACTTTGTGACCGATGGTGTGACGGCCCGAGGTACTAGGTACCCAGTGCTAGTATATCCGTTTATCGATGCAGTCAGTGTATAGGCTATATGGGCAGTCATTTAAAACATTATTCAATTCAGGAAGCTAAGTTAAGTTAAGTATAAAGAAATTTCAATACAATTAAATTAAGTATTGAATGAATGAGTAAAAAAAAATTAGCAAAAGAAACATAATAAAAATATAAATTGTAGAACCGTAGAGACTTAAAATACAATACAGTTAGAATAATTTGTATACTGGGTAATATTACTAAAAAGTTATAAACTAAGCACTTCCAAAGAAGAACAAACTAGTATATAAGATCGTTGATACTAGAAATACCATACCAAATTAAATTGATTCTTGAGTATCTGAATTATGATTTATTACTTTCTTTAATTGTATATATTATTTCTTATTATACTATTGCACCACTAAGCAAAAATGCTTAGCGCGATGGAATTGCTTCCTCGTGCAGGTACTGAAGGTAAAACCAATAGACTGTCGACTGAGATTTTTGAAGTCCAGATCTACAGAAGTGTCAGAAGAATTGAAGGTTGTCACCTCCTCAGCAATGCATGTAGATAGGGCTCATATTTATACATGTTATGTATTTTGTTCATTCTAAGTATAATGTAAATTATTTGTACATCCTGTACTTGACAAATTTATGTAATTAGTTGGCAAATTATGCAAAATAATAAAATGTAAGAATTTTGATATATGAGTTAAGTATCTAATCATGATGATTCTGATTGAGATTGAGTATGAAAAATTTTGAGACTGATTCTGAGTTGTGAATTTGAGTATATATTGAAATTGTTTTTGGCGAGTTCGTAAGAATCATAGTCCAAATTACTATCGCTGATTTGGATTATCATTGAAATTTTTGAATTTTTCGAATTAGTCAGATTTTGATAAAAGTAAAAATAGCCTAAACCTCAGATAAAGTTTTTGAACAAGTAAATCTAGAACTATAATGAAATCAGATAAGATTAGGTGCTCCGGCACGCCGTGTAGCACGTCTTGCTCGGCTACACTGTAGACGGGTGAGGGGTGTTACATTTAGTGGTATCAGAGCACGGTTTAGGCGTTCCTAGGCAAAGATAAGTAGAAAGAACTAGTGTGCATACATGCATTGCAATCATAAGAGTCGAGGTGACACTATGCAGATCTGTTTACTTTTGATTATTCAAAGTTAAGATATTGACTCAGAGTCGCAGAGGGCATTAGAAAAAGAAGTAGAAAACCTATATCATGAGGTTATAACGTAGTGACTATGTAATGTTCTCGATGTTTGTATTGTAAGCTACAGATTACAGTACTGACATGGGATTATTGTGTAGAGCTACGTGCTTCCTCATGATACAATAAACTAAGAATATTTGTAAGTAATCTATAATTTGATATAGTTACACTCGAATAGAGTACTATTACGGGAAATAAATGTGGAAAAAAAAAATTTCTAGTCAGAAATTTAAAACATCAGAACTAGCCTATCGAAAGACTACACTTATAAGGTAGCTAGAGTCAGAGACTCAGTTACAGTAATGTGGACTACCATTACCACAAAAATTGCTATGAGCTTAGAGAATCTAGTATGGCTATAAATTAGAAAGAACACCTTGAGGATGAAGATATCTGGACATTGATATGGAGTATTATCAGTATTTTAATATTTTTTATAGAAAGGAATGATGTAGGTATTTGAGAATACATACTATGATTTTAATAGCCTATGGCTATACAGTTTATATTATTATACTCGGCTTAATGCCTGATTGATTATATGGCTTTTTAACCACATTGTTTGCACACCGGGAGATAATTTGTGACCGATGGTGTGACGGCCCGAGGTACTAGGTACCCAGTGCTAGTATATCCGTTTATCTAGTCTGGTCAGTGTATAGGCTGTAACACCCTCCCGGTAACAACTCCGTACATTCTACTGTTCCGGTGACCGGTGTCGGTCCGGACAGCTAGAACGTCCGGAAAAATATTTAAACTAAAGTGAGGAACCATAATTAACTCAAATATTAATAAGAAAAATTTAGTAAAAATTTTAGAAATAAAATATAACCGAGTTAAACGAGCCGGTGCCCTAGCGATGGGTAACCCAGAGGGAAGTTGCGGTTCTCGCAACTAGGAGCCCTAGACCCAGGGGAAAAATTATAAAATAATTTTTAGGACTCCAGAGAATGGTTATTGAGGTTCCCATGGCATTAGAATTCCAAGAAAATACCTAGAAAAATTTTTCAATCGGTACAGACAATTTTGACCCGTTAAGCCAAACGGAGGGCATTTTGGTCATTTCGCCTTCAGAGGTGATTTTTGGCCGACTTGTCCAGTTGAGTAAATAATTATTATGACATAAAATATGAATTAATGTTGATGAAAAACTAATTTAAAGTTAGTAGAAAAGAAAAGAAAAGAAATTGAATGAAAACTTGAATTATGACATCATAATGATGTCATCAAAAAGGCCTCCACCAATCACACTTTAACAAGCACTCTTAAACCACTTAAAAAGGAAAGAAATGAGTTAAAAATTAAACAAATTTTCTGCTCTTCTTCTCCAAATTTCGCAGCCCTCTCCCTCACCTCTCTCAACCTCCATGAAAGCCTCCTTGTAAGCTTGATTTCTCCCTTCATGCCACCATAAAACCCCATCTTCCTTTCACAAAAATTGGTCATCACAATTTGTGCAATACTTGGGCAGCAAAAAGAAGTGAAAATAAAGAAGTTTTTTTCAAGCTTGGATTGGCATACAACAAGGTTAGTGCACATATATACTTAAATCTCCTTTATTCCATGTTAAAGCCTTAAAGTGAGTAAGAATTTGTAACTTAAATGAATGAAATTTATGTTTATGCATGCCTTGAATTTCGGCAGCCCTAAGGAAGGAACAATGATGGAGTGTTTTTGATGGTTTTAATGGACTTAGAATGAATTGGAGATTATGTTTAAGCTATATATCTACATAGATAATGAATTAGTGTGCTTAACTAAGGTGTATGGGTAAATTGAAATGGAAACTAGGGTTTTGAGGGTGAAAATGTGGACTTGGCTTATGAAATTGTTAAAGGACATTCTAATGGTCAATTAGTGACCATTTGAGGAAATTTAACCATAATTTGGACTGAAAATTAGCATGGCAAAGTGAATGACTATGCTGCCTAGGGACAACAGCAATGGTGACTGAGATTCCAGTCCAATTAAACAGCCATAACTTTGGCTGTGTTGTTCCAATTGGTGTTTGGCCAATTGGACATGAAACTAGGCTTATAATGTCACATTTTTGCTGAAGAAACCATGCCCAAAAGACCAAATCAAGAGGACCAAAAGTTGGCCCCAATCCGGATACCCTGCAACTGATTCTGCAGAATGACCAAATGAACAGTAACTGTTCATTTGGCCATAACTCACTGTATATTTGGTCAATTGACCTGAAATTTTTACAGAATCAAGTTAGGAGATAGACAAACAACTTTCATGAAGAAACCTATCCCAAATTATGTCCAGAACCCAACCCAAATGGCAGTCACAGTCACTGTTCATGTTACTGTAGATTTGGTAACTCTGCAGTTTTGGCAATCCGTCCAGCTGTGGTTTTTGGACCATATCTGGAGCTACAAAACTCCAAATGGAGTGATTCAAAAAATGAAATTCAACTAGACAAAATAAGGAACAACTTTCATGTTTACCATTTCCTCAAATTCCCACTGCAACAGTGCTCAATAAAACAGTAAAGTCAGGCTTCAAAATCTGAAAATTCTGCTTCCCTTGCTTTAAACTTTGAAATGGTATAAATGCTTAATGCCAACAAGTTTTGAATGCCAAATGTGGTATGTTGGGAGTGCCAAAGTCAATGTACATATTTTCTATCCAAAAGTCAACATTTTTGTTGACCAATGAGGTAAATAGTAACACCAAAACTTGAAATTCACAAATTGAAGAATTTAAAAGTTTCAAATGCCCTAGTATACCTAACAAGATTGGTTTGGATAGTTTGGCATGCCAATAGGGTTCAGTTAGCGATCGCACATGGCAATATGCCATTCCGTGATTTTATGGCTTTTAGCCATTCGACCTTGCATTGAGATTTGGCCTTGTGCTCGATGTATTTACTGACTTGTTAGCCGCTCAAGGTAATAATCGGGAGATGTATATGTGACCGATGGTGTGACGGCCCGAGGTACTAGGTACCCAGTGCCAGTTTACCCGTTTATCCAGTCCAATCGTCTAGTGTAGGTTACTTGGGCAACCAAATGAATGAAAGTGAACAAAGTTAATGAAATGATGGATATACCAATACCAAACAAACAAATCATACACATTCTATACATATTTATTTTCTGCTATTTTCTTTTATTATATTATTGCACCACTAAGCATTATTGCTTAGCGCGTTGCTTTTGCCACGCGTAGGTACTGGAGATACAGATCGTGAGCCCAGTAGACCACATACTGGGTGAGTCCATCCTGCAGTTCTGCACAGTGTCCGTGTCACCTCAACTTCTGTAGTGCATTGGTAGGGCACTAGGTGTCATTTTGTCATTTTGTAACTAAATTTTTATTTTCTCATATGTAATTAACCTTGTGTAATGTATATTGATGTTCATGTAAATTATGAAAATTGTATTTGTCAATGGAAAAGTAAATATCTATTTGTGATTTATACTTGATTATAATATGTGATGGATGATTGAGAACAGAAATTGAGAAATGTTGTTGAGATCTTGATATTGAGATTTTGTTGATGAATTGAAGTTGAGATTGTTTGGAAATTATTTGGAAGTGTTTTTAACAGGTTCCGAAAAACTGTTTTCTCCCTTTTTGCAGATTCTCGGATTTTCTATAAAATTTCCGGAACCTCAAATAAATTATAATTTCAATAAATGAACTATATTTCATAAACTATATTCAAAATTATGACAAAAATTGATTAAGGAAAAATAGAGTGTGCCGATACACCGTGTGGCATTGCTTACTCGTATCTTGTACACGGGTAAGGGTGTCACATTTAGTGGTATCGAGCACGGTTTAGGCGTTCGGGCCTAGATTGAGTCCATACCATGCATTGCATTTGTAAGAGTCGAGGTGACACTAATGCAGATCTGTTTGTCTTTGTTAAATAGGATATGGACCCTTCATCTCAAAGAGCAGTCGAGGAGGAAGTGGAGAGTCATGCTCCACCTGCAGCAACTGAGATTGGGGCATGGGAGAACTGCTCCGCCCGGCTCAAGCGAGCACTGCTCGGCCTCCACAGCCATGTTCCAACAAATGTACGATTTCTTTAGACAAATGGCGTGGGTAATGCCAGACCACTCCCCACCACCACCCATCCATGTAAATCACACCTGGAAAGGCTAAGAAAGTTTGGAGCAGTGGACTTTTTTGGCAAGAGAGAAGATGATTCTGTTGCAGCCGAGAATTGGTTGAACAGAACGGGCAGAGTTCTAAAATAACTCCACTGCACCCCAGAGCAAAACCTAGAGGCTGCCATATCTTTATTGCAAGATGATGCCTATGAATGGTGGGACACGGTGTCCAGTGAAGTGCAGCCAGAAGCTGTAACTTGGGACTTCTTTCTCTCCGAATTCAAGAAGAAATATGTGGGTACTGTATATCTGGAAGAGAGAAGAAGAGAGTTCATTAACCTGAGGCAGAGACAGCTATCAGTGGCTGAGTATGAGAAGGAATTTGTCCGATTAAGCCGCTACAGAAGGGAGATAGTCCCTAATGAAGCTGAAAGGTGTAAGAGATTTGAAGAGGGACTAAATGACAACAAAAAGATCCAGCTCACTGCCTTGGGAATCATAGAATTTAGAAAGTTAGTGGAAGCTGCAATAAGGGTTGAAAAAGTGAGAATCAGTGAGCAAACCAGAAGGGATAGACAGCAGAAGAGGGGCCCAGGTCAGTCTAGTTCAGCTCCTGCATCTGGGAAGAGGTTCAAAGGTCCACCTGCACAGAGTTCAGGTCAGCCACATGGTCAGGGTCAGTCTCAGGGGCCCAGGCCACAGTTCACCCCTAGGAGAGGTCAGTCCACACCATCTGTGGGCAGCTCTCCAGGGATGGGGTTCAAGGGACCAGCCCCAACATCTTCTGCATGTCCACACTGTCTGAAATGGCACAAGGGAGAGTGTTGGAGAGTAACTGGTGCCTGCTTAAGATGTGGGTCGACAGAGCATCAGCTGAGGAACTGCCCACGTAGAACTACTACAGCTGCTCCAACACAAGCAGACAGACCTGCTCCTGCACCACAGAGGGGTAGAAAATCTGGCAAGTCTGAGGCTGTAGGACCATCACAGAGGCCTGCATCTGAGCCAGCAGAGAGGCCTGACAGCAGACCAGCTGCAAGAGCTTATGCCCTGAGAGCTCAGGAGGAGTAAGATGCCCCAGACGTCATCAGGGGTACGTTCTCCCTCTACACTACACCTGTGCATGCATTGGTGGATCCAGGATCCACTCATTCCTACATTTGCATCAACCTACCCGTAGAAAGGGGGATACTAGTAGGGGAGAGTGACCAAGACATTCTGGTCACTAATCCATTGGGCCACAGTGTAGTGGTGAACAAAGTATACAAGGGTTGCCCGTTAAGCATTCAGGGGTATGATTTCTTGGCAGACCTGATTGAGTTGCCCTTCCACGAGTTTGACGTGATTTTGGGAATGGACTGGTTGTCACATCATCAGGCAATAGTTGATTGCAAATTGAAGAGAATTTCTATGAAAACTCCTGAGGGTAATGAGATTACAATTGTGGGTGAAAGGACAGATTTCTTGTCCAATGTCATCTCAGCCACAGTTGCAAGAAGAATGATGAGAAAAGGCTGTGAAGCCTACCTAGCACATGTGGTGGATACTAGGCAGGCTAAGCCAAACCTGAGTAATATACCCACAGTGAGAGACTTCCCAGAGGTATTTCCTGAAGAATTGCCTGGTTTGCCACCAGAAAGGGAAGTTGAATTTGCTATTGAGACAACTGCACAAAGACCCATTTCCATTGCTCCTTATAGGATAGCACCCACTGAATTGAGGGAGTTGAAAACTCAGTTGCAAGAGTTGCTTGATAAGGGGTTCATACGCCCCAGTGTGTCACCATGGGGAGCTCCAGTGCTGTTTGTGAAAAAGAAGGATGGGACTTTGAGGCTTTGTATTGATTACCGGCAGTTGAATAAAGTGACTGTGAAGAACAAATATCCGTTGCCTAGAATTGATGATATGTTTGATCAGTTGAAGGGAGCAGGAGTATTTTCTAAGATTGATCTCAGATCAGGGTATCATCAGTTGAGGGTGAAGGATGCAGATGTGCCAAAAACTGCATTCAGGACACGATATGGGCATTATGAGTTTCTAGTGATGCCCTTTGGCTTAACAAATGCACCAGCGGCATTCATGGACCTTATGAACCGTATCTTCCATCCATACCTAAATCGGTTCGTAGTGGTCTTTATTGATGATATTCTGGTGTATTCCAAGACCAGGGAAGAACATGATGAGCATTTGAGGATTGTTCTGCAAACCCTGAGAGAAAAGGAACTGTATGCTAAGTTGTCCAAGTGTGACTTCTGGTTAAATGAGATTGCATTCCTTGGACACATAGTGTCAGCCGATGGGATTAGGGTGGATCCCAAGAAAATAGAAGCAGTGATGGAATGGAAGCCTCCCAGAAATACAACTGAGGTCAGAAGCTTCTTGGGGCTAGCTGGGTATTACAGAAGATTTGTGAAGGAATTTTCTTTAATATCTACTCCAATGACCAAGTTGTTACACAAGAATGTCAAATTTGACTGGAATGACAAGTGTCAGACCAGTTTTGAGAAGTTGAAGGCTATGTTGACAGAGGCACCAGTGTTAACACAGCCAGTGTCAGGAAAGGACTTCGTGGTCTATAGTGATGCTTCTCATAATGGGTTAGGGTGTGTATTGATGCAAGAGGGGAAGGTGGTCGCTTATGCTTCCACACAGCTAAGGCCACATGAACAGAACTACCCTACCCATGATCTAGAGCTTGCAGCAATTATCTTCACACTAAAGATATGGAGGCATTACTTGTATGGTGAAAAGTGCTACATTTACACAGACCACAAGAGTCTGAAATACTTGCCAACTCAGAGGGAGCTCAACCTTAGACAGAGGCGATGGATTGAGTTCCTGAAGGATTATGATTGTGTGATTGACTACCATCCTGGGAAGGCAAATGTAGTCGTTGATGCTTTGTGTAACACCCTCCCTGTAGCAACTCCGTACATTCTACTGTTCCGGTGACCGGTGTCGGTCCGGATAGTTAGAACGTTCGAAAAAATATTTAAACTTAAGTGAGGGACCATAAATAACTCAAATATTAATAAGAAAAATTTAGTAAAAATTTTAGAAATAAAATACAACTAAATCAAACGAGCCGGTGCCCAAGCGATGGGTAACCAGAGGGAAGTTGCGGTTCTCGCAACGAGGAGCCCTAGACCCGGGGAAAAATTCATAAAATAATTTTTGGGACTCCAGAGAAGGGTCATTGAGGTTCCTATGGCATTAGAATGCCAAGAAAATATTTAGAAAAATTTTTCAATCGGTACAGACAATTTTGACCCGTTAAGCCAAACGGAGGGCATTTTGGTCATTTCGCCTTCAGAGACGATTTTTAGCCGACTTGTCCAGTTAAGTAAATAATTATTATGACATAAAATATGAATAAACATTACTAAAAATTAAATTGAAAATGAGTAGAAGAGAAAAGAAAAGAAAAATAAAAAATTAAGCAAATTATGACATATGATGATGTCATTTAAAAAGCCACCACCAATCACAATTGAACAAATAATTAACTAATTAATAAAAGAGGTAAATGAAGACCGAAAAATTAAAGAAAGCAACAGCCTTCTTCTTCCCAAATTCTGCCGCACCATAGCCAAGAGAAAACCCTCCATTTTCTTCATCAATCAAGCTTGCAAATCTCTCAAACCTCACCCCAAAACCCTAAGTCACCTTCACTAAAATTAATCCACACACCTTAAGGAAGCTCTAGGCAGCCACAAAGAGGAGAAATTCTAAGGAAAATACAAGTCCAAGAAGTGCCACTTAAAGGTTAGTGCTTATTTAGGTTTATATTTCTTTTATTCCATGTTAGGGACATGAAATTAGTATGAAATTGTGAATTAAATGAACCAAACTCATGTGTATGTATACCATCAATTTCGGCAGCCCTAAGGAAGGAACAATGATGGAGTGTTTTTGATGGTTTTAATGGACTTAGAATGAATTAGAGATTATGTTTAAGGTGTATATACACATATATAATGGATGGAAGTGTGTATTTAAGGTGTATGTGTGAATCATAATGGAAACTAGGATTTTGAGAGTAAAAATTTGACTTGGCTTATGAAATGATTAAAGGACATTCTAAGGGTCAATTAGTGACCATTTGAGGCAAGTTAATCATAATTTGAAGTGAGCTAATGCATGGAAAATTGAAATGGGAAGGCTGCCTAGAGACAGCAGCAATGAGGCTGTGATTTCAGCCCACTTAGACAGCCATAACTTTGGCTGTGTAGGTCCAATTGGTGTTTGGCCAATTGGACATGAAACTAGACTTATAATGGCACATTTTTGCTGAAGAAACCATGCCCAAAAGACCAAAGCAAGTGGACCAAAAGTTGGCCCCAATCCAGATACCCTGCACCCAGAATCTACAAAATGACCAAATGAATAGTAACTGTTCATTTGGCCATAACTCACTGTAGATATGGTCAATTGCCCTGAAATTTTTACAGCAACAAGTTAAGACATAGAAAAACAACTTTCATGAAGGAACCTATCCCAAATTATGACCAGAACCTAACCCAAATGGCAGTCACAATCACTGTTTATGTTACTGTAAATTTGGTAATTCTGCAGTTTTTCCAATCCGGCCAGCTGTGGTCTTTGGGTCATATCTGGAGCTAAAAAACTCCAAATGGAGTGATTCAAAAAAGGAAATTCAACTAGACAAAATAAGGAACAACTTTCATGTTTACCATTTCTTCAAATTCCCACAGCAACAATGCCCAATGGAATAGTAAATTTGAGCTACAAAAACTAAAAATTCTGCTTCCCATTGGTTTAAACTTTGAAATGGTATAAATGCTTAATGCCAACAAGTTTTGAATGCCAAATGTGGTATGTTGGGAGTGCCAAAACCAATGTACATATTTTCTATCCAAAAGTCAACATTTTTATTGACCAATGAGGTGAATAGTGACACAAAAACTTGAAATTCAAAATTTAAAATTAGAAATGCATCTAGGGGACTTTAAATTGCAATTGGCAATTAATACTAGCAAATGTAAAACTCAAAATGTGGGATCTTGGTGTAATTAGAATTAATATATCCATTAAGTATAAAAAAGTCAACATTTTGGTTGACTAGTAAGGTGAATAGTAATCAAAATGATTAGTAAATTAAGATAAAGACCTAGAACCAATTCTAAGCATAAATGCTTAGAATTGTATGACAAATGTGGACTATGCATCCTAGTCAAAATTGTTAAAAAGAAATTAAGGCCATAAATTTGAAATCCAAGAAATATTCATGGATTACTTGAAACATGAAAAATAAGTCACCTAATTGATATGAATAAATAGTTAGGGCTTATATGCCCATCACAAATGGAATTCATAAAATATTAATAACTCAACTTGAAATATAAAATTTGTAATTACATAAATAGATTGTTGAATGTATAAATGAGAAAAGGAAAAATGTTTTGAATACAATGGTACATGTGAACCATTGTTTAGAATTGTGATCAATATGAATAACATAATGAATGAATAAATGAACCATATTAATGTATGAATGAGACATTAGTTCTCATTATTGTAGAGAGGAGAAGTATTTTGAGTACAATGGTATAAAAGGATAATTGATGTGAATTGTGATCATATAAATGATCAAATGAATGTATGAATTATAATTGAAATTTATCATGAAATAATGAAGTTATAAAACACAATATATTAATATTTAATGATATTATGTGCCCTTGTATTGCCTAGACATGTGTGTCAGATTGGATAGTTTGGCATGCCAATAGGGTATTGTTTTAGCAAAGATCACGAAAGGCTTTATGCCTGTATTCATGGCTTTATGCCCGTATTCATGGCTTTATGCCCGTATTCATGGCTTTATGCCAACATTCATGGCTTTTATGCCCCATTATGTGTTATCATGGCTTTTTAGCCATACTGACTGCATACGTGGTTGACGTTCTGCGTCCCATGGTATGACGGCCCAAGACACCGCGATGTCCAGTGCCAACGACCCGTTATCCAGTTTAGTCAGCCTGTCATAGGTTACTTGGGCAGTGAAATTTATTGAAATAAGTTAAGAATATTAGTAATTAAAAATATTAGAAATTAAATAAATGAGTAAGATGACCTAAAATAAATTAGAATAGTTATTTATTAGAAAGAATCGAAATGAACTGGACACATATTAAAATTTACTTATTATGAGATAATCTGAGACAACCTAGCAAGTATAGAGAAAACGCTATAAGATTAGCAAAGAAAATTATGACATAAATAAATATTGCAAATGTGACTTATTTAATAATATAAGCATAAATTTATTATTTTCAGATCATTTTTCTTTGTACAGTATTACTGTACATTGGCAAAATAAACATTTCCAAAGAAGACTAAATTAGGATAAAACATATTAAATTTTAGAAACCGCATGTGAAGGATAAATAGATCTTAATTATTTGAATGATGTTTTATTTCTATCTTTATTTGTATATTATTTTCTTGTTATATTATTGCACCACTAAGCAGCAATGCTTAGCGCGATGGAATTGTTTCCTCGCGCATGTACTGAAGTTAAAGCCCAACGAATACTAAACAGAGATTTTGGAGTTCTGATCTGCAGAAGTGTCTGAAGTATTCAAGGTTGTCACCTCCTCAGCAATGCATGTAGATAGGGCCCATATAGAACATATTTTGTATTTTGTATAAATTGCTTAGATATTGTATTGTAATGTAGATTATGAGCAGGTAATTAATAGAAATGTAATGTAATTTAATAAATTAGCTTTTTCATATGTAATTAATTTATATATCATGTAAATTATGAAATTATGTAAATTAAAGAAATTTTAAAATTTTACTTATGTGATTTGAGCTTGAATGAGATTGTATGGATTCGAAGACAGATTTGAAATATATAGATAATGCATGGAAATGAATATAAAATTGACATATATGAATGAGATGTGAAATATGAGATGGTTATGAAAATAATTGATGAGATTTTATTTGTAAAATATTATTGAAACTTTCAAACAGGTAAATAGTAAAATACGTCAACTGGTAATAAAATAGGAGAAACTCCGCTGGTTTCTCCGTCGAAAAATAATTAATATTAAAATATAACGAGATCAAAATATGAAAGGAATAAAGTAAGATAAGATAGGGTGCTCCGGCACCGAATGTAGCACACTTTGCTCGGCTACACTGTAGTCGGGTGAGGGGTGTTACATTTATTGGTATCAGAGCGCGGTTTAGGCGTTCCTAGGCATAGATCGATAGAATAAGATTGTGTGTATAACATGCATTGCATTCATATGAGTCGAGGTGACACTAATGCAGATCTATTTTCTTGGTTATTTTAGGTCAAGGTATGGACTCAGAATCGCAGAGGGCAGTAGAAGAAGAAGTAGTAAGTCGTATCCCGACTGGAAGTGATATTGGAAATCGGGGAGATCCTGCTCCACTAGTGCAAGAGGTGCCTGTACAACCCCAACAGGCCTTGTTTGAGCAGATGACTGGATTCTTTCAATGGATGTCTGGGGTTATTCCACCACTGTCTCAGCATAAATCACCTCTAGGAAAAATTAGGAAGTATGGAGCTGTAGATTTCAATGGTAGAAAGGAAGACGATTCTTCAACGGCTGAGTATTGGTTAGAAAGGACTAAAAGAGTCCTGCAGCAGCTCCATTGCACACCAGAACAGAGTTTGGAGTGTGCAGTTTCATTGTTACAAGAAGCTGCATATCGATGGTGGGATGTTGTAACCAAGGCAGTGCCACCAGTCGACGTAACTTGGGAATTCTTTCTGATAGAGTTCAGAAAGAAATATATTAGCTATGTTCATGAAGAGGAACAAAAGAGGAGTGGTGATCAGCAAATGAGGAAATTTGGACAGTCTAGTAATAAGAGGCCAAGAGAATAGTTAAGTCAGACATCTGATCAAAGTAGGAGATCCAAACCCAGGCCTATACCCAGAAGAGATCAACCAGAAACACTAGTAATGAGTGCACCAGGACAAGCAAGAAAATGTGGCCATTGTAACAAGTGGCATAAAGGTGAATGTAGGGGATTGGCTGGAGCCTGTTATAGATGTGGGGCCATAGACCATCGTCTGAAAGATTATCCTAAGAGGAATTTACCACGGACCCAAACAGAGGTCATGGAAGGACCAAGTACAATAGTAACACCACTTCCAAATGTCACCCAACCGGAGAGGAGCAAGAAGCCCCAAATGTGAATTTGAGGTAAAGTATCCTTCCCTTCTGATATGCCCAAGTGTATAATGATATATTCGAAAAGACTAAATAGTACCATATATATAAAAGAAGTAGACAGAGGGAGCAATAGAAAGGTAAGAGAATTATCTTATATACCTACAACAAGTAAATTTCGAGGACGAAATTTAAATTAGAGGGGAAGAATTGTAACACCCTCCCTGTAGCAACTCCGTACATTCTACTGTTCCGGTGACCGGTGTCGGTCCGGACAGTTAGAACGTTCGAAAAAATATTTAAACTTAAGTGAGGGACCATAAATAAGTCAAATATTAATAAGAAAAATTTAGTAAAAATTTTATAAATAAAATACAACTAAATCAAACGAGCCAGTGCCCAAGCGATGGGTAACCAGAGGGAAGTTGCGGTTCTCGCAACGAGGAGCCCTAGACCCGGGGAAAAATTCATAAAATAATTTTTGGGACTCCAGAGAAGGGTCATTGAGGTTCTTATGGCATTAGAATGCCAAGAAAATATTTAGAAAAATTTTTCAATCGGTACAGACAATTTTGACCCGTTAAGCCAAACGGAGGGCATTTTGGTCATTTCGCCTTCAGAGACGATTTTTGGCCGACTTGTCCAGTTAAGTAAATAATTATTATGACATAAAATATGAATAAACATTACTAAAAATTAAATTGAAAATAAGTAGAAGAGAAAAGAAAAGAAAAATAAAAAATTAAGCAAATTATGACATATGATGATGTCATTTAAAAAGCCACCACCAATCACAATTGAACAAACAATTAACTAATTAATAAAAGAGGTAAATGAAGACCAAACAATTAAAGAAAGCAACAGCCTTCTTCTTCCCAAAATCTGCCGCACCATAGCCAAGAGAAAACCCTCCATTTTCTTCATCAATCAAGCTTGCAAATCTCTCAAACCTCACCCCAAAACCCTAAGTCACCTTCACTAAAATTAATCCACACACCTTAAGAAAGCTCTAGGCAGCCACAAAGAGGAGAAATTCTAAGGAAAATACAAGTCCAAGAAGTGCCACTTAAAGGTTAGTGCTTATTTAGGTTTATATTTCTTTTATTCCATGTTAGGGACATGAAATTAGTATGAAATTGTGAATTAAATGAACCAAACTCATGTGTATGTATACCATCAATTTCGGCAGCCCTAAGGAAGGAACAATGATGGAGTGTTTTTGATGGTTTTAATGGACTTAGAATGAATTAGAGATTATGTTTAAGGTGTATATACACATATATAATGGATGGAAGTGTGTATTTAAGGTGTATGTGTGAATCATAATGGAAACTAGGGTTTTGAGAGTGAAAATTTGACTTGGCTTATGAAATGATTAAAGGACATTTTAAGGGTCAATTAGTGACCATTTGAGGCAAGTTAATCATAATTTGAAGTGAGCTAATGCATGGAAAATTGAAATGGGAAGGCTGCCTAGAGACAGCAGCAATGAGGCTGTGATTCCAGCCCACTTAGACAGCCATAACTTTGGCTGTGCAGGTCCAATTGGTGTTTGGCCAATTGGACATGAAACTAGACTTATAATGGCACATTTTTTCTGAAGAAACCATGCCCAAAAGACCAAAGCAAGTGGACCAAAAGTTGGCCCCAATCCGGATACCCTGCACCCAGAATCTACAAAATGACCAAATGAACAGTAACTGTTCATTTGGCCATAACTCACTGTAGATATGGTCAATTGCCCTGAAATTTTTACAACAACAATTTAAGACATAGAGAAACAACTTTCATGAAGGAACCTATCCTAAATTATGACCAGAACCTAACCCAAATGGCAGTCACATTCACTGTTTATGTTACTATAGATTTGGTAATTCTGCAGTTTTTCCAATCCGGCCAGCTGTGGTCTTTGGGTCATATCTGGAGCTACAAAACTCCAAATGGAGTGATTCAAAAAAGGAAATTCAACTAGACAAAATAAGGAACAACTTTCATGTTTACCATTTCTTCAAATTCCTACTGAAACAGTGCCCAATGGAACAGTAAATTTGAGCTACAAAAACTGAAAATTCTGCTTCCCATTGGTTTAAACTTTGAAATGGTATAAATGCTTAATGCCAACAAGTTTTGAATGCCAAATGTGGTATGTTGGGAGTGCCAAAACCAATGTACATATTTTCTATCCAAAAGTCAACATTTTTGTTGACCAATGAGGTGAATAGTGACACCAAAACTTGAAATTCAAAATTTAAAATTAGAAATGCATCTAGGGGACTTTAAATTGCAATTGGCAATTAATACTAGCAAATGTAAAACTTAAAATGTGGGATCTTGGTGTAATTAGAATTAATATATCCATTAAGTATAAAAAAGTCAACATTTTGGTTGACTAGTAAGGTGAATAGTAATCAAAATGATTAGTAAATTAAGATGAAGACCTAGAACCAATTCTAAGCATAAATGCTTAGAATTGTATGACAAATGTGGACTATGCATCCTAGTCAAAATTGTTAAAAAGAAATTAAGGCCATAAATTTGAAATCAATGAAATATTCATGGATTACTTGAAACATGAAAAATAAGTCACCTAATTGATATGAATAAATAGTTAGGGCTTATATGCCCATCACAAATGGAATTCATAAAATATTAATAACTCAACTTGAAATATAAAATTTGTAATTACATAAATAGATTGTTGAATGTATAAACGAGAAAAGGAAAAATGTTTTGAATACAATGGTACATGTGAACCATTGTTTAGAATTGTGATCAATATTAATAACATAATGAATGAATAAATGAACCATATTAATGTATGAATGAGACATTAGTTCTCATTATTGTAGAGAGGAGAAGTATTTTGAGTACAATGGTATAAAAGGATAATTGATGTGAATTTTGATCATATAAACGATCAAATGAATGTATGAATTATAATTGAAATTTATCATGAAATAATGAAGTTATAAAACACAATATATTAATATTTAATGATATTATGTGCCCTTGTATTGCCTAGACATGTGTGTCAGATTGGATAGTTTGGCATGCCAATAGGGTATTGTTTTAGCAGTACTGCGAAAGGCTTTATGCCTGTATTCATGGCTTTATGCCCGTATTCATGGCTTTATGCCCGTATTCATGGCTTTATGCCAACATTCATGGCTTTTATGCCCCATTATGTGTTATCATGGCTTTTTAGCCATACTGACTGCATACGTGGATGACGTTCTGCGTCCCATGGTATGACGGCCCGAGGCACCGCGGTGTCCAGTGCCAACGACCCGTTATCCAGTTTAGTCAGCCTATCGTAGGTTACTTGGGCAGTGAAATTTATTGAAATAAGTTAAGAATATTAGTAATTAAAAATATTAGAAATTAAATAAATGAGTAAAATGACCTAAAATAAATTAGAATAGTTATTTATTAGAAAGAATCGAAATGAACTGGACACATATTAAAATTTACTTATTATGAGATAATCTGAGACAACCTAGCAAGTATAGAGAAAACGCTATAAGATTAGCAAAGAAAATTATGACATAAATAAATATTGCAAATGTGACTTATATAATAATATAAGCATAAATTTATTATTTTCAGATCATTTTTCTTTGCACAGTATTACTATACATTGGCAAAATAAACATTTCCAAAGAAGACTAAATTAGGATAAAACATATTAAATTTTAGAAACCGCATGTGAAGGATAAATAGATCTTAATTATTTGAATGATGTTTTATTTCTATCTTTATTTGTATATTATTTTCTTGTTATATTATTGCACCACTAAACAGCAATGCTTAGCGCGATGGAATTGTTTCCTCGCGTAGGTACTGAAGTTAAAGCCCAACGAATACTAAACAGAGATTTTGGAGTTCTGATATGCTGAAGTGTCTGAAGTATTCAAGGTTGTCACCTCCTCAACAATGCATGTAGATAGGGCCCATATAGAACATATTTTGTATTTTGTATAAATTGCTTAGATATTGTATTGTAATGTAGATTATGAGCAGGTAATTAATAGAAATGTAATGTAATTTAATAAATTAGCTTTTTCATATGTAATTAATTTATATATCATGTAAATTATGAAATTATGTAAATTAAAGAAATTTTAAAATTTTACTTATGTGATTTGAGCATGAATGAGATTGTATGGATTCGAAGACAGATTTGAAATATATAGATAATGCATGGAAATGAATATAAAATTGAGATATATGAATGAGATGTGAAATATGAGATGGTTATGAAAATAATTGATGAGATTTTATTTGTAAAATATTATTGAAACTTTCAAACAGGTAAATAGTAAAATACGTCAACTGGTAATAAAATAGGAGAAACTCCGCTGGTTTCTCCGTCGCAAAATAATTAATATTAAAATATAACGAGATCAAAATATGAAAGGAATAAAGTAAGATAAGATAGGGTGCTCCGGCACCGAATGTAGCACACTTTGCTCGGCTACACTGTAGTCGGGTGAGGGGTGTTACACTTTGAGCAGAAAGTCCATCACAGCTTTGAGATCATTGAATGCCCGTCTATCTTTGATTCGAGATGGAGCTATTTTGGCTGAGTTGCAAGTGAGGCCAAACCTGCTACAGCAGATTTTAGATGGGCAAAAAGTAGATAAAAAGTTACTGGCTATTATGAGCAAAATCCCAGAGGGAAAAGCAACTGACCATGAGGTGAAAGCAGATGGGTGTCTGTATTACAAAGGAAGACTGTGTGTACCAGATAATGGGGAGTTGAAGGCCAGTATTCTAAAAGAGGCACACAGCAGTGTATATGCTATGCACCGTGAAGTACATAGATGTATCATGATCGAAGCTTGATATTGGTGGCACAGTATGAAAAAGGACATAGTTGACTATGTGACTAAATGCTTGACATGTCGGCAAGTCAAGGCGAACATCAAGTTCCATCGATTGCTACACCTATCGCATACCGAATGGAAATGGGATCGGTCACCATGGATTTTGTAAGTGGTCTACCTCTCACCGGAAGAAACATGATGCAAAGCATGGGTAATAGTGGATAGATTGACCAAGTCGGCACACTTTACGCGATTAGGGTGACTACTCCTTTGGAGAAGTTAGCGATTGTATATCGCTGAGATAATTAGACTGCATGGAATTCCACTTTCCATCATATCTGATCGAGACCCAAGGTTCACATCGAGATTTTGGAAGAAGCTGCATGAGTCCTTGGGTACACAACTCCACTTCAGCACAGCTTTCCATCCTTAGACGGATGGGCAATCAGAAAGAGTAATCCAGGTAAACAATTGAAACCAATGAAATTGATACAAATATTGAACTGAAATAATAATAATAACATGAAATATTTGTCAGGTCCTTGAGGATATGCTGAGGAGTTGTGTCATTGAGTTTGAGGGAAGTTGGGATAGATACCTCCCACTGGCAGAATTTGCATACAACAATAGCTACCAAGCTAGCATCCAAATGGCCCCATATGAAGCACTGTATGTGAGAAAATGTAGAACTCGGTGTCTTTGGACTAAATTGGGCGAAGACAAATTGGTAGGGCCAGACCTGGTGAAACAGACTGAGGAGAAAGTGAAACTAATCAAAGCAAATCTGAAGGTTGCCTCATACAGACAGAAATCTTATGCCGACCTGAAAAGAAAAGAAATAGAATATGTGGTTGGCGACAAAGTGTTCCTCAAGGTGTCACCATGGAAGAAAGTATTAAGGTTTGGAAGAAAAGGTAAGTTAAGCCCTAGGTTCATTGGCCCATATGAAGTCATTGAACGTGTGGGTCCAGTGGCCTATAGGCTAGCTTTACCACTAGAGCTGGACAAGATCCACAATGTATTTGTCACACCTTACCCCTCTGTAAGGCATAACATGATCCCGTAGTATACCTAATGAATTACCAACTCCGTCTACTGATAACCCATTAAATACACTACAAGGGATTTTAAAAACTTTTCTTACTTCTTTTACAGTGGTGAGCACTATTTACAGGTGTTAAAGACTTTGGTGAACTGAAGTGAAATAACTAACTCATTTGATTTATTTAGAATTTCTGTAAAATTTTTGGCAAAGTGCCCTCTGTATTTTGGATAAAACAGTTCTTCAGAAAACCTGTAAAAACACTTCTATAATTTTCCAAATCTCAACTTCAATACATTTCTCAACACAACAATTCATCAACTCAATTCCATAGAAATTTTTCAAAGTCTGAGATAAGGAAATATAATACAACTTTTACAATCCAAAACACTCATAATTAATTTACAACTTCAAGGTACAATTTAATTTACAACCTCAAAACCAAAAGAAAATATACATACGATGTCATACATTCTGATTGCAAAAAGCAAAAGCGGTATACTCAATATACCTGTAATCCCTCATTTGGATGTATATGCGACCTAGTCTGTGCCACTGTCTATCTCTCTACTGCGACGGCAATAAAAGCTATCATTTGAGACAATGTCTCGATGGTGCACAACATTAACCAAATCCAATTTAAATCACAATTCATAAGTCATGTAAATAGTGGATACTTAAAATCATAATTAAATTCAAGACAATAATTGTCAACAAGAATTTAAACTCCATTTCTCCATATCACAATAATTTTCCATAAGTCAGATCAGGTTTGAATTCAAAAGACAGTATATGTCAATGAGAGTTTAAATCCATTTCACAATCTCACAATACACATCAATATATCACACTCAGCTTAATCCTGATCCATAATTCAATTCATCCCAAAAGTCGATGGCTAATGAGGTATTCAATTCATCCCAAAAGTCGATGGCTAATGAGGTATTCAATTCATCCCAAAAGTCGATGACTAATGAGGAATAACATGGCTAGCTAGCAAAAATATGAGTACTCATTCTATTCGTCCTCAACAGGCACACACCTCAACACTTCAGCCAGAGAGGGAATTCAATTCATCCCACTAGACAAGCTAGAGAGGAATACAATCAATATACATGATAGCTGTGGTTTCAAACCATTTCTAATGCTTTTTAATCAATAAGTATCCATCAATGTCATTCAAACCATTTTTCACAGTTTCAAACTATTCACAATATTTTTCAATCAATAAATATTCCTCAAACACATTTCCACAATTTAAAATAATGATATACAAATAATCAATATTTATTTCCATTGAAAATAATTCAAAAGAAACAGTTGTTGTGCACAAACCTCTGATATTTGTCTCTGGTCTTGACTCGATTTCTTTCCCTTTTGCTGAGTCCTTGTTAACTGAGAAACACAATTTGAAGTGTTTCAGTACCAAATTAAACTATCTCTATCGATGGGGTTTGGTAAATAATGCACTGAACTCAATTATTCGCTTAATCACCTAATATACCGACCCTCGATGCGTTTTAGGTAAATTAGGTTTTAGTGTCGTTAATATGTCACACTCGATAGGGTTTTAGGTTTGGTATGTTTTACCAAAGTCATTTCCTCGCTTAGTGCATTTTAATGCAAATTGCTGGATTCCGGAACACTGGTTTGACCTAACCAGACGATCTAGTTCCCTCGGTTTTCGGGTCTCGGTCGAAACTACAAACTTGTAGATCTAGGTCTTATTGCACGCGGTGCAAAATTTCAGGTCAATCCGAGTTAAGTAGACCAAGTTATGGTCATTACACTATTGCTGGTCAAATGGTACCATTTTAGGTCAATTTTAGGTCAAAGTGGTCAATTCTGGTTCGGCCAGTTTTTGGACCCGAACTTGTGCAAGTTGTTTGACTTTCTTATGGTCATTTCTGGGCTTTGGTGTCTTCATAAGACTTGTAGGTATGGGTCTTAACTATTCTTGGTCAAAATTTCAGGTCAATTGGACCTGGTTTGAGTGAGTTATGGCCTAAACACTCACTGCTGCCCAATTGGTCATTTTTCAGGTCCTAATTGCATCTAATCCGAATTGGTCAAATTTTTAGGTCACCTTGCAAGCAGAATTTTGGCATGGTTTCTCAATGAAAGTTGGCACATTTTGTGCCTAGTTTCACCTCAAATTGGTCTCATACTAATTAAGGTTACACATTCAAGGTTATAGGCCAAAATATACACTGCCCTTAATATGCAATTCACATCCCAACTTCAAACACACACTTACCTTTGCAAGGTTTACTTCCATACCCTACCAAACTGTTTTGGCACATTACCAACAACATTTTCTACATAACATTAGCATTATTTTGGGCAGATTCCAATCACCCTCAACACACCAAATATCATTCACAATTACAATTTCTAAGTACCATTACAAACACACCTGAACATTTCAAACTTTACATACACTTTACAATGTAAATTGACATACATATCATCAATCCTTCTAGGTCAATATGCTGCCCACACTCCCTTCAATATACACCATTATTCAAGTGTCCACAAGCTGCCACAATTCATTCATCAACATCACATTGCCGTACCATATGCCAATTCCCATCAAAGTGCATCATTCACCATATATACATGCATTAAATCACTAGGTTACTAAATCACCATGATTAACATTATTTCTCATCAATTATATACACAAATACCTCATCAAAAACGTGACCCATGGCTGTCCAAAATGGCAACAACAATAACCCTTCAAACTCAAAATTTTCCTTCACCAAACCAATACCCATAACATAAACATAAACTTTAACAAAGAACTTCTCAAAAATGCAAACTTACCTTTAATTGTAAATTGCTAAACCTTCACCAAACTTCCCAAAATTGGTATCAATATCTTCCTTGTGATGTGTAGACAAATTTTAGTGAAGAACACTAAGTGAATGGAGTTGAAATGGAAGGAGGGATCAAGCTTGCATGAAAATGTCCATGGAGTTTTCTCTCCCTTCATTCACGGCTTGGATGGTAAATGAAGAAGATGAAGTGGCTGCTGGACATAGTGGACTTACATCAGCCCCATAATGTGTTTATTTTATTCCCTTAGTGGTCCACTTACTCTAATTAATTCATATTATAAGTTACTTTCACTTAATCCCACATTAAACCCTTAATTCTCACTATTTACTTTAGGTACCACCAATTTAATTTTTCATTTCATTTTCTAAGTGTAATATTATTTATTTTTAATGGAAATTTAGGTCAAAAGACAATTCGGGATGTCAAATGACCATAATGCCCCTGTTCGGGTGGCTTTCCCTATTTTTCGGTAACACCGTATTTTGTCTGTTTTTCGATTTCTCACTTTTCTTTGTACTAATTATTTAATTTTTCTTTGATCTTTCTAATGATATTTATACTTCAATAAGGGTCTATTTATGTCCAAAAATATTTTCCGTGGTTCCTCGATCCGAGGTTAGTCAACGGTCCACGCCGTGACTTCCCGGTGCGGTCACCCATCGCTAGGTTTCCCGGCTCGTTTAACTTGATCACATTTCTTTACTATGATTTTTCCTTTGTTTTTCTTTTCTTGTATTTCATTATTTTATGTCTCCTCACTCATATTGAAGTACGGTTCTAGGCATCCTAGCTGTCCGGACAACACTGGTCACCGGAGCAGTAGAACGCACTACCGAACTTAGGGGTGTTACAGTATTTCACGTATCCATGCTCAGAAGATACCGCTCAGATCCTTCACATGTCATCTCCAGGGAAGAAATTGAAATACAACCGGATTTGACATATGAAGAAGAACCTCTACGGATCCTGGCTCGGGAAGTAAAAGAATTAAGGAACAAACAGATTCCACTGGTGAAAGTGCTTTGGAGGCACCACAACACCGAGGAGGCAACTTGGGAAAGTGAAGAGACGATGAGGCAACAGTTCCCTCAACTGTTTGCATCAGGTAAATTTCGAGGACGAAATTTAAATTAGAGGGGAAGAGTTGTAACACCCTCCCAGTAACAACTCCGTACATTCTACTGTTCCGGTGACCGGTGTCGGTCCGGACAGCTAGAACGTCCGGAAAAATATTTAAACTAAAGTGAGGAACCATAATTAACTCAAATATTAATAAGAAAAAGTTAGTAAAAATTTTATAAATAAAATACAACCGAGTTAAACGAGCCGGTGCCCTAGCGATGGGTAACCTAGAGGGAAGTTGCGGTTCTCGCAACTAGGAGCCCTAGACCCGGGGGAAAAATTATAAAATAATTTTTGGGACTCCAGAGAAGGGTTATTGAGGTTCCCATGGCATTAGAATGCCAAGAAAATACCTAGAAAAATTTTTCAATCGGTACAGACAATTTTGACCCGTTAAGCCAAACGGAGGGCATTTTGGTCATTTCGCCTTCAGAGGTGATTTTTGGCCGACTTGTCCAGTTGAGTAAATAATTATTATGACATAAAATATGAATTAATGTTGATGAAAAACTAATTTAAAGTTAGTAGAAAAGAAAAGAAAAGAAATTGAATGAAAACTTGAATTATGACATCATAATGATGTCATCAAAAAGGCCTCCACCAATCACACTTTAACGAGCACTCTTAAACCACTTAAAAAGGAAAGAAATGAGTTAAAAATTAAACAAATTTTCTGCTCTTCTTCTCCAAATTTCATAGCCCTCTCCCTCACCTCTCTCAACCTCCATGAAAGCCTCCTTGTAAGCTTGATTTCTCCCTTCATGCCACCATAAAACCCCATCTTCCTTTCACAAAAATTGGTCATCACAATTTGTGCAATACTTGGGCAGCAAAAAGAAGTGAAAATAAAGAAGTTTTTTTCAAGCTTGGATTGGCATACAACAAGGTTAGTGCACATATATACTTAAATCTCCTTTATTCCATGTTAAAGCCTTAAAGTGAGTAAGAATTTGTAACTTAAATGAATGAAATTTATGTTTATGCATGCCTTGAATTTTGGCAGCCCTAAGGAAAGAACAATGATGGAGTGTTTTTGATGGTTTTAATGGACTTAGAATGAATTGGAGATTATGTTTAAGCTATATATCTACATAGATAATGAATTAGTGTGCTTAACTAAGGTGTATGGGTAAATTGAAATGGAAACTAGGGTTTTGAGGGTGAAAATGTGGACTTGGCTTATGAAATTGTTAAAGGACATTCTAATGGTCAATTAGTGACCATTTGAGGAAATTTAACAATAATTTGGACTGAAAATTAGCATGGCAAAGTGAATGACTATACTGCCTAGGACAAAGAATGGTGACTGAGATTCCAGTCCAATTAGACAGCCATAACTTTGGCTGTGTTGGTCCAATTGGTGTTTGGCCAATTGGACATGAAACTAGGCTTATAATGGCACATTTTTTTCTGAAGAAACCATGCCCAAAAGACCAAAGCAAGGGGACCAAAAGTTGGCCCCAATCCAGATACCCTGCAACTGATTCTGCAGAAGGACCGCCATAACTCACTGTAGATTTGGTCAATTGACCTAAAATTTTTACAGAAACAAGCTAAGACATAGAAAAAAAACTTTCATGAAGAAACCTACCCCAAATTATGTCCAGAACCTAACCCAAATGGCAGTCACAGTCACTATTCATGTTACTGTAGATTTGGTAACTCTGCAGTTTTGGCAATCCGGCCAGCTGTGGTGTTTGGACCATATCTGAAGCTACAAAACTCCAAATGGAGTGATTCAAAAAAGAAAATTCAACTAGACAAAATAAGGAACAACTTTCATGTTTACCATTTTCTCAAATTCCCACTGTAACAGTGCTCAATAAAACAGTAAAGTTAGGCTTCAAAATCTGAAAATTCTGCTTCCCTTGGTTTAAACTTTGAAATGGTATAAATGCTTAATGCCAACAAGTTTTGAATGCCAAATGTGGTATGTTGGGAGTGCCAAAGTCAATGTACATATTTTCTATCCAAAATTCAACATTTTTGTTGACCAATGAGGTGAATAGTAACACCAAAACTTGAAATTCACAAATTGAAGAATTTAAAAGTTTCAAATGCCCTAGTATACCTAACAAGATTGGTTTGGATAGTTTGGAATGCCAATAGGGTTCAGTTAGCAGTACTGCACATGGCAATATGCCATTCCGTGATTTTATGGCTTTTAGCCATTCTGACCTTGCATTGAGATTTGGCCTTGTGCCTGATGTATTCTGACTTGTTAGTTACATTGCCTGCACAAGGATATGCATATGTGACCGATGGTGGGACGGCCCGAGGTACTAGGCACCCAGTGCCAGTTTACCCGTTTATCCAGTCCAGTCATCTAGTGTAGGTTACTTGGGCAACCAAATGAATGAAAGTGAACAAAGTTAATGAAATGATGGATATACCAATACCAAACAAACAAATCATACACATTCTATACATATTTATTTTCTGCTATTTTCTTTTATTATATTATTGCACCACTAAGCATTATTGCTTAGCGCGTTGCTTTTGCCACGCGTAGGTACTGGAGATACAGATCGTGAGCCTAGTAGACCAGAGACTGGGTGAGTCCATCCTGCAGTTCTGCACAGTGTCCGTGTCACCTCAACTTCTGTAGTGCATTGGTAGGGCACTAGGTGTCATTTTGTCATTTTGTAACTAAATTTTTATTTTCTCATATGTAATTAAACTTGCGTAATGTATATTGATGTTCATGTAAATTATGAAAATTGTATTTGTCAATGGAAAAGTAAATATCTATTTGTGATTTATACTTGATTATAATATGTGATGGATGATTGAGAACAGAAATTGAGAAATGTTGTTGAGATCTTGATATTGAGATTTTGTTAATGAATTGAAGTTGAGATTGTTTGGAAATTATTTGGAAGTGTTTTTAACAGGTTCCGAAGAACTGTTTTCTCCATTTTTAGCCGGTATTCTGCCGGATTTTCTATAAAATTTTCGGAACCTCAAATAAATTATAATTTCAATAAATGAACTATATTTCATAAACTATATTCAAAATTATGACAAAAATTGATTAAGGAAAAATAGAGTGTGCCGATACACCGTGTGGCATTGCTTACTCAGGTATACTATACACGGGTAAGGGGTGTCACATAGGCTATATGGGCATTCATTTAAAATATTATTCAATTCAGGAAGCTAAGTTAAGTTAAGTATAATGAAATTTCAGTACAATTAAATTAAGTATTGAATGAATGAGTAAAAGAAATTAGCAAAAGAAACATAATAAAAATATAAATTGTAGAACCGTAGAGACTTAAAATACAATACAGTTAGAATAATTTGTATACTGAGTAATATTACTAAAAAGTTATAAACTAAGCACTTCCAAAGAAGAACAAACTTGTATATAAGATCGTTGATACTAGAAATACCATACCAAATTAAATTGATTCTTGAGTATCTGAATTATGATTTATTTCTTTCTTTAATTGTATATATTATTTCTTATTATACTATTGCACCACTAAGCAGAAATGCTTAGCGCGATGGAATTGCTTCCTCGCGCAGGTACTGAAGGTAAAACCAATAGACTGTCGACTGAGATTTTCGAAGTCCAGATCTACAGAAGTGTCAGAAGAATTGAAGGTTGTCACCTCCTCAGCAATGCATGTAGATAGGGCTCATATTTATACATGTTATCTATTTTGTTCATTCTAAGTATAATGTAAATTATTTATACATCCTGTACTTGACAAATTTATGTAATTAGTTGGCAAATTATGCAAAATAATAAAATGTAAGAATTTTGATATATGAGTTAAGTATCTGATCATGATGATTCTGATTGAGATTGAGTATGAAAAATTTTGAGACTGATTCTGAGTTGTGAATTTGAGTATATATTGAAATTGTTTTTGACAGGTTCAGAAGAACTGTTAGTCCAAATTACTGCCAGTACTCTGCTGGATTATCATTGAAATTTTTGAATTTTCTGAATTAGTCAGATTTTGATAAAAGTAAAAATAGCCTAAACCTCAAATAAAGTTTTTGAACAAGTAAATCTAGAACTATAATGAAATCAGATAAGATTAGGTGCTCCGGCACGCCGTGTAGCACGTCTTGCTCGGCTACACTGTAGACGGGTGAGGGGTGTTACAAAGACTTCAAAAGAATTAGTTAGAATTATGAAATGATCCAAACCACATAAAAATTGTTAAGTAAAATGATAAAAGAGTTGCAAAAATAGGTATAACTTAACTAAATATTTTAAATATACCTTCTATTGCCATATGAATATAAACTGAGTATTTTTTTTAATTTTGTATATTGTACATTATCACTGTGAATTTAGGAATTAAACACTTCCAAAGCGGAACAAATTAGAACAAAATATAATTAATATTAGACACAATGTATTAAGTTAAATTGTTTCTTAAATATTCAAATTATGCTTCGTTCTTTCTTTATTTGTATATTTTATTTTCTTGTTATATTATTGCACAACTAAGCAGCAATGCTTAGCGTGATGGATTTGTTTCCTCGCGCAGGTACTTTGACTAAGATTTTTGGAGTCCAAATCTACAAAAGTGTCTGAAGTATTCAAGGTTGTCACCTCCTCAGCAATGCATGTAGATAGGGGCTATATAGATCATATTTTGTATTTTGTATAAAATGCTAAATATTGTATTATAATGTAGATTATGAACAGGTAATTAATAGAAATGTGATGTAAATTAATTAATTAGCTTTTTCATATGTAATTAATTTATATATCATGTAAATTATGAAATTTTGTAATTATTTTGTAAATTATGTAAATTAAGGAAATTTGAAAATTTTGCTTATGTAATTTGAGAATGTTTACATATGAATTGAGTATGAATGGAAATGTATGGAAATGATTATGAAATTGAAACGTATGGATGAGATTTAAAATATGAGAAAATTATGAGAATGATTGATGAGATAATTATGATTAGCATGGATAAGATTTTATTTTGGAAATATTGTTGAATTTCAAACAGGTGAATATTGAAATACGCCAAACAATAATAAAATAGGAGAAACTCCGCTGGTTTCTCCGTCGAAAAATAATTGATATTAAATTAAATGAATTCAAAATTATTAAAAAAATAAAGTAAGATAAGTTAGCGTGCTCCGACACCGATTGTAGCACGCCTTGCTCGGCTACACTGTAGCCGGGTGAGGAGTGTTACAAATATCACTATCACTAACCTTCTTCTGTACACATGGTTCATACACATTTTTGATAAAACCAAATGACTTAATGGCTTCATCAAAACAGAAGTTTCAACTCCTCGAAGCTTGTTTTAACCCATAAATGGATTCATTGTTTTAGCTTGCATACCTTAGAACCATCTTGGGATTCAAAACCCCTAGATTGTTCCATGAAAGTGTTTTCATCAATGTATTCATTAAGAAAAGCTGTTTTGACATGCATTTGCCGAATCTCATAATCATAGTATGCAGCTATTGCTAATAGAATCCTAATTAATTTAAGCATGGCAATAGGCGAGAAAGTCTCCTCATAGTCGATTCCTTGCCTTTGACAAAACCCTTTCGCTACTAGCCTTGCTTTATAGGTCTCTACCTTTCCATTAGAATTAATTTTCTTCTTGAAAACCCATTTATTTCCTATAGGTACAATACCTTTAGGTGGGTCAACAAGATCTCAAACTTGGTTCTTATACATGGAATCAATTTCGGATTTCATAGCTTCAATTCATTTTGAAGAGTCTATATCTGATATAACTTCTTCATAGGTAAGTGGATCATCTCCATGATCTACTTCTTCATAAGTAAACAAGTTTAGTTCATTATCATGAAGAAAATCATATCTCACTGGTGTGTGAGATATCTTGATTGATCTGCGAGGAATTACTGTAGATGTTTCATCAATAGGTGTAAGTTGACTAGATGGATCTATATCCATTTGATCTGTTGGTTGGTTAGAATTCTCCAATTCTAACTCTATTTGCCTTCCATTGCCTCCTTCTTGAATAAACTGTTGTTCAAGAAATATGGCATCTCTACTTACCACAACCTTTTGTGATGTAGACAAATAAAAATAATATGCATAACTTTCTTTTGGATATCTAACAAATCGACATTTTTTTTTTTTTGGTTTCCAATTTATCTGTGTTCAGCTTTTTGATATAAGCTGGATAACCCCAAATCTTAACATGCTTAAGACTTGGTTTTCTTCCATGCCATATCTCATAAGGTGGGGAAGAAACTGATTTTGATGATATCCTATTCATAATATGCAAAGCTAATTGTAATGCAAATCCCCAAAAGGAGATTGGCATATTAGTATAGCTCATCATACTACGTACCATATCTAATAAGGTACGATTTCTCCTTTCAGATACACCATTCAACTGTGGCATTCCAAGGGGAGTCAGCTGGAAAACAATGCTATGCTCTTTTAAGTATTCATCAAATTCAGTACTTAAGTATTCAAATCCATGATCTGATCGAAGAGTTTTAATACTTTTTCCTGTTTGATTTTCTACTTCATATTTAAATTCTTTAAACTTTTCAAAGGATTCATGTTTGTATTTCATCAAATACAAATACCCAAACCTTGATTTATCATCAGTAAAGGTAATAAAGTAATAAAAAGTGCCTGTAGCCGTTTCCTTAAATGGACCACATACATCACTATGTATTAGATCCAAAATATTTTCAGCTCTTAGTCCTTGTCCAATAAAGGGTGATCTAGTCATTTTGCCTTAAAGGCAGGATTCACAAGTTGGAGTAGGTTTAGAACGCAATGAGGATAAAATCTCCATTTTCTCCAGTTTTGCAATCCTATCTTTTACAACATGACCTAATCTTAAGTTCCAAAGATATTTTGAACTTGAGTTGATTTTTATCATGGCATTGCATTGCATTCTTTTAGATTGCTTGCATTTAATTTGTGTTTATCATTATTATCCAAATAATAAAGACCATCATGTATATAACCCGAGCCAACATATTTATTTCCAAAATAAATATTGCAAATATCATTTGTGAGCTGAAATTCATAACCATTTCTAATCGAACTAGATATTGAAATGATGTTCTTAAAAGCATCAAGTACATGCAAAATCTTATCTAAATACAGAACATGTCCACACATGTGTAAAGTGTGACACCCCTTATCCGTTTATAGTGTAGCCGAGCAAGTTATGCCACTCAGTGTGTTGGAGCACCAATTTATGTTTCTATTACAATTTATCCCTTTATAATTCATTTATTTTCAATTTTGATAAATTTGAATTTAACCGCAAATTTTATAGAACATCTGGCAGGGTGCCGACTATAAATTGGAAAAACAGTTCTTCTGAACCTGTTTAAAAATACTTCCAAAATAATTTCCAAATCCAAAATCCATTATATATATTCAAGTCAATCTCAAAATCTCAATCTCAATCACGATATTATTTTCAAAACTTTTCTGTTCACTTCATCACTTGAAGCATATTCACAAATAATTCTCAACATTTCATTTATCAACATACATAATGCAGAAAATCTCAATAATATGAAATTTCATATATTTACATTAATACATAATTACAGGAGTTTATAATTACAATCCAAATTAATACAAAATGCCAAAATACAAAATACTCCCAAAATCCTATGTCCTACCATATGCACTGCAGGTGTGAGGTGACTCGGGACTCCGGATGCAAATCTGAAGGCTCACCCGGTCTGATGTCCACTGGCTCACCACTAGGTCTCCAAGACTGCGGCGTGGCAAAAGCGACGCGCTAAGCAAATCTGCTTAGTGGTGACAATATAAAATAAAATAAAATGAATAAAATAAAATAAAACAAAGATGCAGAATGTGTGTTTACAATTTTTGGTAGACTTAACTTCTGATACTATTTGCATTATTATTAAATTAAAATTTTGGTAAGGTTCTTTAACATTGCCCGAGTAACCCATACTAATTAACTGGACTGGATAAATGGGTAAACTGGCACTGGGTACTAAGTACCTCGGACTATCACACCATCGGTCACATTGTGTCTCCTGGTGTGCAACAGAACAGCTAATAAGCCGTAATAATGATCAGAGTTAAAGCCCAAGTATATCAACTCAAATAACATAGCCAAAGGCTATTATTTCACAGAATGGCATGGGAAAGCCATGAAACACAGAATGGCATAAAGCCATATGCGATCGCTAATGAACCTTATTGGCATGCCAAGCTATCCAAACCAATCTTGTTAGGTATACTAGGGCATTTTACACTTTTAAGTTTTACAATTTTTGAATTTCAAGTTTTGGTGTTACTATTCACTTCATTAGTCAACCAAAATGTTGACTTTTGCATAGACAATAGGTATATTAGTTTTAATACTCTCAACATACCACATTTTGCATTCAAATTTTGTTGGTATTGGTTGCCAATACCATTTCTAAGCTTAATGTTAAGTAAGCAGAATTTTCAGTTTTCTTGCCTCATTTTTACTATTTCATTAGTCATTTTTACGGCTGGAATTTGGTAAAATGATCAACATGAAAGTTGTTCCTTATTTTGTCTAGTTGAATTTCTTTTTTTGAATCACTCCATTTGGAGTTTTGCAGCTCAAGTTATGGTCCAAAAACCACAACTGGCCGAATTGGAATTTTTCTGGACTGACCATATCTATAGTGCAGTGAACAATGACTACAACTCCCTTGTTGGATAGGTTCTGGTCATAATTTGGGGTAGGTTTCTTCATGAAAGTTGTTGGTCTATATCTTATCTTATTGCTGGTAAAATTTCAGATCAATTAGACCTTTCTACATTGAGTTATGGCCAAATGTGCAGGTCACTGACTGCAACTCACTTATTAGATAGGTTCTGTTCATAATTTGGGATAGGTTTCTTCATGAAAGTTGTTGGTCTATATCTCATCTTGTTGCTGGTAAAATTTCAGGTCAATTGGACCTTTCTACATTGAGTTATGGCCAAATGAACAGTCTATTCATTTGGTCATTCTGCAGAAACAGCCTGCAGGTCACCCGGATTTGAGCAAGCTTTTGGTCCACTTGGTTTGGTTTTATGGGCATGATTTCTTCATGAAAGTTGTGCCATTATGTGTCTAGTTTCATGTCCAATTGGCCTTGCACCAATTGAACCTCTATAATTCAAGTTATGGCTGCCCAAACCTGCTGGACTCAAGTCCAATTCTGCAGGTCACTCCATTCTGCAGGTCACTTTAATGGCAGCCACACCAAACCCAATCCCATCACTCAACACACTTCATTTTTAATTTAAACAGAACTAAATGGTCACTAATTGACCATTAAAACTCACTTTCATTATTATATGCTCAATGTCCCATTTTTCCACCCCAAACCCTAACCCTAACATCTCAAATCATGCATTTAATACTAAGCCATTTTTCTACATTGGTTTTAATAATCTCAACATACCGCATTTTGCATTCTAAAATTGTTGGTATTGGTTGCCAATACCATTTCTAAGCTTAGTGTTAGTTGTTCAAAATTTTCAAATTTCAAGCCTTGTGTTTACTGTTCCATTGGTCATTTTAACAGTGGAAATTTGGCAAAGTTATCAACATGAAAGTTGTTCCTTATTGTGTCTAGTTATATTTCCTTTTTTGAATCACTCCATTTGAAGTTTTGTAGCTCAAGTTATGGCCTAAACACCATAACTGGCCGGATTGCAAACTTTCTAGATTTTTTGGACTGACCAAATCTACAGTGTTTTGTGCAGTGACTGCAAGTCACCTTTTGAATATGTTGTGGTCACAATTTGGGTTTGGTTTCTTCATGAAAGTTGTAGGTCTATATCTCAGTTTCTACTGGTAAAATTTCAGGTCAATTGGACTTTTTTACACTGAGTTATGACCAAATGAATAAACACTGTTTTTTGGTCATTTTGCCCAGGCAGAATGCAGGTCACCCGGATTAGGGCAATCTTTAGGTCAACTTGGTTTGATTTTCTAGGCACGGTTTCTTCACCAAAGTTATGCCATTATGTGTCTAGTTTCATGTCCAATTAGCCTTGCACCAATTGAACCTCTACAACTCCAGTTATAGCTGCTCAAACCTACTGGACTCACACCTAGTCCTGCAAGTCACCAAGGGCAGCAACACTAACCTCAATTCCCACTAAACAAACCACTTCATTTCCTCATATACTCAGCCAAATGTCACTAATTGACATTAGAACTTACATTCACCAACACATGAGCAAAATCCAAATTTGCTCAAAACCCTAACTTCCCAACTTTTTAAGTTTTACATTTCTACCAACAAATCAAGTTCTAACCATGGAATTCATATCATGGGCAGCCTAAATACCAAATTTATTCAAGGAAAACAATCAAAACACTACCCTTCACATAGCTACTAAAAATGGGGGTTTACATCATCATTAATTTTGTTAGTAGTATGCCCTAGAGCATATCATTTAGTATGTATCTTGTACATGTTTTATTAATAAAATGCATTTTCACTTTTCATTTACATAATATATTTATGTGTAATAGAAAAGGTCCATTGATATTTTGTTAGAAATTCTATTCTTAATTTGTTAAGAATATGAGTGACAGTATTTCTAGCACAAAGTATCATAAATAGGTTCACAATCGAGGATACTTCATAATAAGGACATGACTTATCCAGAAAGATTGTATTCATATATGTTCCCAAGATATTTATATGAGATATAAATAATATGGAATGGTGAGTCTCATACCATAAAACAAACATGATAGGCACTTATACATGATAAGTAGGTCGAACCAGTGACATTTATGACAAGCACATGGAGTTTACTCTTGTCAATGTATTATCATAAATCATATCAGTGCATATAATCTTTAGACCTGAGATAGCACAGTTATCTTGTATATAGGTGGTTTGAGTTTGATACTGCTTTCATACTTGTACTGTGTTTAGGTATATGGGCATGTGTTGGCTCCTACTAGTTATATATGGAGGTAGGTGTCACACCTTACCCCTTTGTAAGGCATAACATGATCCCGTAGAATACCTAATGAACTACCGAACTTCACCTACCGATAATTCATTAAGTACACTACAAGGGATTTTAAAACTATTTTCTTGCATTTTGGAAGTGGTGAGCATTTTGGTAGGAATTAAAATCATTTATTCAAAGCTTATAAACTAGTAAAAATTTTGTTCATTTAAATTTTTACCGCAAATTTTATAAAAATTTTAACAGAGTTCCATTTATATTTGGAGAAAGCTATTCTTCAAAACCTGTAAAAAGCACTTCCAATGAATTTTTCCTAATTCCCAACCTCCAAATATTCTCAAGTCAATACATCTCAAAAATTTCAAAACAAACTATTTCATATCATTCCATCAATATTGTATGCACTATTTAACTTTACAAATATAAAATCCAAAAATAATATTATTACAATTTATTATACAACTGCTCACTTTATATTGATACTTATGACATTACAGTATTTACATCAAAATAAGTACAAGGGTATAAAACAATACCCGTACAAAAATGATCAAGAGTTCTTGTCAATCCCGCAACTCACTCTGCTGCTTTCTCTTTACTCTTATCTGCGACAGCAAAACAAGCTATCGATGAGTATAAAAATACTTGGTGGTGCACAATAAAAATTGAAAATACAATACATAAATCATTCATTGACAACACACAATTTAAATATTTCTCAATCACATTTCACAAATTATCAAAACTTATAATAACACAATTTGATCAAATAATTTAGTAAACAAAGTGTTGCCAAATCATACACAACTTAAGCAATGACACAAAATTTTCGATCAATGCCGTGTTGTACACCACGACAAAGCAATCTATAACCCCACTAATCGAAATCAATGAGGGAGGTGGCTAGCTAGCTAATGAGTACTCATCCAATCTACAACCTCAACTGGTAAACCAGAAAAGGAGGAAAATAATCGATCTCACCCCATAAATGTAGGAGGAATAATAAGACACTGTCATGCTAAGTGTGAATCAAAAATCAATTTTAAACATTTTAGTCAAATGATTCATGAGAAATCCAATAATTTCCAAAGTCATAATTTCATTCACAAGGTGGCAACACAATTCATAATTAACTTCAAATTTTCATAAATCACACTAAATCAATTCTCTTTTTTCAATGACAAAATGCTCAAATAAGGTTTATTGTGCACAAATCTGACGTGAGTCGCCTCTAGGCCTTGACTCAGTCTCTCAGAGCTTCCAAGTCTTTTTCAGCTGAAACACACAGTTTCACAGTGTTTCAGTATCATAACTTAGCATAAATCCAAAAATAAATTTAACTTCACTTTTACCTAGCTCTAATGTGCTAAACTCGACGTTTTTGAAATTTTTGTGTTTTGGGTTACTATTCACTACACTATTCAAGTCAAATTTTTGACTTTCTAAGGATTAATAGGTATGGGAATTCCAAATTCACCCACATACCACATTTTAGTCACCAAACTTGTTAGTTTTGGTCATTTTCTCAACACTCAAGTCTTTTAGGCAAAATTGTCAATTTTCAGTTTTTGGTGTCTAGGTTGCACTATTCCACTGGTCATTTTACTATTAGAATTTAGCAAAACTTCCTCCATATAAAATGTTCCTTATTGTATTAAGTTTATTCTCCTTTTTGAATCACTCCAATTGAAGTTTTGTAGCTCAAGTTATATGCAAATTATGTTTACTGTTCATGCTGCAGAATTTTGTTTTGGCAGATTATTGATTCCAAATTCTTTCAGCAATTTGATAAAGTTAGGTCCATAATTTGGTCTAATTTTCTTCATATGAAATGTTATACTATGCCTTAGGTTTTCATCAGTTCAAGAATCACCTAAATCAGAGTTTTCTAGAGAGAGTTATAGCCATTGAAACTTTACTGTTTATATGGTAAATCTGCAGTCCTACAGATTCAGTGATCCAACTTTGCTCAGTAATTTGATTGGGTTAATGGCATAATTTGAGTTGGTGTTCTTCATAAAAGTTTTAGGTCTATATCTTATCTAACCCCTGGTAAAATTTCAGGTCATTTTGACCTGCCCAGCTCGAGTTATGACCAAATGAACAAACACTGTTCATTTGGTCAGTTTGTGCAAGGCAGCCTACAATTTTTCAACTTTAATCAATTTGTTCACTAGGTTTTAGTCACTTTTTGGGCATACTTCCTGAATGAAAATTGTTTCATTTAGTGCCTATTTTCATCCCCAATTGGTCCCATATCCATTGGACTTGTAAAATTCCATTTTTGGTCCCTCAAAGTTGACATTTGGTCATGGTGCATACCCATTCCGAATTTGGCTTTGATTCAAACACTTCTAACATACTTAATTAGGTCAAAAATGGCCATTTCTTTCCTTAAACTATGTCAAAGACATCATTTAGCACTTCTTCACATTTTTGGTCTCTAAACCCTAATGTCCAAAACCCTAATTTCCATGTTAAGCTCATTTCATTCAATTAAACTATATAAACCTCAACTACACCTTCAATCAAGCTTGCCTACCCTTTTAATTTTATCAAAATCCATCAATTTCAAGTTACCTCTAAGCTAGATGAATTTCATTATATTCCTAAATATCTTGTTTTTATTTTATTTTCATCAATACTAGTTCATTTCAAGTGCAAATTCATGAATATAAGGAGAATTGAGAGGATTCTTGACTAACCTTTAAGGAAGTATTCCCAAAGCTTCAATTCTTCCACTTTCTTCCCTCCTATTCTTCTTTAATCTTCTTTTCTAGGGTAACTTAGAAGCTTTTTAGGGTTTAGGGTTGAAATTTGTGGGGAAGAACTAAGTTTGTCAAGCTTTAAAAGCTTGTTAATGAAGGAACCTTGGGAGAGAAAAGTGAGAGAGAGATGAGGATGTTTTTTTTTTTGAAGAAGAAATGATTTTATTTCTTTTTTTTTATGAATTTTTAAGTCTTATGGAAGACCAAAAATGTAAATAAATAAATTAATTAATTATATTCTTTATGGCATCATGCATGAGGTCATGCATGATGTCATCACCTTTTTGACTTTCCCATTTTCTTTTTTTTTATTAGTTCTTTAATTTAATTCTCGATCTCGAAGTTTTCTTTTCTCCGATTTTATTTGACTGTTAAGTCAGGAGTCAGCTCTCGGGGTCAATTGACCAAATTGCCCCTCGTCGGTTCATCCCGGTTTGCAATTAATTTCATATTTCTTTCGGCTCCCTAACCTAATTATTTGACTAGCTTAACAGTTCTTTTTCATGATTTTCTCTTTTCCACTGTGTTCTTAATGGTCCTAAGGACCGCAGCGTCACATTTTACAGTTTGAAATTTGAGTTTAAATCGACTTTGCAGTCGTTCCCGAGAAAGTCACCTATCGCTGTGACTCTCGGCTCGTTTAACTTCTTATGTTCTGTTTTTCTTGTTTATACTTAACTAATTGGACATTACTAATTATTTGTGTTTATGGTTTATCTAGTTTTCTTAAGTATGGTTCTAACCCCCTTAATTGTCCAGACCGACACCGGTCACCGGAACAGTGAAATATACCAGGCTATGCAAATAGAGGTGTTACAGTAGGTGTTGATCAAGATGGAATTTGTTCCTCTAAGTAAATAGGGATAAAATCCTATGTTCATTTAATTGTTCTTGATGTTTCAAGTTCCTGGCCAGGACAGATAGATTTAATTAGAAAAGAGTTTCTGTTGAGAAAAATCTTTTTAATAAAAAACTAGAATTAAAAGAGAACATAATACTCATAGCAAATGGGGTTTGACATAAACCATGACTCTAGCTTGAATTGAGATTTTGTAACAGAGAGATTCTAATGCATGGTAACATATGATTATAGGTTCATTTAAGGTAAACCTTATTACTAATTGGGTGGTCATGGCATGCTATGCTAGGTGTTAACCATGGTCTATGAGGTGTATAAAATGATTTAGAGAAATCATTTATGGTAAGAAAGAGTTCTGATGATATTAAGAGTTGATATCATGTCTCATTGCCAGTTAGTAATGAGCCTAGTAAGTCACATATATACATAAGTAATAACCAAATTAGATATGATTTAATTAATTAATTAAAGAGTTTAATTGATTAATTAAATAAGTTTGGTTTGTAATTAGATTGCAAAGTCCCTAGCATGGCTTGAAACCAAATCTAGATTATTGGATGTATAGTATAAGTTAAATTTATATTTAAAGTGTTTAAATATGAATTTAATTAATGAGAAATTAATTAATAGAGATTAATTAATTAATTTATATTTGATATAAATTGATTAGAAGAAGAGAAATAATTATTTTGGATTGAGAACTCAAAATTAAGATACAGGGGCATTTTGTCATTTCACAGGGTGACATGTGGCACCATGAGATGGTGACACATGGCACTACACATAAGCTTGCCAAATGTCTTTTAATGATGTAAGATGATTAAAATTAAGATTAAATATAGATTTGACACTTGGCACAATATGATTGGGTCAATTAAACCTAGAGCCAATCAGAAGGTGACATCTGGCAAGAGTTTTAAGTGGTGACCTAACTATATAAGTGTAAGGATGAAAGAACAAAAACATAAGCTGCTCATTCTCTCTTTGTGCTGCCACCCTTGGCTACCCTCTCCCCTCTTCTTCTTCATCTCTCATCAATTCAAAGAGATTAGCAAACAATCTCTTGAATTAAAAATACTAAAAATTATTTTTAGTGTTCTGTTTACATCTGTAATCTCCCAAAAGGCAAAACTTGATTTTCTAATTTATAGAAAAAGCTTTAGAAGCAGTTCAAGGGCTGTCATAGGTGATCTTGGTGTGGACAAGCTAGAGGGACAACATCTGGTGTCCTAAAGATGCATCCCAAAGGTGTTAAACACACTATAGTGCATCAAAAAGTTAGTGCACTTGTTCTTGATCTAATCTAGGGTTCTAATGGATTAATCTGTTAATTCTAAAATATTAAATGGAAAATGTAGATCCAAAAATATATTAAAAGAGTTTTAATATGCTGTTTATCATTGAAATCAAATAGATAAAAATAAATCTTGCATTATGCATGTGACCCTAGATGAAAAATTTTGAATTTCAATGATCTAAACTTGTGTTTTTCATACTTCCGCTCCTTTAATTGGCATCAGAGCCACTATATTTGCCATTTAGATTGTTGTTTATATGATTTAATTGTGTGGTATGATCATGAGATGATAGATCCATTGCTGGTTGTAAAGAAAGGTGGCGGCTTGGTGATGAACACCATTGGTGCGCACACTTTGTGGTCACCAATGGTGTGCGCATGGTTTTGCTTTTAATTTATAATTGTTGTATGATTTAAAAGTTCATCCTATGTCTAATTAAATTTTTTAATTAGATTTTTAATCAAACAATTAAATTTTGATCCAAATATGAATTTTAAAAATTATTTGAATGTGATTCAAATCTGAATTTTTAAAGTTGTTTGAATGTGATTCAAATATGAATTTTAAAAGTTGTTTGAATGTGATTCAAATCTGAATTTTTAAAGTTGTTTGAATCATATTCAAATATGAATTTTAAAATTTGTTTGAATGTGATTCAAATCTGAATTTTTAAAGTTGTTTAAATGTGATTAAAATCTGAATTTTTGAATTTGTTTGAATGTGATTCAAATCTGAATTTTTAAATTTGTTTGAATCATATTCAAATTTGGATTTTTAAGTTGAATATGACATATTCAATTTAGTTTAAGTATGTATGTTTTATTTAATTGTTAAATAGTGATATGCATAATGGATGATCATGGACTATAAAAGACCAATGTGATTGGATTTATTTCTTTCATGTTTCTTTGGGTTGTAAATTAATTATTTTATTTTAATTTATTTTGGGCATGTATTATTAAGGTTATAATAATTTTGGATTGTAATTTCATTTATTTAAGTTCTTGTAAATTTACCTTGGTATGCCAAGGATTACTATGTAATTGGATTACAAGAAGATTAAGGAGGTCAAGAGCATTAGTGGGATCAGTGGGAGGAATTCAAGATCAAGTGTTGATTATGCACTCATTCAACAACTCTTATAAAATGAATGAATGAAATGCACCTAGGAATGCCTTGATTCAATTCTTGATGGCTCAGAATTGAATCCCTTAGAAAGTCCATGATCATACCATATTTACTGTTTATCCATGAATGCATGAGATGTATATGAATGTATGCAAGTATATGATATATGCATGCTAAATGGATAATGTGCAAAGTGAGACCTTAATAGTAATTAGGATGACCATAAAATCTTCAAAACAAATGATTAAGTTGGAAATGCTATAATTAAAGTAATTATAATATGGGCTCTCCATTGAGGTAATTATTTTAAGAAATTTTAAATACTTACATAAGATGCAATTAATTTAAGAGATTTTCTTAAGAATAATTGTTAAGCATGAGATGTTGTAAATATGTAAATGGTTTGGTGGCCAATATTGGATGTACCTGAGGACATTAAAATTATTTGCATAATTACTGGCTCAATGGGATCAACTTAACTAATGCAAGATAAGTCAATAATGGATGTACCTGAGATTTTGAGCATTAGGGGCTAGGTAAAGGATTGAACCTCACATGAGATGTGATGGGCAAGGAGTTGCTCACTTATATTTTATTGTAATTCCAATAATAAATGTACTTGAGGATGATCAATAGAATTATAAGAATTCAATTACCCACTAGAAATCCATCTAACTAGGATTTCCGTTTTCTACTTTGGAAGTGTAGGATTCGCTAGGTTAGTGGGAGGACCAATTTGATTAAAAGACCATAATCATTTTGGTCAATTACATGATACATTTATTAATTAATCAGGTTATTTTCTGTAATTAATTTTCTGATAATAATGAGCATAGAACAACCACCATCATCCAATATCCTTGCAAGTATAGTTGATCGCAATAGGTTGACAGGACCTAATCTGTCTGATTGGCTAAGAAATTTGAAACTTGTCCTAAACCTTGAACATATAGGATATGTTTTAGAATCAAATGTTCCTACTCTCTTACCTCCAGAGGCCACTCAAGAGGAACATGAAACTCTGGACAAGTGGAAGGAGCATGATATGAGAGCTAAGTGTTACATGCTTGCTTCCATGAGTAATGAGTTACAAAAGCAGCATGAGAACATGTAGAGTGCGAGTGAGATCCTCCTTCACCTACAAGAGTTATATGGTGAGCACAGCAGGAATGCTAGGTATGAGATATCTAGGCAGCTGTTCCGCATGAGGATGTCTGAGGGATAGAATGTTAAGGATCATGTCCACAAGATGATTCGGCTGATTGAGCAGTTGGAACATCTTGACTTCAACATGGATTTCCAACTACAGACGGATTTGATCCTTCAGTCCCTTCTTGAGTCTTTCGGGAATTTTGTGACAAATTTCCATATGAGTAAACAGGAATGCACCTTGGCTGGTTTACTCAACATGTTGGTTATTGCCCAAAAGAATATATCAGGCAATAAAGGAAAAGAGGTAGCTTTGATTGCATCTTCTTCTGCTGAAAAGTCTAACAAGAAGAAGGGCAATTAGAAAAAGAAACCTCAAGTTCCAAAATCTTCCAAGAAGATAGCCAAACAGAAAAACAAAGATCAAAGTTGACAAAGGCAAAGGAAAGTGTTTCCACTACCAACAGGATGGGCACTGGAAAGGGAACTGCCCACAGTATAGCAATATAAAAGAATGTAATGCCATGATGAAAATCAACTCAAGTTCAAAATATATTTTTCACTTAAGATTAGGTCATATTGCATAAGATAGGATTGCAAAACTAGAGAAAATGGGGATTTTATCCTCATTGGGCTCTGAGCCTACTCCAGCTTGTGAATCCTGCCTTCATGGCAAAATGACTAGATCACCCTCTGTTGGATAAGGACTAAGAGCTGAAAATATTAAGGAACTAATACATAATGATATATGTGGCCCATTTAGAGAAATGGCTAGAGGCGATTTTCATTCCTTTATTACCTTTACTGATGATAAATCAACGTTTGGGCATTTGTATTTGATGAAATACAAATATGAATCCTTTGAAAAGTTCAAAGAATGTAAATCTGAAGTGGAAAATCAAACATGAAAAAGTATTAAAGCTCTTTTATCAGATCGTGGAGGTGAATACTTGAGTACTGAATTTGATGAATACTTGAGAGAGCATGGCATTGTTTCCCAGCAGACTCCTCCAGTAACACCACAGCTGAATGGTATATCTGAAAGGAGAAATCGTACCTATTGGATATGGTACGTACTATGATGAGCTATACTGATATTCCTATCTCCTTTTGGGGATTTGCATTAGAACCAGCTTTGTATATTCTGAATAAGATTCCAACAAAATCAGTATCTTCCACACCTTATGAGATATGGCATGGAAGAAAACCAAGTCGTAAGCATATTAAGATTTGGGTTGTCCAGCTTATATCAAAAAGCTGAATACTGATAAATTGGAAACTAGATCAGAAAAGGGTCGATTTGTTGGATATACAAAAGATAGTTTTGGATACTATTTGCCTACATCATAAAAAATTTGTGATAAGTAGAGATGCCACATTTCTTGAACAACAGTTTGTTCAAGAAGGAGGCAAAGGAAGGCAAATAGAGTTGGAATCGGAGAATTCTGACCAACCAATAGATCAAATGGATATAGATCCATCTAGTCAACCTACACCTATTGATGAAACATATACAGCTGTTCCTCGTAGAACAACCAGGGTATCTCACCCACCAGTGAGATATGGTTTCCTTCATGAAGAAGAATAAGAGTTGTCTACTCATGAAGAAGTAGATCATGGAGATGATCCACTTACCTATGAAGAAGCAATATCAGATGTAGACTCTTCAAAATGGATTGATGCTATGAAATCCGAGATTGATTCCATGTATAAGAATCAAGTTTGGGATCTTGTTGACCCATCTAAAGGTATTATACCTATAGGGAACAAATGAATTTTCAAGAAGAAAATTGGTTCTGATGGAAAGGTAGAGACCTATAAAGCAAGGCTAGTAGTAAAAGGGTTTCGCCAAAGGCAAGGAATCGACTATGAGGAGACTTTCTCACTTGTTGCCATGCTTAAATCAATTAGGATTCTATTAGCAATAGCTGCATACTATGATTATGATTTTTGGCAGATGGATGTCAAAACAACTTTTCTCAATGGATACATTGAAGAAAACATTTTCATAGAACAACCTAGGGGTTTTGAATCCCAAGATGGTTCCAAAGTGCACAAGTTAAAGCGATCTATTTATGGGCTGAAATAAGCTTCGAGGAGTTGGAATATCCGTTTTGATGAAGCCATTAAGTCATTTGGTTTTATCAAAAAATGAGAATGAGCCATGTGTATATAAGAAGGTTAGTGATAGTGCTATCACTTTTTTTGTCCTATATGTGGATAATATTCTGTTAATAGGTAATGACACAGGTATGTTGACAACTATAAAGGTATGGTTGTCAAATACATTCTCCATGAAAGACTTAGGGGAAGCAACTTATATTCTTGGGATTCACATCTATAGAGATAGAGCAAAAAGAATAATTGGTTTATCCCAAAGTCTATACTTGGAAAAGGTGTTAAAGAGGTTTAACATGCTTGATTCCAAGAGAGGATTGTTACTAGTGAGACATAGTATCCACCTTTCTAAAGAGATATCTACAAAGACAACTAAAGAAAGAGATAAAATGGCCAGGATTCCATATGCTTCAGCTATTGGAAGTTTGATGTATGCAATGTTGTGTACTAGGTCGGATATTGCATATGCTGTTAGTTTAACTAACAGGAATTAATCCAATCCAGATTTGGAACACTGGATAGCTATCAAGAATATCCTTAAGTACTTGAGAAGAACTAAGGATTTATTCTTGATATATGGAGGTAGAGACTTGCAATTGGATGGTTATACTGATTCTGATTTCCAATCAGATATTGATGATAGAAAGTCTACCTCTGGGTATGTGTTCATTTGTAATGGAGGTGCAGTTAGTTAGAAGAGTTCCAAACAGAGTACGACTATAGATTTCGCTACCGAGATTGAGTATATTGCTGCATCAGATGCTACAAAAGAAGCTGTTTAGATATGAGGAACCCCGGTCTTACTAGAAATCCAAACACATAGAAAGGCGCTACTGCATTATTAGAGAGATAGTTGGGCAAGGCGATACAGCCATGCAGAAAATAGCATCAGTTGAAAATCTAGCTAATTCGTTCACTAAGCCTTTGTCACAAGCTCAGTTAAACCGACATCTTGAGAAGATGGGTCTAAGATATTGTAATGAATGGCTCTAGTGCTAGTGGGAGATTGTTAGTAGTATGCCCTAGAGCATATAATTTAGTATGTATCGTGTCCATGTTTTATTAACAAAAGGCATTTTCACTTTTCCATTTACACAATATATTTATGTGTAATAGAAAAGGTCCATTGTTATTTTCTAAGAAATTTTATTCTTAAGTTGTTAAGAATATGAGTGACAGTATTTTTAGCACAAAGTATCATAAATAGGTTCACAATCGAGGATACTTCACAATAAGGACATGACTTATCTAAAAAGATTGTATGTGACACCCTACCCCTCTGTAAGGCATAATATGATCCCATAGTATATCTAATGATTTACCAAACTTCGCCTACTGATAGCTCATTAAATACACTACAAGGGATTTTAAATCCTTTTCTTATTTCTTTTTATAGTGGTGAGCACTTTTGACAGGTATTAAAAATTTTCTTATACTGAAGTGAAACTAAATAACACATTAGAAGTATTAATAATTTCTATAAAAATTTTGGTAGAGTGCCATCTGTATTTTGAATAAAACATTTCTTCAAAACATGTAAAAAGTACTTCAAATATATAATTCCTCAATCCCAAATTCCAATAATTTGTTTAACACAAAAAATTTCTCAACATTATCAACTCAGTTCAACAATCAATTTTTCACTGTTTCCAAAAACTGAGATAAGATAAATATATCATAATATTTTTACAAGCCAAAATAATTTATAATTTTAGTTTACAACTACTCAAGACCAAGTATAATATATACATACAGTGCACATACATTACAACAAAACTACACAATATGGTATATTCAATATACCCGGTGAAATCTCAAAATGTAGCACAAGCAGCCTACTCTGTTGCTCTGTCCATATGTCTACCTGCGACAGCAATGAAAAAACTATCGCTGAGTAAAATTTACTCAGTGGTGCACAATAACAATTTAAAATGCTATTTATAAAACTTTTATTGACAATTTACAATTCAAATAATTCACAATTTCATGTCACAATTTTCAAAGCTCATATAACTAAAATTTGATCAAATAATTGAATAACACAGTGTTGCCAATCAGTAACACAACTTAGGTCATGACACAAACTTTTCCGAACATGCCGTGTTGTACACCACGACAAGGCAAGCTCACCCCACTAATAGAAATCAATGAGGGTGGTGGCTAGCTAGCTAATGAGAACTCATCCATACTCATCTCAGATTGGCAAGTCAAAGAGATAGGAATATAGTGTATCTATCAGAGCACTTGCAGGCGTTACGTATCGCCGTCCCTGCAAGCTGCTGGGCAGAGAGTCATGCTTCGCCACAATTCACGCGTGAGAGTTCCCAGAAATTGTAGGCATTACGTATCGCTGTCCCTACTTTGCTCTGATACCACTAAACACATTTTATCTCAAAATTTCCATTTACAATGTAGGCAACACAATAATTCTCAAATAAAATTCTCAAAGCCAAAACAATAAAAAATTATTCATAACTCATTTCTCTGAATAAAGTTTCTAGTAAAAGCAGTGAATATAAAAACTATTATGCACAGACCTCGGATGAGTTGCCTCTTGGCCTTGACTCAATGTTCCTTATGCTCTTCAATACTTTTTTCAACTGAAACACACAATTTAAAGTGTTTCAGTACTCAGTTAAATTGTTTCTAACAATAAGGTTCAATAATTAATTTATTTAATGCTATTATTTTCCTTAGTCAACCTTTAATGTTGACCCTCGATGCACTCAAGGTGAATTAGGTTTAATGTTACCAATATGTCACATTTTGCATTTTAATATGCTACCAATATAGCGCAACTTACCATTTTTACAAGTTGGCATTCATTGCCAAATTATTTCAAGCATCATTGTATGTAAATGTCAAGTTCTCAATTTTTGTGTGCTAGATTGGTCTAGCTTAAAGTCCTATTTCTCTTAGTTTTTAGCTTCTGGTCAAAGAAGCAAAATTGTAGATTTATGTCTTATTGCAGGCAGGGCAAAATTTCAGGTCATTCTGAGTTGTATAGATCAAGATATAGTCAATTTACCAAAACTGGACTAATTGCACTAAAATGGTAACTTTAGGTCATTTTTAGGTCATTTCTGGTCCTAGCAGTTTTTATACCTGAACTTGTGCAAGCTATTTGACTTGCTTATGGTCATTTCTGGGTTTTGGTGTCTTCATAAGAATTGTATCTTTATGTCTAATCTATTAACGGTAAAACTTTTAGGTCATTTGGACCTGTTTTGAGTGAGTTATGGCTAAAACACTATCCGCTGCCCAAATGGTCAATTTTCAGGCTTTCAAGTCACTAATCCGGATTTGGTCATTCTTCAAGTCACTTTTTGGACACAATTTAGGTAGACTTTCTTGATGAAAGTTGGCACATTTTGTGCCTAGTTTCACCTCCAATTGGCCTTATACCAATTGGAGTCACACACTTAGGGTTATAGGCTCATTTGCACACTGCCCTCTACATGCTTTTCAAGCACCAAACCAAACATATGTTTACCAATTACATTTTCACTTCCCATACCATTCTGTATTTGGTACTAACCAAAATCATTCAATTTTCTACATTATAGGTCAACTTGGACAGAATATAACCACTTCAAAATACACCAAATGCAGTCACAATTCACAAAGTTCAATCCCAACAATATATACACATAAATACTTCTAATTATCACACATACTTCCATTAACAATTTGCCTACCTTATCACTATTATCCACACACATATATGCTGCCATTTTTTATACAATATTTCAACAATATTTCATGAACTTAAACACTTCAATCTTCATCATGAGGCTGCCAAAAATTTACACATACACATCCACTTCCATTTTCCCTTTTCAAGCTTAACATTTAAACTTCACACATGGAATCCAACTTCAATACAATTAAACATTTAAATCAACATCTCAAACAACCATTTACATGAAAAGAAAAGTTGTACATGATGAGGTTCCATGGCTGCCGAAATGGCTCAACTCCAATAATTCATCAAACCTCAAACTTCTTCCATAATTCAACTACCCACAAAGATTGAAACAAAGATTGAAAATAACCACTTATCTCTTTTGGACTCCTTCAAAACCTCATTAAAACTTATCTTTCTTGCTCCCTTATTGCTGCCCAAGGTGTGTAGGTAAGGTTTAGTGAAGGAACCTAGTGAAAAATATGGCTAAATCATGGTTGCATGGAGCTTGGTTAAGCTTTGGCCATGGAGTCCCATGGAGTTTTGAGAGGAAAATGGGTTTGACTGGTTCTCCACATGAGGTTGAAGATGAATTCTGTATATCCCAAGTGTCCCTTTAGGTGTCCAAAAGTTAAGGTTAGTGGAGCACTAAGGTAATATAATGGTTATTTATTCCAAGTTTCCAAATTCCCACATTTTACCTCATTTCTTTTACTACTTAATTTATGTACCACCATTTTAATTTTCATGATATTTTCAAAGTTTAATATCATTTATTTTTTATGGACATTTAGGTCAAAAGACAACTCAGGGTGTCAAATGACCACAATGCCCCCTATTAGGATTGTATTCCTGATTTTTTGGTAACGCCGTTTTTTATCGGTTTCTCAATTTCTCGTTTTTCTTTGTACTAATTAAGTAATTTTTCTTTGATATTTCTAGTGACATTTATACTTCAATAAGTCTTTAATTATGTCTCGAAACTAAATTCTGAGGGTTCCCTACAGTCTTGAGGTCGGCTATTGCCTACGCTGTAACTTCCCATGCGGTCACCCATCGCTGCGGTGCTGGCTCATTTAACTTAGTTTCATTTCATTGCTATTACTTTTTCTTTGTTTTTCTTGTATTTTCCTTTCTTCTATTTCATTATTTTATGTCTCCTCACTAACATTTAAATGTAGTTCTAGGCATTCTAACTATCTGGACAGACACTGGTCACTGGAACAGTAGAACGCACTACCGAACATAGGGGTGTTACAATTCTCCCCCACCCCCCCTTAAAAAAAATTTCTTCCGCGAAATTTTACCCAATAGCCGTCTTACAATAGTCATACGTTTATTTTCTCCTTTCTATATGATCGTATAATCTTCTTTCACTAGCAAACTCTTCTAAAACTAATTCCAAAAAGACTAGTCACTAACATATCAAAATTTATTTTTATATGAGGGATAGCAGGAAGGCAAACAATGCTGGCGCTAACATAAAGGTATGCAGACCCCGGGTCAAACAATACATATGTATATATATCTTAGTTAAAAATTGAGAAAGTACCAGCAATAATGTCAGAAGTCTCAGCCTCTTCCCTCTGCAGTATAGTGTACATTCTAACTGAAGCATTACCTTGTTCCGGCTGATTCACAGTACTCTGACTTCCAGGTGTACTACCCTTACCTCTACCTCTGCCTCTACTAACTAATGGTGAACTCCTTGGGGTAGAAACTTGGGTTGATCCATCTGGTGTAGTAAATAATCCAGAATGGCGTGCATTTATACAATCCTTTGCAAAATGACCGGTCTCTCCATAATTAAAACATGCTCCTATGGTTCTATAACATACCCCACTATGTGGTTTATCTCAAGTTTCACAAAGTTGATCCGACAGCGTATTTCTGGGTTTTTACTGAGTTTGCTGATCGGATTGGGGTGGTTTCTGTCTAGAATATCTATCTCTACCCGACTCGCGTTAGCTAGATCCTCCAAAGTGCTTTCTCTTTCCTGACCCACTATCAAGAATTTGATCAGTAGTCTTTTTAATTTTCTCTTTTTCTTCTGTACCCTTTGTAACTATTTCTTCATTCTCAATTCTTTCTAGTTCCAGGGCTTGCGATATTAGCTCTGAGAAATTCTGGTGTCGGAACCCCACAACTTGCATTCTTATACTAGGCCTTAACCTAGTCTCAAAACGTTTACATCTGTCTCTAGGAGTGGTAAGCAGGCTTCCTACACAATGACTCAATCGAGAGAAGTTTCTCTCATATTCTGCCACTGTTCTGTTCTTTTGCTTCAGGCTTAAGAATTCCTATAGCTTCTGGTCCACATAGGCATTTGAGACATATTTTTGCCTGAACTTTCTAAGAAAGTCATCCCATGTCAGTACTAGGGTTTCCACCAAACTGTGGGGAATGGTTTTCCACCAGTCATATACATCCCCTTATAGAAGTGAGACCGAATATTCAAACTTCAGCTCATTGGTGCAATGCAGCTTCCTAAAAACTCTCTCCATCCTTTCCAACCATTGTTCTGCCTCTAGTGGATCCACTGTCCCCTTGAATTCAGTAGCCCCATATTTAATCAGCTTGTCATATTGCCTAGCTGAAGATTGTGGTTGTACCACTGGTGTCTGTAGTGGGACTTGAGTAGGCATGTTATTAGCCATCTGTTGGAACATTGCAACCATCTGCTGAGCAAATTGAGCAGGAAACTACAATACTGAGAGGACTGATGCGGCTGATCCACTCATATTTTGTAGGGCAGAGGTATCCCCTTGTACCTCAGCCTCTATTGATTGATCGACTAAATGATCCCCTTCTTCCATAGTCAATTTGAGGATATTACACCTCTTGGACAAATTGTCACACCCTACCCCTCTGTAAGGCATAACATGATCCCGTAGTATACCTAATGAATTACCAACTCCGTCTACTGATAACCCATTAAATACACTACAAGGGATTTTAAAAACTTTCTTACTTCTTTTACAGTGGTGAGCACTATTTACAGGTGTTAAAAACTTTTGTGAACTGAAGTGAAACTGCCAACTCGTTTGGATTATTTGGAATTTCTGTAAAAATTTTGGCAGAGTGCCATTTGTATTTTGGATAAAAATAGTTCTTCAGAAACCTGTAAAAAAGCACTTCAATATATTCCAAGTCTCAACTTCAACATTTTTCTCAACCCAACATATTTCTCAAGTCAAATTCACATTAATTTTTCAAGGACTGAGATAAAGAAAATATAATACAATTTTTACAAGTTAAAATATCTCATAATTTATTTTATAACTTCAATGTACAATTTTAATTTACAACTGCTCAAAACCAAAAAAAATATGTACATACAGTGGTCATACATTACAGTACAAAATGCAAAATGTGGTATACTCATTATACCCGAAAATCTCTCGCTGGAAGTAATAGCAGCCTAGTCTGCTGCTCTGTCTGTCAGTCTACCTGCGACAGCAATAAAAAGCTATCGCTGAGACGATGTCTCAGTGGTGCACAGCATTAACCAAATACAATTTAAATCACAATTCATAAATCATATAAATAGTGGATACTTAAATCCATAGTGAATTTCAAGACAGTAATTGTCAACAAGAATTTAAACTCCATTTCTCAATATCACAATAAATTTCAATAAGTCAGATCATGGTTGAATTCAAAAGACAGTATATGTCAATAAGAGTTTAAATTCATTTCACAATCTCACAATACATATCAATAAATCACACACAGCTTAATCATGTTCCAAAGTTCAATTCGTCCTAAAAGCCGATGGCTAATGAGGTATTCAATTCGTCCCAAAAGTCAATGACTAATGAGGAATAACATAGCTAGCTAGCAAAAATATGAGTACTCATCCAATTCGTCCTCAACAGGCACACACCTCAACACTTCAGCCAGAGAGGGAATTCAATTCGTCCCACTAGACAAGCTAGCGAGGAATACAATCAATATACATGATAGCTGTGGTTTCAAACCATTTCCAATACTTTTCAATCAATAAGTATCCATCAATATCATTCAAATAATTTCTCACAGTTTCAAATCATTTACAATGCTTTTCAAGCAATAAATATCCATTCAAACACATTTCCACAATTTAAAACAATAATGTACAAATAGTCATAATTCATTTCAATTGAAAAATTCAAAGGAAATAGTTTTTGTGCACAAACCTCTGATGACTATCCCCTGGTCTAGACTCAGTATTTCCTTCCCTTTTTCTGAGTCTTTGCTAACTGAGAAACACAATTTGAAGTGTTTCAGTACTAAATTAAACTGTCTCTATCGATAATGTTTGACAAATAATTCACTGAAAGCTATTATTTGCTTAATCATTTAATATAACGACCCTCGATGCGTTCTAGGTAAATTAGGTTTTAGTGTCATTAATATGTCACATTCGATAGGGTTTTAGGGTTGGTACGTTTTACCAAACTCATTTCCTTGTTTAGTGCATTTTAATGCAACTTGCTGGATTCCGGTATACTAGTTTGACCTAGCCGGACGACCTAGTTCCCTCGGTTTTTGGGTTTCGGTTAAAACTACAAACTTGTAGATCTATGTCTTATGGAACGCGGGGCAAAATTTTAGGTCATTCTGAGTTAAGTAGACCAAGTTATGGTCATTATACTATTGCTGGTCAAATGGCATCAAATTAGGTCAATTTTAGGTCAATTTCGTCAACTTTGGTTCGGCCAATTTTTTTGACCCGAACTTGTGCAAGCTGTTTGACTTGCTTTTGGTCATTTCTGGGCTTTGGTGTCTTCATAAGACTTGTAGGTATGGGTCTTAACTATTCATGGTTAAAATTTCAGGTCAATTGGACCTGTTTTGAGTGAGTTATGGCCTAAACACTAACTGCTGCCCAAATGGTCAATTTTCAGGTCTCACTTGCAATTAATCCGAATTGGTCATTTTTCATATCACCTTGCAAGCAGAATTTTGGTATGCTTTCTCAATGAAAGTTGGCACATTTTGTGCCTAGTTTCACCTCCAATTGGTCTCATACCAATTGAGGTTACACATTTAAAGTTATAGGCTAAAATGCATACTGCCCTTAATTACCTTGCTTAAACATACATCAATGACACATTCACCTTACTATATGTCCACTTCCCTTACCAATTCTGTTTTGGTACATTACCAAAACCATATACCACTTCACTTTAAAGTCACTTTGGGCAGATTACACACATCCTTAATACACTAAATAAACTCAAATTTACAAAGTCTAAGTACAATCACATATACACCTAAACATTAATCATTCTTATATACACTTTACACAACCAATCTATATACATATCCATCAATCCTCAATGTCAATATTCTGCCAATACCTTCATGAACTCATACATTTATCAAAGTTTCCCAAGGCTGCCGAAATGTTCTACAATGCCAAAGTGTCCCACAATTCGTCAATCTTCAATTTAAGTGCACAATTACCACTTTTTCATGGAAATAACTTACTAGGATATTAAATCCCTCTACTCAATATGAATTTACATCAAATATATGTAATAATAAATCATTAAATACATAACTCCATGGCTGTCCAAAATGGACATATCAATAACTCCTCAAACTTGAAATTTTTCTTCACAATTCCAACACCCATAACATGTACACAAAGTTTAACAAAGCAATATTCAAAAATGTAAACTTACCTATGGTTGGAACTTGCTAAACCTTGATTAAACTTCTTGATTTTGGTATCAAGCTCTTCCTTATGATGTGTAGACAATCTTTAATGAAGAGCCCTAAATGATTGGAAGTGAAATGAGGAGGTTAGGTGAGCTTGAGAGAAAACGGCAATGGAGGTCTTTTAATTCTTCATTTTGGCAAGGTTTGGTGATTTGGAGAAGATGAAGTTTCTGATGGTGTAATGGAATTACAGCTGCCCCATTTTGCTTTTAGTTTATTCATTAGTGGCCCACTCACACAATTTAATCATTTAATAAGTTAAATTCCCACTTATTCCACATTAAACCCTTAATTCTTGCTATTCACTTTAGGTACCACCAAATTAATTTTTCATTTTATTTTCTAAGTGTAATATTATTTATTTTTAATGGAAATTTAGGTCAAAAGACAATTCGGGATGTCGATTGACCATAATGCCCCTGTTCGGGTTGCATTCCCGGTTTTTCGGTAACACCGGGTTTTGTCTATTTTTCGATTTCTCACTTTTCCTTGTACTAATAATTTAATTTTTCTTTGATATTTCTAATGATATTCCTACTTCAATTGATGTCTCTTTAAGTCCTAAAAATATTTTTCAGGGTTTCCCGCGGTACAGGGCTAGTCAACGGTCTACGCCGTGACTTGCCGGTGTGGTCACCCATCGCTAGGGTTCTCGGCTCGCTTAACTTGGTTACCTTTCTTTGCTATTATTTTTCCTTTGTTTTTCTTATATTTCCTTTTCTTGTATTTCATTATTTTATGTCTCCTCACTCATAACGAAGTGTAGTTCTAGGCATCCTAGCTGTCCGGACAGCACTGGTCACCGGAACAGTAGAACGCACTACCGAACTTAGGGGTGTTACACAAATAACACAAGGAGATTTCCTCCTGTTAGTGCATATTTATAATGTAATGTACTGTATGTATTAAACAATAACATTGAGCAGTTGTACTATGAAGAAAGAATATTCAGATTACAGGTCAAAACAGAATTTAAAAGCTAGCTCTGATACCACTAAAACATGTCACACCCTACCCCTCTGTAAGGCATAACATGATCCCGTAGTATATCTAATGAATTACCAAACTTTGCCTACTGATAGCTCATTAAATCCACTACAAGGGATTTTAAATCCTTTTCTTATTTCTTTTTACAGTGGTGAGCACTTTTGACAGGTATTAAAAATTTTCTTTTACTGAAGTGAAACTAAATAACACATTTAAAGTATTAATAATTTCTGTAAAAATTTTTGCAGAGTGCCATCTGTACTTTGAATAAAACAGTTATTCAAAACCTGTAAAAAGCACTTCAAATATATAATTCACAATCCCAAATTCCAATAATTTGTTCAACACAATAAATTTCTCAACATTATCAACTCAGTTCAATAATCAATTTTCCAGTGTTTCCAAAAGCTGAGATAAGATAAATATATCACAATATTTTTATAAGCCAAAATAATTTATAATTTTAGTTTATAACTGCTCAAGACCAAGTATAATATATACATACAGTGCACATACATTACAACAAAACTACATAATATGGTATACTCGATATACTCGGTGAAATCTCAAAATGTAGCACAAGCAGCCTACTCTACTGCTCTGTCCGTCGGTCTACCTACGACAGCAATGAAAAAGCTATCGCTGAGTAAAATTTACTCAGTGGTGCACAATAACAATTTAAAATGCGGTATATAAAACTTTTATTGACAATTTACAATTCAAATAATTCACAATTTCATGTCATAATTTTCAAAGCTCATATAACACAAATTTGATCAAATAATTGAATAACACAATGTTGCTAATCAATAACACAACTTAGGTCATGACACAAACTTTTCCGAACATGCCATGTTGTACACCATGATAAGACAAACTCACCCCACTAATCGAAATCAATGAGAGTGGTGGCTAGCTAGCTAATGAGAACTCATCCATACTCACCTCAGACTGGCAAGTCAAAAAGGGAGGAATATAGTGTACCTATCAGAGCACTTGCAGGCGTTACGTATCACCGTCCCTGCAAGCTCCTGGGCGGAGAGTCACGCTTCGCCACAATTCACGCGTGAGAGTTCCCAGAATTCATAGGCGTTACGTATCACCGTTCCTACTTTGCTCTGGTACCACTAAACACATTTTATCTCAAAATTTCTATTTACAAAGTAGGTAACACAATAATTCTCAAATAAAATTCTCAAAGCCAAAATAATAAAAAATTATTCATAACTTATTTCTCCGAATAAAGTTTGTAGTCAAAGCAGTGAATATAAAAAATATTATGCACAGGCCTCAGATGAGTCGCCTTTTGGCCTTAACTCAATGTTCCTTATGCTCTTCAATACTCTTTTCAACTGAAACACACAATTTAAAGTGTTTCAGTACTCAGTTAAATTGTTTCTAACAATAAGGTTCAATAATTAATTTATTTAACTCTATTATTTTCCTTAGTCAACCTATAATATTGACCCTCGATTCACTCAAGGTGAATTAGGTTTAATGTTACCAATATGCCACATTTCGCATTTCAATATGCTACCAATATAGTGCAACTTACCATTTTTACAAGTTCGCATTCATTGCCAAATTATTTCAAGCATCATTGTATGTAAATGTCATGTTCTCAAATTTTGTGTGCTAGATTGGTCTAGCTTAAAGTCTTATTTCTCTTAGTTTTTAGCTTCTGGTCAAACAAGAAAAATTGTAGATCTATGTCTTATTGCACGCGGGGAAAAATTTCAGGTCATTCTAAGTTGTATAGACCAAGATATGGTCAATTTACCAAAGCTGGACAGCTTGCACTAAAATGGTAACTTTAGGTCATTTTTAGGTCATTTCTGGTTCTAGCAGTTTTTATATCCGAACTTGTGCAAGCTATTTGACTTGCTTATGGTCATTTTTGGATTTTGGTGTCTTCATATGAATTGTAGCTTTATTTCTAGTCTATTCATGGTAAAAATTTCAGGTCATTTGGATTTGTTTGGAGTGAGTTATGGCCAAAGAACTAATTGCTGCCCAAATGGTCAATTTTCAGGCTTTCAAGTCACTAATTCGGATTTGGTCAATTTTCAAGTCACTTTTTGGACAGAATTTAGGTAGACTTTCTTCATGAAAGTTGGCACATTTTGTGCCTAGTTTCACCTCCAATTGGCCTTATACCAATTGGAGTCACACACTTAGGGTTATAGGCTCATTTGCACACTGCCCTCTACATGCTTTTCAAACACCAAACCAAACACATGTTTACCAATTACATTTTCACTTCCCATACCATTCTGCATTTGGCACTAACCAAAACCATTCAATTCTCTACATTATAGGTCAACTTGGGCAGAATATAACCACTTCAAAATACACCAAATGCAGTCACAATTCACAAAGTTCAATCCCAACAATATATACACATAAATACTTCTAATCATCACACATACTTCCATTAACAATTTGCCTACCTTATCACTATTATCCACACACATATATATTGCCATTTTTTGTACAATATTTCAACAATATTTCATGAACTTAAACGCTTCAATCTTCATCATGAGGCTGCCAAAAATTTACACATACACATCCACTTCCATTTTCCCTTTTCAAGCTTAACATTCAAACTTCACACATAGAATTCAACTTCAATACAATTAAACATTTAAATCAACATCTCAAACAACCATTTACATGCAAAGATAAGTTGTACATGGTGAGTTTCCATGGCTGCCAAAATGGCTCAACTCCAATAATTCATCAAACCTCAAACTTCTTCCATAATTCAACTACCCACAATCTTAGTTATACTTTTAATGAAACAAGGATTGAAAATAACCACTTACCTCTTCTGGACTTCTTCAAAACCTCACCAAAACTTATCTTTCTTGCTCCCTTATTGCTGTCCAAGATGTGTAGGTAAGGTTTAGTGAAGGAACCTAGTGAAAAATATGGCTAAATCATGGTTGCATGGAGCTTGGTTAAGCTTTGGCCATGGAGTCCCATGGAGTTTTGAGAGGAAAATGGGTTCGGCTAGTTCTCCACATGAGGTTGAAGATGAATTTTGTATTTCCCAAGTTTCCCTTTAGGTGTCCAAAAGTTAAGGTTAGTGGAGCACTAAGGTAATATAATGGTTATTTATTCCAAGTTTCTAAATCCCCACATTTTACCTCGTTTATTTTACTATTTAAGTTATGTACCACCATTTTAATTTTCATGATATTTTCAAAGTTTAATATCATTTATTTTTAATGAAAATTTAGGTCAAAAGACAACTCGGGATGTCAAATAACCACAATGCCCCTATTAGGGTTGTATTCCCAATTTTTCGATAACACTAATTTTTGTCAGTTTCTCGATTTCTCATTTTTCTTTGTACTAATTAATTAAATTTTCTTTGATATTTCTAATAACATTTATACTCCAATAAGTCTTTAATTATGTCTCAAAACTAAATTTCGAGGGTTTCCTGCAATCCAGGGGTCAGCTATTGCCTGCGCCGTAACTTCCCCATACGGTCAACCATCGCTGCGGTGCTGGCTCGTTTAACTTAGTTTCATTTGATTGCTATTATTTTTCCTTTTTTTTTTCTTGTATTTTCCTTTCTTGCATTTCATTATTTTATGTCTCCTCACTAACATTTAAATGTAGTTCTAGGCATTCTAACTGTCCGGACAGACACTGGTCACCGAAACAGTAAAACGCACTATCGAACATAGTGGTGTTACATTGTATTCATGTTTGTTCCCAAGTTATTTATATGAGATATAAATAAGATGATATGGTGAGTCTCATGCCATATAACAAATATGGTAGGCACTTATGCATGATAAGTAGGTCTAACAAGTGACATTTATAACAAGCACATGGAGTTTACTCTTGTCAATGTATTGTCATAAATCATATCAGTGCATATAATCTTTAGACCTGAGATAGCACAGTTATCTTGTATATAGGTGGTTTGAGTTTGATACTGCTTTCATACTGGTACTGTGTATGGGTATGTGGGCATGTGTTGGCTCCTACTAGTTATATATGGAGGTAGGTGTTGATTAAGATGGAATCTGTTACTCTAAGTAAATAGGGATAAAATCCTATGTTCATTTAATTGTTATTGATGTTTCAAGTTCCTGGTCAGGAAAGATAGATTTAATCAGAAAAGAGTTTATGATGAAAAAAATCTTTTTAATCAAGAACTGGAATTAAAAGAGAATATAATATTCATAGTAAATGGGGTTTGACATAAACCATGACTCTAGCTCGAATTGGGATTTTGTAACAGAGAGATTCTAGTGCATGGTAACATATGATTATAGGTTCATTTAAGGTAAACCTTATTACTAATTGGGTGGCCATGGCATGCTATGCTAGGTGTTAACCATGGTCTATGAGGTGCATAAAATGATTTAGAGAAATCATTTATGGTAAGAAAGAGTTCTGATAATATTAAGAGTTTATATCATGTCTCATTGCCAGTTAGTGATGAGCCTAGTAAGTCACACACATACACAAGTAATCACCAAATTAAATATGATTTAATTAATTAATTAAAGAGTTTAATTGATTAATTAAATAGGTTTGGTTTGCAATTAGATTGCAAAGTCCCTAGCATGGTTTGAAACCAAATCTAGATTATTGGATGTATAGTATAAGTTAAATTTATATTTAAAGTGTTTAAATATGAATTTAATTAATGAGAAATTAATTAATAGAGATTAATTAATTAATTTATATTTGATATAAATTGATTAGAAGAAGAGAAATAATTATTTTGGGTTGAGAACTCAAAATTAAGACATAGGGGCATTTTGGTCATTTCACAGGGTGACATATGGCACCGTGAGATGGTGACACATGGCACTACACATAAGCTTGCCAAATGTCTTTTAATCATGTAAGATGATTAAAATTAAGATTAAATATAGGTTTGACACTTGGAAAAATGTGATTGGGTCAATTAAACCTAGAGCCAATCAGAAGGTGACATGTGGCAAGGGTTTTAAGTGGTGACCTAGCTATATAAGTGTAAGGATGAAAGAACAAAAACATAAGTTACTCATTCTCTCTTTGTGCCGCCACCCTTGGCTGCCCTCTCCCCTCTTCTTCTTCATCTCTCATTAATTCAAAGAGATTAGCAAATAATCTCTTGAATTAAAAATACTAGAAATTGTTTCTAGGGTCCTATTTACATCTATAATCTCTCAAAAGGCAAAACTTAATTTTCTAATTCATAGAAAAAGCTTTAGAAGCTGTTCAAGGGCTGCCATAGGTGATCTTGGTGTGGACAAGCTAGAGGGACAACATCTGGTGTCCTAAAGACGCATCCTAAAGGTGTTAAACACACTGCAGTGCATCAAAAGGTTAGTGGACTTGTTCTTAATCTAATCTAGGGTTCTAATGGATTAATATATTATTTCTAAAATCTTAAAAGGCAAATGTAGATCCAAGAATATATTAAAAGAGTTTTAATATGTTGTTTATCATTGAAATCAAATAGATAAAAATAAATCTTGCATGATGTATGTGACCCTAGATGAAAAATTTTGAATTTCAATGATCTAAACTTGTGTTTTTAATGCTTCTGCTCCTTCAAATTTCATTTAAGTTTCTCTCATTTTCTAGCTCAATTTTTGTCCCAAAACATGAATTTTAAAAAGAAAGAAAGGATTGGTCACTAACCTCTTTGGAACTAAGTTTGGGTCTTGTAAAACTTCAGTTTTCCTTCAAAAGTTTGCTGCCCAAAGCTTCCTGAAGGTGTGGGGTGAATTTTTTGTGAAGAAAACTAAGGCTTTTATGGTGAGAAAGGGGTGGGGATTCAAGCTTGATCAAGCTTTCATGGAGGTTTTTCTCTCCTCTCTCTCTCTCTCAATTCGGCTGGTTGAAGAAGAAATGGCTGCTGGACTTTTCTTTTTTGTTTTTATCTTATTTTGTGTCCATTTTATCCCTTAAGTAATTTTGTTAAGTTGTGATTGGTGGAGAGCTCATTAATGACATCATGTGATGTCATAATTCTACTTTTCTTTCATTTTTTTTCTTTTTTTTTCTACTCATTTTCAATTAAATTTTTAACAATATTTATTCACATTTTATGTCATATAAATTATTTATTTAACTAGACAAGTTGGCCAAAAATCATCTTTGAAGAGGAAATGACCAAAATGCCCTCCATTTGGCTTAACAAGCTAAAATTGTGTGTACCGATTGATTAAATTTTTCGTGCATTTTCTTAACATTTTATTATCATTGGAACCCAAAAAATCCTTCCCTGAGATCCCAAAAATTATTTCATGAAATTTTCTCCAAGTCTAGGATTGCTAAAAGCCTTCACCGTCACTTCCCCTTCGGGTTACTCATCATTGGGTTTTCGGCTCGTTTAACCTTAGTGCATTTCATTCCTAAAAATTTTTCTTGATTTTTATGAGCATTATTTGGTTTATTTATAACTCCTCACTCTAGTCTAATTATATTTTCAAATATTCTAGCTGCCCGAACTGACATTGGTTACCAGAACAGTAGACTGTATGGACTAGCTAAAGTGAGGATGTTACAAGAGGTGTAAAAGATTCGAAGAGGGGCTAAATGACAACATAAAGATAATGATCACTACCTTAGGAATCACAAACTTCACCAAGTTAGTGGAAGCTACGGTAAAAGTTGAGAAAGTCAGAATAAGTGAGCAGATCAGGAGAGAGAGACAGCAAAAGAGGGGCCCGAGTCAGTCTAGCTCATCTCCTACACCTGGAAAGAAGTTCAAAGGTCCACCTGCTCAGAGTTCACGTAAGCCTCATGGTCATGGCCAGTCCCAGGGGCCCAGGCCACAGTTCACACCTAGAAGAGGCTAGTGCACACCATCAGTGGGCAGCTCTCCAGGGACGATGTTCAGGGGACCAGCCCCAACATCTTCTGCATGTCCGCATTGCTTGAAGTGGCACTGCCACAACCTACTCCTCCATAAGATGTAACATGATCTCGTAGTACACCTAATGAATTACCGTACTTCACCTACTGATAACCCATTAGATACACTACAAGGAATTTTAAACCTTTTCTTATTTCTTTTTACAATGGTGAGCACTTTTGACAGGTGTTAAAAATTTTCTTTTACTAAAGGGAAACCAAATAACAATTTAAAGTATTAACAATTTCTGTAAAAATTTTGGCTGAGTGCCATCTGTATTTTGAATAAAACAGTTCCTCAAAAACCTGTAAAAAGCACTTCCAATATATTTCTCAATCCCAAACTCCAATAAATTTGTTCAACACAATAAATTTCTCAACATTATCAATTCAGTTCAACAATCAATGTTCCAGTGTTTCCAAAACCTGAGATAAGATAAATATGTCACAATATTTTTACAAGCTAAAATAATTTACAATTTTAGTTTATAACTGCTCAAGACCAAGTACAATATACACATACAGTGCAAATACATTATAATAAAAATTACAAAATATGTTATACTCAGTATACCTGGTGAAATCTCAAAATGTAGCACAAGCAACCTACTTTGCTGCTCTGTCTATCTGTCTACCTGTGACAGCAATGAAAAAGCTATCGTTGAGTAAAATTTACTCAGTGGTGCACAATAGCAATTTAAAATGCAGTATATAAAACTTTTATTGACAATTTACAATTCAAATAATTCACAATTTCATGTCATGATTTTCAAAGCTCATATAACATAAATTTGATCAAATAATTGAATAACACAGTGTTGTCAATCAATAACACAACTTAGGTCATGACACAAATTTTTCGAATATGCCGTGTTGTACACCATGACAAGGCATACTCACCTCACTAATCGAAATCAATGAGGGAGGTGGCTAGCTAGCTAATGAGTACTCATCCATACTCACCTCAGACTGACAAGTCAAAGAGGGAGGAATATAATCATACTCACCCCATAAATGGAGGAGGAACATAGTAATATTGTCATGCCAAGTGTGAATCAAAACAATTCTAAATCACAATATTTAAATATTTCATACAAATCACAAATCATATTTTATCTCAAAATTTCCATTTGCAAAGTAGGCAACACAATAATTTCCAAATAAGATTCCCAAAGCCAAAACAATAAAAAATTATTCATAACTCATTTCTCCAAATAAATTTTCTAGTAAAAGCAGTGAATATAAAAAGTATAGTGCACAGACCTCTGATAAATGCCTCTTGGCCCTGACTCAGTGTTCCTTATGTGTAACATCCTCATTTTAGCTAGTCCGTACAATCTACTGTCCCGGTGACCAGTGTCGGTCCGGACAGTTAGAATTCGAAAAAAATATTTAAACTAAAGTGAGGAACCAAAAATTAACTCAAATAATTAATAAAAAAAATTTAGGAAAAATTATAAAATAATTCTTGGGACCCCAGAGAAGGGTCATTGAGGTTCTTATGGCATTAGAATGCCAAGAAAATACTTAGAAAAATTTTTCAATCGATAAAGACAATTTTGGCCCGTTAAGCCAAACGGATGACATTTTGGTCATTTCGTCTTCAGAGATGATTTTTTGGCCAACTTGTTCAATTAAATAAATAATTTATATAACATAAAATATGATTAAATGTTGTTAAAAATTTAATTGCAATTAAATAGACAAGAAATGGAGTAAAAATGAAAGAAAATAGATTTATGACATCACCATGAGGTCATTTAAAATTCTCCCAACCAACCCAATGTTGACACATGGCATAAGCTCACTTAAAAGAGACAAATGGGCTGGAAATGGAACAAAAAAATCAGACTTCTTCAACCTTTGGGGCAGCCAAAAAGTGGAGAGAGAGAGAGAGGAAGAAAAAACTCCATTAAAGCTCACCCAAGCTCCCAACCTCACCAAATCTCACTTCAAAACCCTAGCCTTCTTCACAAAAAAAATTAACCTAGCACCTTGAGGACACTTTGGGCAGCAAAAAAAAAGAAAAATCAAGAAGTTTTCTAAGCTAGGGAAACTCTCCAACAAAGGTTAGTGACCTAACCCTAAATTTTTACTTAGAATACATGTTTAGGGACTTGAATAAGTGTGAATTGCAAAGAAAAATTATTGAATACCATTTGGATGGAAACCCTAGATTTTGGGCAGCCATGGTTAGGGTTTGATTGGGTTGAGTTTAATGAAATTAAAAGACTATTATGGCTGCCCACAACATGTATTTACTAAGTGGATTGATGAAATGTAAGTTAAATGCATGATTTGAGATGTTAGGGTTAGGGTTTGGGGTGGAAAAATGGGACTTTGAGCATGTAAAGATGAAAGTGAGTTTTAATGGTCAATTAGTGACCATTTAGTTCTGTTTAAATTAAAAATGAAGTGTGTTGAGTGATGGGATTGGGTTTGGTGTGGCTGCCATTAAAGGGACCTGCAGAATTGGACTTGAGTCTAGCAGGTTTGGACAGCCATAACTTGAATTTTATAGGTTCAATTGGTGCAAGGCCAATTGGACATGAAACTAGACACATAATGGCACAACTTTCATGAAGAAATCATGCCCATAAAACCAAACCAAGTGGACCAAAAGCTTGCTCAAATCCTGGTGACCTGCAGGCTGTTTCTGCAGAATGACCAAATGAACAGTGCCATAACTCAATGTAGAAAGGTCCAATTGACCTGAAATTTTACCAGCAACAAGACGAGATATAGACCAACAACTTTCATGAAGAAACCTACCCCAAATTATGAACAGAACCTATCCAATAAGTGAGTTACAGTCAGTGACCTGCAGTCTGATTCTGCAGAATGACCAAATGAACAGTGATTGTTCATTTGGCCATAACTCAATGTAGAAAGGTCCAATTGACCTGAAATTTTACCAGCAACAAGCTAAGATATAGACCAAAAACTTTTATGAAGAAACCTACCCCAAATTATGGCCAAAACCTATCCAACAAGTGAGTTGCAGTCATTGTTCACTGCACTGTAGATATGGTCAGCCCAGAAAAATTTCAATCCCGCCAGTTGTGGTATTTGGACCATAACTTGAGCTACAAAACTCCAAATGGAGTGATTCAAAAAAGTAAATTCAACTAGACAAAATAAGGAACAACTTTCATGTTGATCATTTTTCCAAATTCCCACTGCAAAAATGACTAATAGAACAGTAAAAATGAAGCAAGAAAACTGAAATTTCTGCTCAATTAGCATTAAGCTTAGAAATGGTATGGGCAATCAATACCAACAAATTTTGAATGCAAAATGTGGTATGTTGGGAGTATTAAAACCAATGTACCTATTGTCTATGCAAAAGTCAATATTTTGGTTGACTAATGAAGTGAATAGTAACACCAAAACTTGAAATTCAAAAATTGTAAAACTCAAAAGTGTAAAATGCCCTAGTATACCTAACAAGATTGGTTTGGATAGCTTGGCATGCCAATAGGGTTCATTAGCGATCGCATATGGCTTTATGCCATTCTGTGTTTCATGGCTTTCCCATGCCATTCTGTGAAATAATAGCCTTTGGCTATGTTATTTGAGTTGATATACTTGGGTTTTAACCCTGATTATTATCTGACTTATTAGTTGTTACATTTGCTGAGAGACACAATGTGACCGATGGTGTGATGGTCCGAGGTACTTAGTACCCAGTGCCAGTTTACCCGTTTATCCAGTCCAGTCAATTAGTATGGTTTACTCGGGCAATGTTAAAGAACCTTACCAAAATTTTAATTGAATAATAATGCAAATATCAGAAGTTAAGCCTACCAAAAATTGTAAACACACATTCTGCATCTTTGTTTTATCATATTTTATTTTATTTTATTTTATTTTATATTGTCACCACTAAGCAGAATTGCTTAGCGCGTCGCTTTTGCCACGCGCAGGTACTGGAGACCTAGCTGGTGAGCCCAGCAGACATCAGACCGGGTGAGCCTTCAGATTTGCATCCGGAGTCCCGAGTCACCTCACACCTGCAGTGCATATGGTAGGACATAGGATTTTGGGAGTATTTTGTATTTTGGCATTTTGTATTAATTTGGATTGTAACTATAAACTCCTGTAATTATGTATTAATGTAAATATATGAAATTTCATATTATTGAGATTTTCTGCATTACGTATGTTGATAAATGAAATGTTGAGAATTATTTGTGAATATGCTTCAAGTGATGAAGTGAACAGAAAAGTTTTGAAAATAGTATCGTGATTGAGATTGAGATTTTGAGATTGACTTGAATATATATATAATGGAGTTTGGATTTTGAAATTATTTTGGAAGTGTTTTTAAACAGGTTCAGAAGAACTGTTTTTCCAATTTATAGTCGGCACGCTGCTGGATTTTCTATAAAATTTGTGGATAAATTCAGATTTATCAAAATTGAAAATAAATGAATTATAAAGGGATAAATATTAATAGGAATATAAATTGGTGCTCCGGCACACTGAGTGGCATAACTTGCTTGGCTACACTGTAGACGGGTAGGGGGTGTCATGTTATGCTTCTCAATATCCTTTTCAAATGAAATAGACAATTTAAAGTGTTTCAGTACTCAATGAATTTGTTTCTAACAGTAAAATACAATATTTAAATTTTCTTGGTACTATTTCCTTCAATTCATTTCATTAGTCAACCTATAATGTTGACCTTTGATGCACTCTAATTGAGTCAATTCTAATGTTACCAATATGTCACATTTTATAGCCCTTTAGTGTTGGTATATGTTACCGATTTCATTTCCAAGTGTTTGCATTTTATTGTAATTTACTGGATTTCGGTATACTATTTTGACCAAGTCGGATGACCTAGTTCCCTCGGTTTTTGGGTTTTGGTCCAAACTACAAACTTGCAGCTCTATGTATTTTTGCACGCAGGGCAAAATTTCAGGTTATTCTGAGTTGTGTAGACCAAGATATGGTCAATTTACCAATACTGGACAGAATGCACTAAAATGGTAGGCTTAGGTCATTTTTAGGTCACTTGTGGTTCAGCCAATTTTAGTACCTCAATTTGTGCAAGTTATTTGGCTTGGTTCTGGCCATTTTTGGGCTTTGGTGTCTTCATAAGAATTGTAGATCTATGTCTAAACTATTCATGATAAAACTTTCAGGTCATTTGGACCTGTTTTAAGGGAGTTATGGTCATGCTAATAACTACTGTTCATATGGTCAAAAATTGTGGCCTGCAGTTATCTATTCCAGATTTGGTCAATCTTTATGTCACTTTGTGGACAAAATTTAGGTAGGCTTCCTTCATGAAAGTTAGCACATTTTGTGCCTAGTTTCACCTTCAATTGGTCTCATACCAATTGGAGTCACACACATAAGGTTCTAAGCTAAAATGTACACTGCCCTATTACACATTGTTCATCACTTACCAATTACACATTCTATACTTACCAAGTTTACCTTTCATGCCAATTCTGATTTGGTACCATACCATTAGCACACATTACATCACATTTTGGTCATTTTGGGTAGCTTGTAACCATTCTCAATATACACATTATAACTCAAAATTTTCAAAGTCCAATTACAATAATTTAACCACATGAACATACCTCATTCACATGTCTAAATCCAAACAATTATACACATACGCATGCTGCCACCATAAGCACCATAATTCAACAAACCATTCCATGAAACTACCCATTTCTAACCACACTTTAAAGTTGCCGAATTACCCCATTGAACATATCTTCTTCAAATTGCTTTCAAGCTTCCAAAACCAATTGCACCATTACACATACTCTTAATACACATTGTCTAAATCATTTCTATACACATAAACACTTTCATCAACATCTTAAACTACCATTAACAAGTAAAAACAAACTAAATATGCTGAGTTCCCATGGCTGCCAAAATGGTGTACCACCATTAAATCATCAAACTTCAAAACTTCTTCCACAAAACAACTCACCACAACATCCACTCAAAGTTTAATGAAACAAGAATGGAAAATACACACTTACCACCTTTGAAGCTTGATCAAAACTTCACTAAACCTCCTTAAAATTGCTACCAAAATCTTCCTTGCAAGGTGAGGATTAACTTTAAAGAAGGGACTTAGAGGAAAGGATGGCTCAAAATGGGTTGCATGGAGCTTCCTCTCACTCGGCCATGGAGGTTTCTCTCAAGGTACATTAGGCTGGTTGGCTCAAGGTTGAAGAAGATGGAATCTTCTGCCCAAAGCTGATTAAAAGTCCACTTTTGTGGTGTTAGTGGAGCACTATGGTAAGTTTAATATTTGTTTAATCAAAGTTTTCACAATTCCCACATTTAACCTCTTTTCTTTTACTATTTAAATTATGGACCACCATTTTAATTTTCATGATATTTTCAAAGTTTAATATCATTTATTTTTAATGGAAATTTAGGTCAAAAGGCAAGTTGAGGTGTCAATTAACCACAATGCCCCTATTCGGGTTGCTTTTCGGCTTTTTCGGTAACACTGATTTTTATCGATTTCTCGATTTTTCGTTTTACTTTGTAATAATTATTTAATTTTTTTTGACATTTCTAATACCATTTATTTTTCCATAGATGTTTATTTAAGTCCCAAAAATATTTTCTAGGGTTCCCCGCGGTCCGAGGTTAGTTAACGGCCCACGCCGCAACTTCCCAGTGTAGTTTGCGGTTACCCATCGGTACGGTTTTGTCCGTTTAGCTTAGTTCCATTTTCTCTCTTTTATTTTTCCTTTATTTTTTTCTTGTACTTTCCTCTATTGTATTTCACTACCTTATATCTCCACACTAATATCACAATATAATTCCAAGCATCCTAGCTGTCCGGACAGTCACTGTCACCGGAATAGTAGAACACACTACCGAACATAGGGGTGTTACAATTCTCCCCCCCTTAAAATAAATTTTGTCCGCGAAATTTTACCCAATAGCCATCTTACAATATTCACACTTTTATTTTCTCCTTTCTATATGATCGTATAATCTTCTTTTCTTTAAATTTGTATAAGACTTTTAACAATCTAATATAACATTTACTTTGTTTATACAGCACTAATCTTTTCTTACTATCGTTCCATCTAATATTTCGATTCATGTTCCCTTTTTGAAAGACCATTGAGGTCATGTTAGAATTACTTATCTAATCACAGGTCCTTTGACCATTCTAGTCAACAATCTTACTCATATTCGTAATATTTCTTTATTATATCTGAACCAACTGTTCAAATTTTTACTTCCACAACTCTTTTTGTCTATTAATATTCTAAAATCTACTTCCTTTTGTACTAAACTATAACATTTTGATATTCTAACTTTTGTGTTTTAAATCCCTAACTAGGACTTCCAAACTCATTTCCAACCATAAAATTTTGTCTTCGCATAACTATACCAAAACAGATACAGTTGACAACTATTCTCATCTTGGTGTACTATCGAGTAGTACGTAGTTCTACACAATAATCTCAAGTTAGTACTGTAATCTGTAGCTTATAGTATAAACATCAAGAATATTACATAGTTACTATGATACATTCCAATAGATCAAACTTTCCTATATTTTATCCTTCTCGAATTCACTAATATTCGAAACTTATTCTGATTACAATATCCATTGGCAATTACTAACTGTAATATCTTTGTCGTCATCTAAAGCAATTCCATTACTGTAACTTACTTTTAGATAATTGAAATTTAAAAAAAAAAAAATTTATACGAGGAACAGCAGGAAGGCAAACAATACTGTCACTAACATAAAAGTATGCAGAACCTAGGTCAAACAATACATATATATATCTTAGTTACTAATGGAGAAAGTACCAGTAACAATGTTGAAAGTCTCAGCCTCTTCCCTCTGTCTCATTGCATAAACTCTGACCGGAGCACTGCCTTGCTCTGATTGATTCACTATGCCTTGGTTGCTTGATGGACTACCTCTACCCTTGCTTCTACCTCTGCTAGGTGGTTGTGAACCTCTGGTGACAGGATTCTGAACTAACCCTTCAGCAGTAGTAGGAGGTGGCCCAACTCTATGGGCACTGGTGTAGTCCTTGGCAAAGTGTCCTGTGCCTCCACAGTTATAACAGGCTCCTATGGCCTCGTAGCATACCCCACCATGAATTCTACCACAAGTTTCACATTGGCGGGGAGGGTAGGAACTTTTAGTTGTTTAACAACTGGACCTCGGTGGTCTCTGCCCTGATGATCCACCTCTGTTATATCCCTGAGGTCGGGGCTCCTCAAATTCTTTTCTCTTCCCCAAATTACTGCTCGAGCTCTGACCCATAGGTCTCTCCCTCTTGTCTATTTCATGTTGCCCTTGTGAGGGTTGGGTCTGTACTTGAGCTTGAGCTGACAGAGTATCAGCCATTTGTTGAAAGAAAGTAGCCATTTGTTGGGCCATTTGTGCTGTAATTTGTACCAGTAAAACTGGTACAGTTGGGCCTTCGACACTTTGTGGAGCTGGGGCCTCAACTTGTACTTTTGCTATCACAGAAGGTTCTATTGTCTCATTTTTCTCTTCCATATCTCTTCACAGGATTTTCTATTTTCTATACAACCAACATAAGGAGATTTTCTCCTGTTAGTGCATATTTATAATGTAATGTACTGTATGTACCAAACAATGATATTGAGCAGTTGTACTATGAAGAAATAATATTCAAATTACAGGTCAAAAGAGAATTTAAAAACTAGCTCTGATACCACTAAAACATGTGATACCCTACTCCTCTGTAAGATGTAACATGATCCCATAGTACACCTAATGAATTACCGTACTTCACCTACCGATAACCCATTAAATACACCACAAGGGATTTTAAATCCTTTTCTTATTTCTTTTTACAGTAGTGAGCACTTTTGACAGGTGTTAAAAATTTTCTTTTACTAAAGTGAAACCAAATAACAATTTAAAGTATTAACAATTTCTGTAAAAATTTTAGCAGAGTGCCATTTGTATTTTGAATAAAACAGTTCTTCAAAAACCTGTAAAAAACACTTCCAATATATTTCTCAATCCCAAACTCCAAAAAATTTGTTCAACACAAAAAATATCTCAACATTATCAACTCAGTTCAACAATCAATTTTTTAGTGTTTCCAAAAGCTGAGATAAGAAAAATATGTCACAATATTTTTACAAGCCAAAATAATTTGCAATTTTAGTTTACAACTGCTCAAGACCAAGTACAATATATACATACAGTGTAAATAAATTACAACAAAAACTACAAAATATGGTATACTCAATATACTCGGTGAAATCTCAAAATGTAGCAAAAGCAGCCTACTCTGCTGCTCTGTCCGTCTATCTACCTGCGACAGCAATGAAAAAACTATCGCTGAGTAAAATTTACTCAGTGGTGCACAATAACAATTTAAAATGCAGTATATAAAACTTTTATTGACAATTTACAATTCAAATAATTCACAATTTCATGTCACAATTTTCAAAGCTCATATAACACAAATTTGATCAAACAATTGAATAACACAGTGTTGCCAATCAATAACACAACTTAGGTCATGACACAAATTTTCTGAACATGCCGTGTTGTACACCACGACAAGGCATACTCACTCCACTAATCGAAATTAATGAGGGAGGTGGCTAGCAAGCTAATGAGTACTCATCCATACTCACCTCTAACTGACAAGTCAAAGAGAGAGGAATATAATCATACTCAGCCCATAAATAGAGGAGGAACATAGTAATATTGTCATGCCAAGTGTGAATCAAAACAATTCCAAATCACAATATTTAAATATTTCATTCAAATTACAAATTATATTTTATCTCAAAATTTCCATTTGCAAAGCAGGCAACACAATAATTTCCAAATAAGATTCCTAAAGCCAAAACATTCAAAAATTATTCATAACTCATTTCCCCAAATAAATTTTCCAATAAAAGCAGTGAATATAAAAAGTATTGTGCACAGACCTCTGATAAATGCCTCTTGGCCCTGACTCAATGTTCCTTATGCTTCTCAATATCCTTTTCAACTGAAACACACAATTTAAAGTGTTTCAGTGCTAAATGAATTTGTTTCTAATAATAAAATCCAATATTTAAATTTTCTTGATACTATTCCCTTCAATTCATTTCATTAGTCAACCTATAATGTTGACCCTTGATGCACTCTAAGTGAGTCAATTCTAATGTTACCAATATGTCAGATTTTATAGCCCTTTAGTGTTGGTATATGTTACCAATTTCTTTTTTAAGTGTATTGCATTTTATTGTAATTTATCAGATTTCGGAATACCATTTTGACCTAGCCGGATGACCTAGTTTCCTCGATTTTCGCATTCCAGTCCAAACTACAAACTTGTAGGTCTATGTCTTTTTGCACTCGAGGTAAAATTTCAGGTCATTCTGAGTTGTGTAGGCCAAGATATGGTCAATTTACCATTGTTAGACAGAATGCACTAAAATGGTAGGCTTAGGTCATTTTTAGGTCACTTTTGATTCGGCCAGTTTTGGTACCTGAATTTGTGCAAGCTATTTCGTTTGGTTCTGGCCATTTCTAGGCTTTGGCATCTTCATAAGAACTGTAGGTCTATGTCTAAAATATTCATGGTAAAACTTTCAGGTCATTTGGACCTGTTTTGAGTGAGTTATGGTCATGCTAATGACTACTGTTCATATGATCAAAAATTGTGGCCTGCATTTACCTATTCCAGATTTGGTCAATCTTTATGTCACTTTGTGGACAAAATTTAGGTAGGCTTCCTTCATAAAAGTTAGCACATTTTGTGCCTAGTTTCACCTCCAATTGGTCTCATACCAATTGGAGTCACGCACTTAAGGTTCTAAGCTAAAATGTACACTGCCCTATTACACATTATTCATCACTTACCAATTACATATTCTATACTTACCAAGTTTGCCTTTCATGCCAATTCTGATTTGGTACCATACCATTAGCACACATTACATCACATTTTGGTCATTTTGGGTAGCTTGTAACCATTCTCAATATACACATTATAACTCAGAATTTTTAAAGTCCAATTACAATAATTTAACCACATGAACATACCTCATTTATATGTCTAAATCCAAACAATTATACACATACGCATGCTGCCACCATAAGAACCATAATTTAACAAACCATTCCATGAAACTACCCATTTCTAACCACACTTTAAAGTTGCCGAATTACCCCATTGAACATATTTTCTTCAAATTGCTTTCAAGCTTCCAAAACCAATAGCACCATTACACATACTCTTAATACACATTGTCTAAATCATTTCTATACACATAAACACTTGCATCAACATCTTAAACTACCATTAACAAGTAAAAACAAACTAAATATGCTGAGTTCCCATGGCTGCCGAAATGGTGTACCACCATTAAATCATCAAACTTCAAAACTTCTTCCACAAAACAACTCACCACAACATCCACTCAAAGTTTAATGAAACAAGAATGGAAAATACACACTTACCACCTTTGAAACTTGATCAAAACTTCACTAAACCTCCTTAAAATTGCTACCAAAATCTTCCTTGTAAGGTGAGGATTAGCTTTAAAGGAGGGACTTAGTGGAAAGGATGGCTCAAAATGTGTTGCATGGAACTTCCTCTCACTTGGCCATGGAGGTTTCTCTCAAGGTACATTCGGCTGGTTGGCTCAAGGTTGAAGAAGATGGAATCTTCTGCCCAAAGCTGATTAAAAGTCCACTTTGGTGGTGTTAGTGGAGCACTAAGGTAAGTTTAATATTTGTTTAATCAAAGTTTTCACAATTCCCACATTTAACCTCTTTTCTTTTACTATTTAAAATATGGACCACCATTTTAATTTTCATGATATTTTCAAAGTTTAATAACATTTATTTTTAATGGAAATTTAGGTCAAAAGGCAACTTGGGGTGTCAATTGACCACAATGCCCCTATTCGGGTTGCTTTTCGGCTTTTTTGGTAACACCAATTTTTATCGGTTTCTCATTTTTTCGTTTTACTTTGTACTAATTAATTATTTTTTTTTGGCATTTCTAATACCATTTATTTTTCCATAGATGTTTATTTAAGTCCCAAAAATATTTTCTAGGGTTCCCCGCGGTCCGAGGTTAGTTAACGGCCCACGCCGTAACTTCCCAGTGTAGTTTGCGGTTACCCATCGGTACGGTTTTGTCCGTTTAGCTTAGTTCCATTTTCTCTCTTTTATTTTTCTTTTATTTTTTTTTCTTGTACTTTCCTCTATTGTATTTCACTACCTTATATCTCCACACTAATATCACAATATAATTCCAAGCATCCTAGTTGTCCGGCCAAACACTATCACCGGAACAGTAGAACGCACTATCGAACATAGGGGTGTTACAATTCTCCCCCCCTTAAAATAAATTTCGTCCGTGAAATTTTGCCCAATAGCCATCTTACAATATTCACACGTTTATTTTCTCCTTTCTATATGATCGTATAATCTTCTTTTCTTTGAATTTGTATAAGACTTTTAACAATCTAATATAACATTTACTTTGTTTATACAGCACTAATCTTTTCTTACTATCATTCCATCTAATATTTTGGCTAATGTTCCCTTTTTGAAAGACCATTGAAGTCATGTTAGAATTATTTATCTAATCATAGGTCCTTTGACCATTCTAGTCAACAATCTTACTCATATTCATAACATTTCTTTGTTATATCTGAACTAACTGTTCAAATTTTTGCTTCCATAACTCTTTTTGTCTATTAATATTCTAAAATCTACTTCCTTTTATACTAAACTATAACCTTTCGATATTCTAACTTTTGAGTTTTAAATCCCTAAGTAGGATTTCCAAACTCATTTCCTATAACACCCCTATATTCGGTAGTGCGTTCTACTGTTCCGGTGACCAGTGTTGTCCGAACAGCTAAAATGCCTAGAACTACACTTACATATTGATGAGGAGACATAAAATAATTAAATACAAGAAAATAAAATACAAGAAAAACAAAGAAAAAATAAGGGCAATGAAATGTAACCAAGTTAAACGAGCCGAGAACCCTAGCGATGGGTGACCGCACTGGGAAGTCACGGCGTGGACCGTTGACTAGCCTTGAACTGCGGGGAACCCTAGAAAATATTTGTAGGACTTAAATAAATGTCTATTGAAGTATAAATACCATTAGAAATATCAAAGAAAAATTAATTAATTAGTACAAAGAAAAGTGAGAAATCGAGAAAATGGATAAAACTTGGTATTACCGAAAAATCAGGTGTGCAATCCGAACAGGGGCATTGTAGTCATTTGACATCCCGGGTTGTCTTTTGACTTAAATTTCCATTAAAAATAAATGATATTACACTTAGAAAATGTCATAAAAAATTAAATTGGTGGTACCTAATGTAAATAGCAAAAGTTAGGAGCTTAATGTGGGAATAAGGAATGTTATGAATAAATAAACAATTATTTAACACATAGTGCTCCACTAAGTCACCTAAGTGGGCCACTACCTCTTCATTTGGACAGTAGATCATCTTCTTCCTCACCTCTCAAAGAACCAGCCGAAATGCTCCCAAGGAAAGCTTCATGCAAGCTTGATCCATGCCTCTTTCCTTGCACTTTCCTTCACTAAAAGTTGTCCATATACCTTGGGCAGTAGATAGGCAACAAGAAGATCAAGTTTTGGTGAGGTTTTGAAGAGTTTCGAAAGTGGTAAGTAGGTATTTTTGATGCTTGCTTCATTAAAGTTTGTGTGGATGTTATGGGTAGTTGGGTTGTGGAAAGATTTTTGGAGTTTGATGTATGAAGAGAGATATATATTTTTGGCAGCCATGGAAACTCCTTATGAACAGTTTATGCTTGCTTGTAAATGGTAGATTAAAGGGTTGATTAAGTGTTTATGTGCGTAGGAATAAATTGGGTGATGTATATTAGATGTATATGTGAATGTACACTTGACTTTGGAAGCTTGGAAAGCTAATTAATGAATACTACAATTCGGAAACTTAAAGTATGAACCCAAAATATGTATTTCATGGTTTGGTTTATGGAATTATATGATTGAATTATGGTGCTTGTTATGGCAGCTTGTACATGTGTGTAAGAGTTTGAGTTTGGACATGTAAATGAGCTATATTATGTAGTTAAATTGTGTGTAATTTGGACTTGATAAATTCTATACTAGAATGTGCATATTGAGTGTGGTTATAAGCTACCTAAATAACCAAAAAATGTGTTGTGAAATGTTTTTAGGTTATGGTACAAACCAGAAATGGCATGAATGTGTAACTTGGTAAGTGTTAAAAGTATATTTGGTATGTGATGAAGAGTGTTGCAATAGGGCAATGTGTATTTTGGCCTAGAACCTTAAGTGTATAACTCCAATTGGTATGAGACCAATTGAAGGTGAAACTAGGCACAAAAAGCGCCAACTTTCATGAAGGAAGCTTACCAAAATTCTGCTTCGAAGGTAACTTGAAAAATGACCAAATCCGGATTAGTGCATTTAAGGCCTGAAAATTGATCATTTGGGCAGCAGTTAGTGTTTTGGCCATAACTCACTCAAAAAGGTCCAATTGACCTGAAATTTTTACCATGAATAGTTAAGACATACATCTACAAGTCTTATGAAGACACCAAAGTCCAGAAATGACCATAAGAAAGTCAAATATCTTGCAAAAGTTCAGGTCCAAAAACTGGCTGAACCTAAAATGACCTAAAGTGACCAATTATGGTACATTCTGACCAGAAATAGTAAAATGAACATAACTTGGTCTACATAACTCATAATGACCTGAAATTTTGCCCCGTGCGCAATAAGACATAGATCTACAAGTTTGTAGTTTTGACAAAAACCCGAAAACTGAGGGAACTAGGTCATTCCGCTAGATCAAATTAGTATACCGAAATCTAACAAATTGTAATAAAATGCACTATGCATGGAAATGAATTGGGTAACATGTACCAACACTAAAAGGCTATAAAATGTGATATATTGGTAACATTGAAACCTAATTCACCTAGCACATAGAGGGTCGACATCTTAGGTTGACTAAGGAAATAATAGAATTCGAAAAATTAATTATTGAACCTTATTCTTAGAGACAGTTTAAATGAGTACTGAAACACTTCAAATTGTATGTTTCAGTTAACAAAGACTCAGGGAAAGGGAAGGAAACATTGAGTCAGAGCCAAGAGACAGTTATCAGAGGTTTGTTCACAACAGTTATTTCTTTTGAATTTTTCAATTGAAATAAATTATGAATATTTGTATATTATTGTTTTAAATTGTGGAAATGTATTTGAATGGATACTTATTGCTTGAAAAGCATTATAAATGGTTTGAAATTATGAGAAATTGTTTGAATGATATTTGATGGATACTTATTGATTGAAAAGCATTGTAAATGGTTTGAAATTGTGAGAAATTGTTTGAATGATATTTGAAGGATACTTATTGATTGAAAAGCATTGTAAATGGTTTGAAACCACAGCTATCATATATATTGATTGAATTCCTCGCTAGCTTGTCTATTGGGACGAATTGAATTCCCTCTCTGGCTGAAGTGTTCAGGTGTGTGCCTATTGAGGACGAATAGAATGAGTACTCACATTTTTGCTAGCTAGCTATGTTATTCCTCATTAGCCATCTGCTTTTGGGACGAATTGAATTCCTCATTAGCCATCGGCTTTTGGGACAAATTGAACTTTAAAACATGAATAAGCTGTGTGTAATTTATTGATATGTATTGTGAGATTGTGAAATGGAGTTTAAATTCTTATTGACATTCACTGTCTTTTGAATTTAACCATGTTTTGATTTATTAAGTTTCATTGTTATATTGTGAAATGGAGTTTAAATTCTTTATGACATTCATTGTCTTTGAATTTAACTACGGTTTTAAGTATCCATTATTTATATGACTTATGATTTGTGTTTTAAAGTTGTATTTGATTAATGTTGTGCACCACTGAGACAATGGCTCAGCGATAGCTTTTTATTGTCGCCGCAGTAGACAGATCGACAGTGCAGACTAGGCTGCTAGTGCATTCAGTGAGAGATCATCGGGTATATTAAGTATACCATATTCTGCATTTTGTATTGTAATGAATGTTCACTGTATGTATATAGTGTTCTTGGTTTTGGGCAGTTGTAAATTAAAATTGTACATTGAAGTTGTAAAATAAATTTTGAATTATTTTGGCTTGTAAAATTTGTACTATATTTCTTTTATCTCAACCTTTGGAAATATTGAAAAAAATTTATTATGCAATTGAGCTGGCAATTTTTGAGAAACATATTGTGTTGATTAAATGTTGGAGTTTGAGATTGAGAAATATATTTGAAGTGCTTTTTACAGGTTTTTGAAGAACTGTTTTATTCAAAATACAGATAGCATTCTGTGAAAATTTTTACAAAAATTAGTAATAATTCAAATGTGTTAGCTGTTTCATTTCAGTTCAAAAATTTTTTTAACACTTGTAAATAGTGCTCACCACTGTAAAAAGAAGTAAGAAAAGTTTTAAAATTCCTTGTAGTGCATTTAATGGGTTATCAGTAGACGAAGTTGGTAATTCATTAGGTATACTACAGGATCATGTTATGCCTTACAGAGGGGTAGGGTGTGACATTTCCAACCATAAAATTTTGTCCTGGCATAACTATAACAAAACAGATGCTGTTGACAACTATTCTCATCTTGGTGTACTATCGAGTAGTACGTAGCTCTGCACAATAATCTCAAGTTAGTACTGTAATCTGCAGCTTACAGTACAAACATCAAGAACATTGCATAGTTACTATGATACATTCCAATATATCAAACTTTCCTATATTTTTCCTTCTCGAATTCACTAATATCTGGAACTTATTCTGATTACAATATCCATTGACAATTACTAACTGTAACATCTTTGTCCTCATCTAAAGCAATTCCATTACTGTAACTTACTTTTAGATAATTGAATTTTTTTTTAAAATTCTTTTTTTTTTATACGAGAGACAGCAGGAAGGCAAACAATACTGGCACTAACATAAAGTATGCAGACCCCAGGTCAAACAATACATATATATATCTTAGTTGCTAATTGAGAAAGTACCAGCAACAATGTCAAAAGTCTCAGCCTCTTCTCTCTGTCTCATTGCATAGACTCTGACCAGAGCACTGCCTTGCTCTGACTGATTCACTGTGCCTTTGTTGCTTGATGGATTACCTCTACCCTTGCCTCTACCTCTGCTAGGTTGTTGTGAACCTCTGGTGACGGGATTCTGAACTGACCCTTCAACAGTAGTAGGAGGTGGCCCAACTCTACGGGCACTGGTGTAGTCCTTGGCAAAGTGTCCTGTGTCTCCACAGTTATAAAAGGCTCCTATGGCTTTGTAGCAAACCCACCATGATTTCTACTACAAGTTTCACATTGGTGGGGAAGGTAACAACTGCTAGTTGTTCGACAACTGGACCTTGGTGGTCTCTGCCCTGATGATCTACCTCTATTATATCCCTCAGCTCGAGGCTCCTCAAATTCTTTTCTCTTCCCCAAATTTTTGCTCGGGCTCTAACCCATAGGTCTCTCCCTCTTCTCTATTTCATGTTGCCCTTGTGCGGGTTGGGTCTGTACTTGAGCTTGAGCTGACAGAGTATCAGCCATTTGTTAAAAGAAAGTGGCCATTTGCTAGGCCATTTGTGCAGTAATTTGTACCGGTAAAACTGGTACAGTTGGGCCTTCGACACTTTGTTGAGCTGGGGCCTCAACTTGTACTTCTGCAATCACAGACTGTTTTATTGTCTCATTTTTCTCTTCCATATCTTTTCACAGGATTTTTTATTTCCTATACAACCAACACAAGGAGATTTCCTCTTGTTAGTGCATATTTATAATGTAATGTACTGTATGTATCAAATAATGATATTGAGTAATTGTACTATGAAGAAAGAATATTCAAATTACAGGTCAAAACAAAATTTAAAAACTGGCTCTGATGTAACACCCCTATTTTCGGTAGTGCATTCTACTGTTCTAGTGACCAGTGTCTGTCCCAACAGCTAGGATGCCTAGGACTACATCTAAATATTAGTGAGCAAACATAAAATAATGAAATACAAGAAAAATAAAGAAAAAATAATAGCAATGAAATGTAACCAAGTTAAACGAGCCAAAAACCGTAGCGATGGGTGACCGCACCGGGAAGTTGCGGCTAGGACCGTTGACTAGCCCTAGACTGCGAGGAACCCTGGAAAATATTTTTTAGACTTAAATAAACATCTATTGAAGTATAAATGTCATTAGAAATATCAAAGAAAAATTAATTAATTAGTACAAAGAAAAACGAGAAATCGAGAAAACGACAAAACTCGGTGTTACCGAAAAAATGGGAATGCAACCTGAATAGGGGCATTGTGGTCAATTGACACCCCAAGTTGCCGTTTGACATAAATTTCCATTAAAAATAAATGATATTGTACTTAGGAAATTCCATAAAATTTAGAAGTCAATTACAAAGAATAAATGAAGGAAATCTAAGGGATGTAATTGAAATTAACTAAAGTTGATTATTATAATGCATAGGATGATTAGTGGAGAACTATGGGATTAAATAAACCTTTAAGTGGATAGATGTAAAAGCCACTTGGGACAGAATATGAATTCATCCTCAACCTCTCAAAACAATGGCCGAATGGAACTCCATGGAAACTCCATGGCCGAAACATGAACAACCACCATGCACCTCCATTCAAGCCCTCATTTCACCTCAACTTCTTCATTAAAGCTTGCCTACACAACTTGGTAAAGAGATTGGCAGCAAGAAGGAAGGGTTTTGATGAGTTTTTAACAAGCTTCAAATTAAGTAAGTGCTCATTTCCTCTCCCTTTCTTCATTAAACATTGAGTGGATGTTGTGGGTAGTTGATTTGTGGAAGAATTTTTGAAGTTTGACAAATTAGTGGAAATGTACATTTTGGCAGCCATGGAACCTCAATAAGAACAGCTTATTCTTGCATGTAAATAGTGGTTTGAATGATGATTTAAATGTTTAAATTTATTAAAGTTGAATTCCATGTGTAAGGTTTGAATTGTAAGCTTGAAAAGTGAAAGTGGAAATTGATGGGTATGTGTAAATTTGTGGCAGCCTTATGAAGAAGATCAAAATGTGTTGTTTCATAGTTTGGTTTATGGAATTATATTGTTGAATTATGTTGTTATGGATGGCAGCATGTATGTGTGTATAAAGGTTTGAATTTAGACATGTAAATGAGGTGCATTCATGTGTTTAATTGTTGTAATTGGACTTGGAAAATTCTGGGTTATAATGTGTATATTGAGAATGGTTATAAGCTGCCAAAATGACTAAAAATGTGTTGTTAAATGTGTTAATGGTAAGGTACAAAACAGAAATGACATGGAAGAGTTAACTTGGTAAGCATAGGATGTGTAATTGATGAGTGATGAACAATGTGTAATAGGGCTGTGTATGTTTTGGCTTAGAACCTTAAGTGTGTGGCTCCAATTGGTATGAGACCAATTGGAGGTGAAACTAGGCACAAAATGTGCCAACTTTCATGAAGGAATCTTACCAAAATTCTGCCTAGAAGATGACTTGAAAAATGACCAAATCCGGATTAGTGCTTTGAAAGCCTGAAAATTGACCATTTGGGCAGCAGTTGGTGTTTTGCCCATAACTCACTCAAAATAGGTCCAATTGACCTGAAATTTCTACCATGAATAGTTTATACACATATCTACAATTCTTATGAAGACACCAACACCCAGAAACGATCATAAGCAAGTCAAATAGCTTGCACAAATTTGGGTACCAAAACTGGCCGAACCAAAAGTGACCTAAAAATGACCTAAAGTTACCATTTTGATACATTATGTCCAGCATTAGTAAATTGTACATAAATTGGTCTACACAACTCAGAATGACCTTAAATTTTGCCCCACATGCAATAAGACATAGACCTGCAAGTTTGTAGTTTGGACCGAAACCCGAAAACTGAGGGAACTAGGTCATCCGGCCAGGTCAAATTAGTATACTGAAATCTAGTAAATTGCAATAAAATGCAATATACTTGAAAATGAATTTGGTAACATGTACCAACACTAAAAGGCTATTAAATGTGACATATTGGTAACATTGGAATTGAGTCACTTAGAGTGCATCAAAAGTCAATATTATAAGTTGACTAATGAAATGAATTGAAGGGAATAGTACCAAGAAAATTTAAATATTGGATTTCATTGTTAGAAGCAAATTCATTGAATACTGAAACACTTTAAATTGTGTGTTTCAGTTGAAAAGGATATTGCGAAGCATAAGGAACACTGAGTCAGGGCCAAGAAGAATATATCAGAGGTTTGTGCACAATAGTTATTTCTTTTGAATTTTTAAATTGAAATAAACTATTATTATTTGTATGTTATTGTTTTAAATTGTGTTTGTGCACAATAATTTTGATTTCTTATTTTCTACTTAAAAATTTATTTGAACATTATAGTTTTAAATTGTGTCTGTGCACAATACTTTTTACATTCACTGCTTTTACAGAAAATTTATTTGGAAAATTGAGTTATGAATAGTTTTTTATTGTTTTGGCTTTGAGAATCTTATTTGGAAATTATTGTGTTGCCTACTTTGCAAATAGAAATTTTAAGATAAAATGTGATTTGAGAATTGTATGAAATATTGTGATTTGGAATTATTTTGATTCACACTTGGCATGACACTGTTATTATATTCCCCCCTCTTTGACATATCAGTTTGGGGTGAGTGTGATTATGTTCCTCCCTCTTTGACTTGTCAGTCTGAGGTGAGTGTGGATGAGTACTCATTATTTAGCTAGCTTTCTCCCTCATTGATTTCGATTATTGGGGTGAGTGTGCCTTGTCGTGGTGTACAACACGGCATGTGCGGAAAAATTGTGTCATGGCCTAAATTGTGTTATCAACTGGCAACATTGTGTTATTCAGTTATTTGATCAATTTGTGTTATTGATTGGCAAAACCGTGTTATTTAGTTATTTGATCAAATTATGTTATTGATTGGCAAAACCGTGTTATTCAGTTATATGATCAAATTGTGTTATTGATGGGCAAAATTGTGTTATTCAGTTATTTGATCAAATTGTGTTATTGATTGGCAAAACTGTGTTATTCATTTATTTGATCAAATTTGTGTTATATGAACTTTGTAAATTGTGAAATGGAATTGTGAATTATTTGATTTGTGAATTGTCAATAAAAGATTTATATATCGCATTTCAAATTGTTATTGTGCACCACTGAGTAAATTTTACTAAGCAATAGCTTTTCATTGCTGTCACAGGTAGACAGACTGACAGGGCAGCAGACTAGGCTGCTAATGCTATATTGAGAGTTCATCGGGTATATTGAGTATACCATATTTTTGCATTTTGTATTGTAATATATGTTCATTGTGTGTATATATTGTTATTGGTTTTGAGCAGTTGTAAATTAAAATTGTACATTAAAATTGTAAACTAAATTTGTAAATTATTTTGGCTTGTAAATATTGTGATATATTTCTTTTATCTCAGTTTTTAGAAACACTGGGAAATTGGTTGTTGAACTGTGTTGATAATGTTTGAGAAATTTATCGTGTTGAACAAATTGTTGGAGTTTGGGATTGAGGAATTATATATTTGAAGTGCTTTTTACAGGTTTTTGAAGAACTATTTTATTCAAAATATAGATGACACTCTGCCAAAATTTTTACAGAAATTATTAATACTTCAAATGTGTTATTTGGTTTCACTTCAGTTAAAAAAATTTCTAACACCTGTCAATAGTGCTCACCACTGTAAAAAGAAGTAAGAAAAGTTTTAAAATCCCTTTTATTGTATTTAATGGGTTATTACTAGACGAAGTTGGTAATTCATTAGGTATACTATGGGATCATGTTATGCCTTACGGAGGGGTAGGGTGTGACATATTTTAGTGGTATCAGAGCTAGTTTTTAAATTCTGTTTTCACCTATAATTTAAATATTCTTTCTTCATAGTACAACTGCTCAATGACATTGTTTGATATATACAGTACATTACATTATAAATATGCACTAACGGGAGGAAATCTCCTTGTGTTATTTGTTTAGGAGGTCTAAGATCCTCGAATTGACTATGGAAGAGAGTGATCGTTCAGTCGATCAATCGATAGCGGCTGAGGTGCAAGGGGATGCCCTAGCCCTACACAATGTTAGTGGATCAGCCGCACCAGCCCCTTCAATGCTGCAGTTCCCTGCTCAGTTCGCTTAGCAGATGGCTGCAATGTTCCAACAGATAGCTGGTGACGTGCCTACTCAAGTCCCACTACAGACACTAGTGGTACAACCACAGTCTTCTGCTAGGCAGTATGACAAATTGATGAAATATGGGGCTATTGAGTTCAAGGGGACAGTAGATCCTCTAGGGGCAGAACAGTGGTTAGAGAGAATGGATAGGGTGTTTAAGAAACTACACTGCATAGAGGAGCTCAGATTTGAATATTCAGTGTCTCTACTACAGGGGGATGCATATCACTGGTAGAAAACCATTCCCCATAGTCTAGTAGAACCTTCAGTGCTAACATGGAATGATTTTCTGTGGGAGTTTAAACAAAAATATGTCCCTGATGCTTATATGGACCAGAAGCTGCAAGAGTTCCTAAGTCTGAAATAGGGGAGTAGATCGGTGGCTGAATATGAAAGGGAATTTTCCCGCCTGAGTCATTATGCAGTAAGTCTACTTTCTACCAGTAGGGAGAGATGTAAGAGTTTTGAAACCGGCTTAAAGCCTAGTATCAGATTACAATTGGTCAGATTCAAACATAACAACTTCTCTGAGCTTATTTCTCAAGCACTAGAATTAGAAAGAATTGAATTTGAAGCGGCCCCTGAGAAAAAGAAATCAGAGAAGACAGAAAAAGAGGGAAAGTCAGTAGAACAGAGTTCCAGTGGTCCTATTGGAAAGAGGAAAAACTTTGGAGGACACAACAGAGGTAGTAAGAAGTCCTGTAGAGATAGATCTTCTGGACAGAAACCACCTCGATCCGATCAGCAAACTCAACAAAAACCCAGAAATGCGCTGTCAGATCAACTTTGTGAAACTTGTGTTAAACCACGTAGTGGGTTATGTTATAGACCCATAGGAGCATGTTTTAATTGTGGAGAGATTAGTCATTTTGCTAGGGATTGTATAAATCCATGCCGTTCTGAATCATTTACTACACCAGAGGGGTCAACCCAAGTTTCTACCCCAAATAGTTCACCATCAGTTAGTAGAGGCAGAGGTAGAGGTAGGGGTAGTACACTTAGAAGTCAGAGTACTGTGAATCAGCCAGAACAGGGTGATGCTTCAGCTAGAGTATACGCTATATAACAGAGGGAAGAGGCTGAGACTTTTGACATCGTTGCTGGTACTCTCTAAACTAGTAACTAATATTTATATGTATTGTTTGACCTGGGGTCTGCATACTTTTATGTTAGTACCAATATTGTTTGCCTTCCTACTGTCCCTCATATAAAAAAAAAATTTTTAGTTACCTAAAATTAAGTTACAGTAATAGAATTGCTCTAGATGAGGGCAAAGATGTTACAGTTAGTAATTGTCAATGGATAATGTAATTAGAATAAGTTTCGGATATTAGTGAATTCGAAAAGGATAAAAGGATAGGAAAGTTTAATCTATTGGGATGTATCGTAGTAACTATGCAATGTTCTTGATGTTTATACTGTAAGCTGCAGATTACAGTACTGACTTGAGATTCTTGTGTAGATCTACGTACTACTCGATAGTACACCAAGATGAGAATAGTTGCCAACGACATCTGTTTTGGTATAGTTATGCCAGGACAGAATTTAATTGTTGGAAATAAGTTTGAAAATCCTACTTAGGGAGTTAAAACTCAAAAGTTAGAATATCGAAAGGTTATAGTTTAATACAAAAGGAAGCAAGTTATAGAATATTAATCGATAAGAAGAGTTATGGAAGTAAAAATTTGAATAGTTGGTTCAGATATAACAAAGAAATGTTACGAATGTGAGTAAGATTGTTGACTAGAATGGTCAGAGGACCAATGACTAGATAAATAATTCTAATATGACCATAATAGTCATTCAAGAAGGGAACATAAATCGAAATATTAGATAGAACGATAGTAAAAAATAATTAGTGCTATATAAACAAAGTAAATGTTATATTAGATTGTTAAAAGTTTTACACAAATTCAGAGGAAAGAAGATTATACGATCATATAGAAACGAGAAAATAAACGTGTGAATATTGTAAGACGGCTATTGAGTAAAATTTCATGGACGAAATTTATTTTAAGGGGGGGAGAATTGTAACACCCCATTGTTCGGTAGTGTGTTCTACTGTTCCGGTGACCAGTGTCTGTCCGGACAGTTAGGATTCCTAGAACTACATCTAAATGTTAGTGAGGAGACATAAAATAATGAAATACAAGAAAGAAAAATACAAGAAAAATAAAGAAAAAATAATAGCAATGAAATGTAACCAAGTTAAACGAGCCAAAAACCGTAGCGATGGGTGACCGTATCAGGAAGTTGTGGCGAGGACCGTTGACTAGCCCTGGACTGCGAGGAACCCTGGAAAATATTTTTTAGACTTAAATAAACATCTATTGAAGTATAAATGTCATTAGAAATATCAAAGAAAAATTAATTAATTAGTACAAAGAAAAATGAGAAATCGAGAAAATGACAAAACTCGGTGTTACCGAAAAATTGGGAATGCAACCCGAATAGGGGCATTGTGGTCAATTGACACCCCGAGTTACCTTTTGAACTAAATTTCCATTAAAAATAAATGATATTGCACTTAGTAAATTCCATAAAAATTAGAAGTCAATTACATAGAATAAATGAAGGAAATCTAAGGGATGTAATTGAAATTAACTAAAGTTAATTATTATAATGCATAGGATGATTAGTGGAGCACAGTGGGATTAAATAAACCTTTAAGTGGATAGATGTAAAAGCCATTTGGGACAGAATATGAATTCATCTTTAACCTTTCAAAATAATGGCCGAATGGAACTCCATGGCCGACACATGAACAACCACCATGCACCTCCATTCAAGCCCTCATTTCACCTCAACTTCTTCATTAAAGCTTGCCTACACAACTTGGTAAAGAGATTGGCAGCAAGAAGGAAGGGTTTTGATGAGTTTTTAATAAGCTTCAAATTAAGTAAGTGCTCATTTCCTCTCCCTTTCTTCATTAAACTTTGAGTGGATCTTGTGGGTAGTTGATTTATGGAAGAATTTTTGAAGTTTGATGAATTAGTGGAAATGTACATTTTGGAAGCCATGGAACCTCAATAAGAATAGCTTATTCTTGCATGTAAATAGTGGTTTGAATGATGATTTAAATGTTTAATTGTATTGAAGTTGAATTCCATGTGTAAGGTTTGAATTGTAAGCTTGAAAAGTGAAATTGGAATTTGATGGGTATGTGTAAACTTGTGGCAGCCTTATGAAGAATATCAAAATGTTTTGTTTCATGGTTTGGTTTATGGAATTATATTGTTGAATTATGTTGTTATGGATGGCAGCATGTATGTGTGTATAAAGGTTTGAATTTGGACATGTAAATGAGGTGCATTCATGTGTTTAATTGTTGTAATTGGACTTGGAAAATTCAGGGTTATAGTGTGCATATTGTGAATGGTTATAAGCTACCAAAATGACAAAAAATGTGTTGTTAAATGTGTTAATGGTAAGGTACAAAACATAAATGACATGGAAGAGTTAACTTGGTAAGCATAGGATGTGAAATTGATGAGTGATGAACAATGTGTAATAGGGCAGTGTATGTTTTGGCTTAGAACCTTAAGTGTGTGGCTCCAATTGGTATAAGACCAATTAGAGGTGAAACTAGGCACAAAATGTGCCAACTTTCATGAAGGAAGCTTACCAAAATTCTGCCTAGAAGATGACTTGAAAAATGACCAAATCCGGATTAGTGCTTTGAAAGCCTGAAAATTGACCATTCGGGCAGCAGTTGGTATTTTACCCATAACTCACTTAAAATAGGTCCAATTGACCTGAAATGTTTACCATGAATAGTTTAGACATATATCTACAATTTGTATGAAGACACCAACACCCAGAAATGATCATAAGCAAGTCAAATAGCTTGCACAAGTTCGGGTACCAAAACTGGCCGAACCAAAAGTGACCTAAAAATGACCTAAAGTTACCATTTTGGTACATTCTGTCTAGCATTGGTAAATTGACCATAACTTGGTCTACACAACTCAGAATAACCTGAAATTTTTCCCCACGTGCAATAAGACATAGGCCTATAAGTTTATAATTTGGACCAAAACCTGAAAATCGAGGGAACTAGGTCATCCGGCTAGGTCAAATTAGTATACCAAAATCTAGCAAATTGCAATAAAATGCAATATACTTGAAAATGAATTTGGTAACATGTACCAACACTAAAAGGCTATTAAATGTGGCATATTGGTAACATTGGAATTGACTCACTTGGAGTGCATCAAGGGTCAATATTATAGGTTGACTAATGAAATGAATTGAAGGGAATAGTACCAAGAAAATTTAAATATTGGATTTCATTATTAGAAACAAATTCATTGAATACTGAAACACTTTAAATTAGGTGTTTCAGTTGAAAAGGATATTGAGAAGCATAAGGAACACTGACTCAGAGCCAAGAGGCGTATATCAGAGGTTTGTGGACAATAGTTATTTCTTTTGAATTTTTCAATAGAAATACACTATGATTATTTGTATGTTATTGTTCTAAATTGTATTTGTGCACAATAATTTTGATTTCTTATTTTTTACTTTAAAATTTATTCGAACATTATAGTTTTAAATTTTGTCTGTGCACAATACTTTTTATATTCACTGCTTTTACCAGAAAATTTATTTGGAGAATTGAGTTATGAATAATTTTTTATTGTTTTGGCTTTGAGAATCTTATTTGGAAATTATTGTGTTGCCTACTTTGCAAATAGAAATTTTGAGATAAAATGTGATTTGGGAATTGTATGAAATATTGTGATTTAGAATTGTTTTGATTCACACTTGGCATGACACTGTTATTATATTCCCCCCCTCTTTGACTTATCAGTCTGGGGTGAGTGTGATTATGTTCCTCCCTCTTTGACTTGTCAGTCTGAGGTGAGTGTGGATGAGTACTCATTATTTAGCTAGCTTCCTCCCTTATTGATTTCGATTATTAGGGTGAGTGTGTCTTGTCATGGTGTACAACATGGCATGTGCGGAAAAATTGTGTCATGGCCTAAATTGTGTTATCAATTGGCAACACTGTGTTATTCAATTATTTGATCAAATTGTGTTATTGTTTGGAAAAACCGTGTTGTTCAGTTATTTGATCAAATTGTGTTATTGATTGACAAAACCGTGTTATTCAGTTATATGATCAAATTGAATTATTGATGGGCAAAACTGTGTTATTCAGTTATTTGATCAAATTGTGTTATTCATTTATTTGATCAAATTTGTGTTATTTGAACTTTGTAAATTGTGAAATGGAATTGTGAATTCTTTGATTTGTGAATTCTCAATAAAAGATTTATATATCGCATTTCAAATTGTTATTGTGCACCATTGAGTAAATTTTACTCCGTGATAGCTTTTCATTACTGTCACAGGTAGATATACTAATAGGGCAGCAGACTAGGCTGCTAATGCTATATTGAGAGTTCATCGGGTATATTGAGTATACCATATTTTTGCATTTTGTATTATAATGTATGTTCACTGTATGTATATATTATTCTTGGTTTTGAGCAGTTGTAAATTAAAATTGTACATTAAAATTATAAAGTAAATTTGTAAATTATTTTGACTTGTAAATATTGTGATATATTTCTTTTATCTCGGTTTTTGGAAACACTGGGAAATTGGTTATTGAACTGTGTTGATAATGTTTGAGAAATTTATTGTGTTTAACAAATTGTTGGAGTTTGAGATTGAGGAATTATATATTTGAAGTGCTTTTTACAGATTTTTGAAGAACTGTTTTATTCAAAATATAGATGGCACTTTGCCAAAATTTTTACAGAAATTATTAATACTTCAAATGTGTTATTTGGTTTCACTTCAGTTAAACAAATTTTTAACACCTGTCAATAGTGCTCACCACTGTAAAAAGAAGTAAGAAAAGTTTTAAAATCCCTTGTAGTGTATTTAATGGGTTATCAGTAGACAAAGTTGGTATTTCATTAGGTATACTACGGGATCATGTTATGCCTTACGGAGGGGTAGGGTGTGACATCTGATACCATTAAAACATGTCACACCCTACTCCTCTGTAAGATGTAACATGATCCCGTAGTACACCTAATGAATTACCATACTTAGGTACCGATAACCCATTAAATACACTACAAGGGATTTTAAACCTTTTCTTATTTCTTTTTACAGTGGTGAGCACTTTTGACAGGTGTTAAAAATTTTCTTTTACTAAAGTGAAACCAAATAACAATTTAAAGTATTAATAATTTCTGTAAAAATTTTGGTAGAGTGCCATCTGTATTTTGAATAAAACAATTCTTCAAAAACCTGTAAAAAGCACTTCCAATATATTTCTCAATCCCAAACTCCAATAAATTTATTCAACACAATAAATTTCTCAACATTATCAATTCAGTTCAACAATTAAATTTCCAGTGTTTCCAAAAGCTGAGATAAGATAAATATGTCACAATATTTTTACAAGCTAAAATAATTTACAATTTTAGTTTATAACTGCTTAAGACCAAGTACAATATATACATACAGTGCAAATACAATACAACAAAAATTACAAAATATGGTATACTCAATATACCCGTTGAAATCTCAAAATGTAGCACAAGCAGCCTACTCTGCTGCTCTGTCCATCTGCCTACCTACGACAGCAATGAAAAAACTATCGCTGAGTAAAATTTACTCAGTGGTGCACAATAACAATTTAAAATGCGGTATATAAAACTTTTATTGATAATTTATAATTCAAATAATTCACAATTTCATGTCACAATTTTCAAAGCTCATATAACACAAATTTGATCAAACAATTGAATAACACAGTGTTGTCAATCAATAACACAACTTAGGTCATGACACAAATTTTTCGAACATGTCCTGTTGTACACCACGACAAGGCATACTCACCCCACTAATCGAAATCAATGAGGGAGGTGGCTAGCTAGCTAATGAGTACTCATCCATACTCACCTCACACTGACAAGTCAAAGAGGGAGGAATATAATCATACTCACCCCATAAATGGAGGAGGAACATAGTAATATTGTCATGCCAAGTGTGAATGAAAAAAATTCCAAATCACAATATTTAAATATTTCATACAAATCACAAATCATATTTTATCTCAAAATTTCCATTTGGAAAGTAGGCAACATAATAATTTCCAAATAAGATTCCCAATGCCAAAACATTCAAAAATTATTCATAACTCATTTCTCCAAATAAATTTTCTAGTAAAAGCAGTGAATATAAAAAGTATCGTGCATAGACCTTTGATAAATGCCTCTTAGCCCTGACTTAGTGTTCCTTATGCTTCTCAATATCCTTTTCAACTGAAACACATAGTTTAAAGTGTTTCAGTACTCAATGAATTTGTTTCTAACAGTAAAATCCAATATTTAAATTTTCTTAATACTATTCCCTTCAATTCATTTCGTTAGTCAACCTATAATGTTGACCCTTGATGCACTCTAAGTAAGTCAATTCTAATGTTGCCAATATGTCACATTTTATAGCCCTTTAGTGTTGGTATATGTTACCAATTTCATTTCCAAGTGTATTGCATTTTATTGCAATTTACCGAATTTCGGAATACTATTTTAACCTAGCCGGATGACCTAGTTCCATCGATTTCGGGTTCTGATCCAAACTACAAACTTATAGGTCTATGTCTTTTTGCACGCGGGAAAAAATTTCTGGTCATTTTGAGTTGTGTAGACTAAGATATAGTCAATTTACCAATGCTGAACAGAATGCACTAAAATGGTAGGCTTAGGTCATTTTTAGGTCCCTTTTGATTCGGCCAGTTTTGGTACCTAAACTTGTACAAGCTATTTGGCTTGGTTCTGGCCATTTCTGGGCTTCAGTGTATTCATAAGAACTGTAGATATATGTCTAAACTATTCATGGTAAAAATTTTGGGTCATTTGGACTTGTTTTGAGTGAGTTATGGTAATGCTAATGAATACTGTTCATATGGTCAAAAATTGTGGCCTGCACTTACCTATTTCAGATTGGGTCAATCTTTATGTCAATTTGTGGACAAAATTTAGGTAGGCTTCCTTCATGAAAGTTAGCACATTTTGTGCCTAGTTTCACCTCCAATTGGTCTCATACCAATTGGAGTCACACACTTAAGGTTCTAAGCTAAAATGTGTACTGCCCTATTACACATTGTTCATCACTTACCAATTACACATTCTATACTTACCAAGTTTACCTTTCATGCCAATTCTGATTTGGTACCATACCATTAGCACAAATTACATCACATTTTGGTCATTTTGGGTAGCTTGTAACCATTCTCAATATACACATTATAACTTAGAATTTTCAAAGTCCATTTACAATAATTTAATCACATGAACATATCTCATTTACATGTCTAAATCCAAACAATTATACACATACGCATGCTGCCACCATAAGCACCATAATTCAACAAACCATGAGGGAGGTGGCTAGCTAGCTAATGAGTACTCATCCATACTCACCTCACACTGACAAGTCAAAGAGGGAGGAATATAATCATACTCACCCCATAAATGGAGGAGGAACATAGTAATATTGTCATGCCAAGTGTGAATCAAAAAAATTCCAAATCACAATATTTAAATATTTCATACAAATCACAAATCATATTTTATCTCAAAATTTCCATTTGGAAAGTAGGCAACATAATAATTTCCAAATAAGATTCCCAATGCCAAAACATTCAAAAATTATTCATAACTCATTTCTCCAAATAAATTTTCTAGTAAAAGCAGTGAATATAAAAAGTATCGTGCACAGACCTTTGATAAATGCCTCTTAGCCCTGACTTAGTGTTCCTTATGCTTCTCAATATCCTTTTCAACTGAAACACATAGTTTAAAGTGTTTCAGTACTCAATGAATTTGTTTCTAACAGTAAAATCCAATATTTAAATTTTCTTAATACTATTCCCTTCAATTCATTTCGTTAGTCAACCTATAATGTTGACCCTTGATGCACTCTAAGTAAGTCAATTCTAATGTTGCCAATATGTCACATTTTATAGCCCTTTAGTGTTGGTATATGTTACCAATTTCATTTCCAAGTGTATTGCATTTTATTGCAATTTACCGAATTTCGGAATACTATTTTAACCTAGCCGGATGACCTAGTTCCATCGATTTCGGGTTCTGATCCAAACTACAAACTTATAGGTCTATGTCTTTTTGCACGCGGGAAAAAATTTCTGGTCATTTTGAGTTGTGTAGACTAAGATATGGTCAATTTACCAATGCTGAACAGAATGCACTAAAATGGTAGGCTTAGGTCATTTTTAGGTCACTTTTGATTCGGCCAGTTTTGGTACCTAAACTTGTACAAGCTATTTGGCTTGGTTCTGGCCATTTCTGGGCTTCAGTGTATTCATAAGAACTGTAGATATATGTCTAAACTATTCATGGTAAAAATTTTGGGTCATTTGGACTTGTTTTGAGTGAGTTATGGTAATGCTAATGAATACTGTTCATATGGTCAAAAATTGTGGCCTGCACTTACCTATTTCAGATTTGGTCAATCTTTATGTCACTTTGTGGACAAAATTTAGGTAGGCTTCCTTCATGAAAGTTAGCACATTTTGTGCCTAGTTTCACCTCCAATTGGTCTCATACCAATTGGAGTCACACACTTAAGGTTCTAAGCTAAAATGTGTACTGCCCTATTACACATTGTTCATCACTTACCAATTACACATTCTATACTTACCAAGTTTACCTTTCATGCCAATTCTGATTTGGTACCATACCATTAGCACAAATTACATCACATTTTGGTCATTTTGGGTAGCTTGTAACCATTCTCAATATACACATTATAACTTAGAATTTTCAAAGTCCATTTACAATAATTTAATCACATTAACATATCTCATTTACATGTCTAAATCCAAACAATTATACACATACGCATGCTGCCACCATAAGCACCATAATTCAACAAACCATTCCATGAAACTACCCATTTCTAACTACACTTAAAAGTTGCCAAATTACCCCATTGAACATATCTCCTTCAAATTGCTTTCAAGCTTGCAAAACCAATTGCACCGTTACACATACTTTTAATACACATTGTCTAAATCATTTCTATACAAATAAACACTTACATGAACATCTTAAACTACCATTAACAAGTAAAAACAAACTAACTATGCTGAGTTCCCATGGCTGCTGAAATGGTGTACCACCATTAAATCATCAAATTTCAAAACTTCTTCCACAAAACAACTCATCACAACATCCACTCAAAGTTTAATGAAACAAGAATGGAAAATACACGCTTACCACCTTTGAAGCTTGATCAAAACTTCACTAAACCTCCTTAAAATTGCTACCAAAATCTTCCTTGCAAGGTGAGGATTAACTTTAAAGAAGGGACTTAGTGGAAAGGATGGCTCAAAATGGGTTGCATGGAGCTTCCTCTCACTCGGCCATGGAGGTTTCTCTCAAGGTACATTTGGCTGGTTGGCTCAAAGTTGAAGAAGATGGAATCTTATGCCCAAAGCTAATTAAAAGTCGACTTTGGTGGTGTTAGTGGAGCACTAAGGTAAGTTTAATATTTTGTTTAATTAATGTTTTCGCAATTCCCACATTTAACCTCTTTTCTTTTACTATTTAAATTATGGACTACCATTTTAATTTTTATGATATTTTCAAAGTTTAATATCATTTATTTTTAATGGACATTTAGGTCAAAAGGCAACTTGGGTTGTCAATTGACCACAATGCCCCTATTTGGGTTGCTTTTCAGCTTTTTCGGTAACACTGATTTTTATCAGTTTCTCGATTTTTCGTTTTTCTTTATACTAATTATTTAATTTTTCTTTTACATTTCTAATACCATTTATTTTTTCAATAGATGTTTATTTAAGTCCCAAAAATATTTTCTAGAGTTCCCCGCGGTCTGAGGTTAGTCAACGGCCCACGCCGCAACTTCCCGGTGCGGTTACCCATCGGTACGGTTTTGTCCGTTTAGCTTAGTTTTATTTTCTTTCTTTTATTTTTCCTTTATATTATTTTCTTGTATTTTCCTCTATTTTATTTCACTACCTTATATCTCCACACTAATATCACAATATAATTCCAAGCATCCTAGCTGTCTGGATAGACACTGTCACCAGAACAGTAGAACGCACTACCGAACATAGGGGTGTTACAGGCACAAGGGGGAGTGTTGGAGAGTGACAAGTGCCTGCTTAAGGTGTGAGTCGACAGAGCATCAGTTAAAGAACTGTCCATGCAGAACTGCCACAGCTACTCCAGTATATGCAGATAGATATGCCCCTGCACCTCAAAGGGGTAGGAAGTCTGGTAAATCTGAGGCAGTTGGTCCATCACTGAGACCTGCATTTGAGCCAGCTGAGAGGCCAGAGGCTAGAGCACCTGCCAGAGCCTATAACATAAGAGCTCAGGAGGAGCAAGATGCCCCGAACGTCATTAGGGGTACGTTCTCCCTCTACAATACATATGTGCATGCATTAGTGGATCTAGGATCCACTCATTCATACATCTGCATCAACTTGCCCGTAGAAAGGGGGATACTAGTAGGGGAGAGTGACCAAGACATTCTAGCCACTAATCCATTGGGCCACAGTGTAGTGGTAAACAAGGTGTACTAAGGTTACCAGTTAAGGATTCAGGGGTATGAATTCTTGGCAAACTTGATTGAATTGCCTTTCCATGAGTTTGACGTGATTTTGGGAATGGACTAGTTGTCACATCATCAGGCAATGGTTGATTATAAATTGAAGAGGATCTCCTTGAAAACTCCTGAGGGCAATGAGATTACAGTTGTGGGGGAAAGGACATATTTCTTGTCCAATGTTATCTCAGCCACAGTTGCAAGAAAACTGATGAGAAAAGGCTGTGAAGCCTACCTAGCACATGTGGTGGATACTAGGCAGGCTAAGCCAGATCTGTGTGACATACCCATAGTAAGAAACTTCCCAGATGTGTTCCCTGAAGAATTGACTGGCTTGCCACCAGAAAGGGAAGTCAAATTTGCTATTGAGATGCTGCCGGGTGCAGCACCAATCTCTATTGCTCCTTATAGGATGGCACCTACTGAGTTAAAGGAGTTGAAAATCTAGTTGCAGGAGTTACTAGATAAGGGGTTCATATGCCACTGTGTCACCATGGGGAGCTCCGGTGCTATTTGTAAAAAAGAAGGATGGCACTTTGAGGTTATGCATCGATTACCGGCAGTTGAATAAAGTGACTGTGAAGAACAAGTATCTGTTGCTTAGAATTGATGATCTGTTTGATCAGTTGAAGGGAGTAGGAGTATTTTCCAAAATTGATATCAGATCAAGGTATCATCAGTTGAGGGTGAAGGATGCAGATGTGCCAAAGACTACATTCAGGACCCGGTATGGGCATTATGAGTTTCTAGTGATGCCCTTTGGCCTAACAAATGCACCAGCAGCATTCATGGACCTTATGAACCGTATCTTCCATCCATACCTAGATCGGTTCGTAGTGGTCTTCATTGATGATATTTTGGTATATTCCAAGACCAAGGAAGAATATGATGAGCATTTGAGGATTGTTCTGCAAACCCTGAGAGAAAAGAAGCTGTATGCTAAGTTGTCCAAGTGTGACTTCTAGTTGAATGAGATTGCATTCCTTGGACACATAGTGTCAGCTGATGGGATTAGAGTGGATCCCAAGAAAATAGAAGCAGTGATGGAATGGAAGCCTCCAAGAAATAGAACTGAGGTTAGAAGTTTTTTGGGGCAAGCTGGGTATTATAAAAGATTTGTGAAGGGATTTTCTTTAATAGCTGCTCCAATGACCAAGTTGTTACGCAAGAATGTTAGATTTGATTGGAATGATAAGTGTCAGGCTAGTTTTGAGAAGTTGAAGACTATGTTGACAGAGGCACCAGTGTTAACATAACTAGTGTCAGGAAAGGACTTTGTGGTCTACAGTGATGCCTCGCATAATGGGTTAGGGTGTGTATTGATGCAAGAGGGGAAGGTGGTCGCCTATGTGTTTCGCTATTTTGTAATTACCGCAAGTGCACGTATCGCTAACAAGTAATAAAGTGATAAGTAGAGTATCATTCCCATGAGGAATTTTGTTTAGCAAGTACCAATCTACATAGAAATCTTGACTATCTAGGCTATCGAATACTTAGGGAATGAAGTTTGTTAACTTTAAACACTAAAATGGTAAACTTAAAACGAAATGATTTATTTGAAGCAATTCTGGAATTAAGATTTCACACTTGAATCATACTAGGGATGTTATCTTGTTTATTTACTGAATTGAGGATCGTTTTCCTTGATGGAAATCAGTCCTAAGCTATCCTAGATCCTCTCTCAAGGCATCTAGGGTGTATTCTAATTAACACGAACCCTACTTTTGTGGTGATCAAATCAATTAAAATCCTTTAAGACCTTTGACTAATTTTTAGGTTCTATAAACATATCAGCCTATGTCTAGGTCAGAATTCCTAGGTTTAAAATCTCGATTTTCTAATGTTAATCTTCACCTTTCAATCCTTCAATTAACATCTATAATCATAACTAAGTGGGTACCAACACATAGCATGCGTTAAGATCACAAGAAATTTAATCAAGAAAAGAATCTCAAATCCAATAAATAAAACTCAGTGTTCATCCATAATAATAATTACACGAGCTACTCTCCCAAATCTAGAATAAGAAAACTACTTACTCATGGTGAGTTCAGCAAATGTCATGATAAAAAGTAAAAACAATAAAAAAAAGGAGAGTTACGCAAAAGAAATAAAGTAATAAAATTTTGTCTGAGGAGATGAAATGAAGGAACCAAAGAGAGTTTCAACTTTGATCTTGTAGAGCTTCAGCTGAAAGATTTCTTTTGGTATTGATGTAGAGCACGACTACAACAACTTTCAGCAGCATTCCCGAAGACAATGGCCGACCCTTTCCTAGTGTTTTCTTTTCTATTTATATTGGTTGTCCTAGGGTTAGGTCATTTTAAGTCCGAAAGGCTTTAGGAGTCTCATTCGAACCAGAAAATCGGAGGGGAATTTGAGTGAAAAAATAGGTTGTAGCATAGTACATGGCCCATGTGTCACTACACGGGTCCCGCAAAGTAAGGCCATGTAACTTGTTGGAGGAGACTCGCGTGGTCTTGTTTTGGCACAGAAAGTTACACGGGTCTATGCCAACTACATGGGCCTAATTACACGGGCCGTGCACTTTTGTTCCCATAAGGTTCTTCAAGCTTGCTCTAGGCAGAGACTTACGCGGGTCCCTGCAGATTACACGGGTCCCTGCAGATTACACGGGTTTACTTATATGACCCGTGTACTTGTGTCCTCATCGATTCTCTTAGCTTTCTTTTGGCAAGGAATTACACAGGTCTAGTGCTTGGTTTACAAAACCCGTGTACTTTGTATCAGCAGCAATTCTTTGTCTTTTTACCTCTTCAAGCTTTCCTATGCACATCCATCCTTTGTGGCATCACCAAGACACCTGAAATAATGCATAAAACATGGAATTAAGGGCTTGGCAATAGAATTTATGAAAACTAATGAAATCAAATATTATGCATGAGAATACTTGTCTAAATGCTATGATTTAGAATACAAATGTGCTTAAAAACATCTATAAAATTCAAGTGTATCACTATGCTTCCAGGCAGCTAAGGCTACATGAACAGAACTACCTACCCATGATCTAGAACTTGCAGCAATCATCTTCGCACTGAAGATATGGAGGCACTACTTGTATGGTGAAAAGTGTTATATTTACACAGACCATAAAAGTCTAAAATACTTGCCAACCTAGAAGGAGCTCAATCTTAGACAGAGGCGATGAATTGAGTTCCTGAAGGACTATGATTGTGTGATTGACTACCATCCTAAGAAGGCAAATGTAGTTGCTGATGCTTTGAGTAGAAAATCTATCATAGCTTTTAAATCATTGAATGCCCGTCTATCCTTGGCTCGAGATGGAGCTATTTTGGCTGAGTTGCAAGTGAGGCCAAATCTGCTATAGCAGATTTTAGATGGGCAGAAGGTAGATGAGAAGTTAATGATTACTATGAGTAAAATCTTAGAAGAGAAGGCAACTGACTATGAGCTGAAAGAAGATGGGTGTCTGTACTACAAAGGAAGAGTATGTGTACCAGATGATAGGGAATTGAAAGCCAGTATTCTGAAAGAGGCACACACCAATGTTTATGCTATGCACCTAGGAAGTACAAAAATGTATCATGACTTGAAGCTTCATTATTGGTGGCCTAGTATGAGAAGGACATAGCTAATTATATGACTAAATGCTTGACATGTCAGTATGTAACACCCCGAACCTCCGAGTTATGAATAATAACATTTTTGGTCCGTGACTAGTACTATTTAAAGACACCTTGAGGATCAAAAATAAATAGAAAATTAATTGAGATAGACACAATAGAAATTCAAGTGACCCAAAAATATAAGGACTCACCGGGTATATTGTAAAAGAGGGATTATGACCCGATAAGGGGCATTTTGGTCAATTCACTTTAAGAGTTAATTTTTGACCAAAATGTCAATTTAATTAAATAAAAATAAAATTTTGAATTATGAAGAAATATTGAGAGAAAAATTAGAGTAAAAGTGGAAAGAAAATAAAAGAGACAAAAATCTAGAATTTAAATTCCATTTTTGACCTAATTAAAATTAATGACTTATGGGCTTTTGACAATTAAACTTAATTATTTAATTAAAAAGGAATAAATAAGTATAAAAGAAGATAAGTCTCCTTCTTTCCCTTCTTCCATGCCACCACCCATCTTCCCTCTCCCTCTCTTTTCTTTTCTCTTCTTCTCCAATCTTCTTCCATCATTGTTTTCCCTTCCAAGTCTTGATTCACTTCAATTTCCTTCATAAATTCCATAGCCCACTAAAAGAAAACATCAAAGAGATCTTTGATTGAGAGATTAAAAATAAGAAGAGCAAGATTTGGAAGAGATTGGAAGTTAGAAAAATCATCAAGTGAGGTAAGCTCTCTCTTTTATGCTTGATTAACCAAATATGCTTTGAATCTAGTTTGGGTGTGATGAATTTACATGAGAAAGCATGAAATTTCATAAGAAAATGAAAGAAAATATGTATGGAATCTAAACTAGAGTTTTGGCCAAATTGGAAAAAAGTTAGGGTTTGATGTCTTTGAATCAAATTTACGATGAGATTAAGCTTAGTTGAAGTAGTATACATGATTAGGGCAAAGAAATTGCATGAAATGTGTATAAATTTAATTATGGAAGATTAGGGTTCATGGAAAAATTAGAGTTTTGGTGCTGGAGAGTGAAATTGGTGTGTGTTGTGTTAAATTATAGTCATTTGAGGTTTATTTAGTTTGAATTGATATTGGGTTGATGAATGGGGGGTAATGAAATAATAGGATTAGGGAAAATTACAAACTTTGGTGTTTAAAAATTGTGGGGTTTGATCAAGGAAGTGCCATTAATGTGTCAATGGTAAATTATAGTCATTTTTGGTGAATTAAATGTGAATTGAGGTTGGTTAGTGGGAATAATTTAAGAAATGAAAATTTTGAACCTAGGGCAGAATTTGCAGACTAAGTTTAGTGTGTTTGATAGCCCATAAATTGAGCTACACAACTCCAATTGGTGTGAAACCAATTGGAAATGAAACTTAAGACATAGGGCTAGAATTTTTGTGAAGATACCCTACCTCGAAAATGAATTTTTGGATGTATTTTGTACCTATATATGGATGTATGGACATTGAGCAGTTTGTGAAGGAACGGAAGCGTGAAAAACACAAGTTTATACCATTGAATTCAAAAATTTTCACCTAGGGTCACATGCATCATGCAAGATTTATTTTTATCTATTTGATTTCAATGATAAACAACATATTAAAACTCTTTTAATATGTTTTTGGATCTGTATTTGTCATTTAAGATTTTAAAATTAATCAGATTAATTTTAGAACCCTAGATTGAATCAAGAACGATTACACTAACCTCTTGATGCACTGCAGCGTGTCTGCGTCTTTGAGATTCGTCTTCAGGACACCAGATGTTGTCCCTCTAGCTTATCCACACCAAGAACACCTATGGCAGCCCTTGAACAGCTTCTAAAGCCTTTTTTATTAATTAGAAATTCAAGTTCTGCCTTTTAAGAGATTAGAGATGTAAACAGGACACTAGAAACAATTTCTAGTGTTCTTAATTCAAGAGATTGATGGCTAATCTCTTTGAATTGATGAGAGATGAAGAAGAATAGATGAAAAGCCTCAAAGTGGCGTGACAAAGGAGAGGAGTGGCTGCTGGTTGCTTTTCATTTTCATAAAAACACTTAAATAGCTAGGTTAACACATTAAACCCTTGCCACATGTCACCCTTTGATTAGCTCTAGGTTTAAGTGACCCAATCACATTGTGCCAAGTGTCAAACCTATATTTAATCTTGATTTTAATCATCTTACATGATTAAAAAATATTTGGCAAGCTTATGTGTAATTCCATGTGTCACCATCTCATGGTGCCACGTGTCACACTGTGAAATGACCAAAATGCCCCTGTGTCTTAATTTTGAGTTCTTAACCCAAAATAATTATTTTTCTTCTTCTAATTAATTTATATCAAATATAAATTAATTAATTAATCTCTATTAATTAATTTCTCATTAATTAAATTCATATTTAAACACTTTAAATATAAATTTAACTTATATTATACATACAATAATCTAGATTTGATTTCAAGTCATGCTAGGGACTTTGCAATTTAATTGCAAACCAAACCTATTTAATTAATCAATTAAACTCTTTAATTAATTAATTAAATCATATTTAAATAGGTGATAACTTGTGTATGTGTGTGACTTACTAGGCTCATCACTAATTGGCAATGAAACATGATATCAACTCTTAATATCATCAGAACTCTTTCTTACCATAAATGATTTCTCTAAATCATTTTATGCACCTCATAGATCATGGTTAACACCTAGCATAGCATGCCATGGCCACCCAATTAGTAATAAGGTTTACCTTAAATGAACCTATAATCATATGTTACCATGCACTAGAATCTCTCTGTTACAAAATCCCAACTCAAGCTGGAGTCATGGTTTATGTCAAACTCCATTTGCTATGAATATTATGTTCTCCTTTAATTCCAGTTCTTGATTAAAAGATTTTCTCATCGAAACTCTTTTACGAATAAATCTATCTGTCTGGCCAGAACTTGAAACATCAAGAACAATTAAATGAACATAGGATTTTATCTCTATTTACTTGAGGAATGATTCCATCTTGATCAACACCTACCTCCATATATAACTAGTAGGAGCCAACAGATGCCCATATACCCATACACGGTACAAGTATGAAAGCGATATCAAACTCAAACTACCTATATACAAGATAAGCTGTATATCTCGTGTCTAAAGATTATATGCACTGATATGATTTATGACAAAACATTGATAAGAGTAAACTCCATGTGCTTGTCATAAGTGTCACTGATTCGGCCTACTTATCATTTATAAGTGCCTATCATATTTGTTATATGGCATGAGACTCACCATTCCATCTTATTTATATCTCATATAAATAACTTGGGAACAAATATGAATACAATCTTTCTAGATAAATCATGTCCTTATTATGAAGTATCCTCGAATGTGAACCTATTTATGATACTTTGTACTAGAAATATTATCACTCATATTCTTAACAACTTAAGAATAATATTTCTAACAAAATATCAATGGACCTTTTCTATTACACATAAATATATTATGTAAACGGAAAAGTGGAAATACCTTTTATTAATAAAATATGTACAAGATACATACTAAATGATATGCTCTAGGGCATACTACTAATAATCTCCCACTAGCACTAAAGCCATTCATTATAACACCTTAGACCCATCTTCTCAAGATGTCGGTCTAACTGAGCTTGTGACAAAAGCTTAGTGAATGGATCAACTAGATTTTTTTAGCTGATGTTATTTTTCTGCATGGCTATATCGCCTTGCCCAACTATATATCTGATAATGTGGTAGTGCCTTTCTATGTGTTTGGATTTTGGGTGAGACCTTAGTTCCTTAGCCTGTATGACTACTCCATTGTTGTCACGATTAGCAGGCTAGCGACTCAATGGAAGGAACTACTGTAAGTTCTGTCACGAACTTCTTTATCCAAACAGCTTCCTTTACAACATCTGATGCAGCAATATACTCAGCCTCTATAGTGGAATCTACAGTCGTGCTCTGTTTGGAACTCTTCCAACTTACTGCACCTCCATTACAAATGAACACATATCTAGAGGTAGACTTTCTATCATCGATATCTGATTGGAAATCAGAATCAGTATAACCATCCAATTGCAAGTCTCCACCTCCATAAATCAAGAATAAATCCTTAGTTCTTCTCAAGTACTTAAGGATATTCTTGATGACTATCGATGTTCCAAACCTGGATTGGATTGATACCTGCTAGTCAAACTAACAGCATATGTGATATCCGGCCTAGTACACAACATTGCATACATTAAACTTCCAATAGCCGAAGCATATGGAATCCTGGCCATCTTATCTCTTTCTTCAGGTGTCTTTGGAGACATCTATTTAGAAATGTGGATACCATGTCTCACTGGTAACAATCCTCTCTTGGAATCAAGCATGTTAAACTTCTTTAACACCTTTTCCAAGTATAGACTTTGGGATAAATCAATTATTCTTTTCGCTCTATCTCTATAGATGCGAATCCCAAGAATATAGGTTGCCTCCCCTAAGTCTTTCATGGAGAATGTATTTGACAACCATACCTTTATAGTCGTCAACATACATACTGTCATTACCCATCAACAGTATGTCATCCACATATAAGATAAGGAAAGTGATAGCACTATCACTAACCTTCTTATATACACATGGCTCATCCTCATTTTTGATAAAACCAAAGGATTTAATGGCTTCATCAAAACGGATGTTCCAACTCCTCGAAGCTTGTTTCAACCCATAAATGGATCGCTTTAGCTTGCATACCTTGGAACCATCTTGGGATTCAAAACCCCTAGGTTGTTCCATGAAAATGTTTTCTTCAATGTATCCATTGAGAAAAGCTGTTTTGACATCCATCTGCCAAATTTCATAATCATAGTATGCAGTTATTGCTAATAAAATCCTAATTGATTTAAGCATGGCAACAGGCGAGAAAGTCTCCTCATAGTCAATTCCTTGCCATTGGCGAAACCCTTTCACTACTAGCCTTGCCTTATAGGTCTCTACCTTTCCATCAGAACCAATTTTCTTCTTGAAAACCCATTTGTTCCCTATAGGTACAATACCTTCAAGTGGCTCAACAAGATCCCAAACTTGATTCTTATACATGGAATCAATCTCGGATTTCATAGCATCAATCCATTTTGAAGAGTCTATATCTGACATAGCTTCTTCATAAGTAAGTGGAGATGATCCTTAGCTAGTTTACTCAACATGCTGGTTATTGCCCAAAAGAATATGCCGAGCAATAAAGGAAAAGAGGTAGCTTTGATTGCATCTTCTTCTGCTGGAAAGTCCAACAAGAAGAAGCGTAATAAGAAAAAGAAATCTCAGATTCTTGGTCCTTCTAAGAAAATAGCTAAACAGAAAAGGAAGACCAAAGCTGACAAAGGCAAAGGAAAGTGTTTCCACTGCCAACAGGAAAGTGTTTCCATTGCCAACAGAAAAGTGTTTCCATTGCCAGTAAGAAAGTGTTTCCACTGGCCAAAGTATAGTAATCTAAATGAATGCAATGCCATGGTGAAAACCAACTCAAGTTCAAAATATTTTGGCACTTAAGGCTATGTCATGTTGCAGAAGATAGGATTACAAAACTGGAGAAAATGGGGATTCTATCCTCATTGGGCTCTGAGCCTACTCTAACTTGTGAATCTTGCCTTCAGGGCAAAATGACTAGGTCACCCTTTGCTGGACAAGGGCTAAGAGCTGAAAATATTTTGGAGCTAATACATAGTGATGTATGTGGTCCATTTAAAGAAATGGCTAGAAGGGGTTTTCATTATTTTATTACCTTTACTGATGATAAATCAAGGTTTGGGTATTTGTATTTGATGAAATACAAACAAGAATCTTTTGAAAAGTTCAAAGAATTTAAATCTAAAGTAGAAAATCAAACAGGAAAGAGTATTAAAGCGCTTCGATCAGATCGTGGAGGTGAATATCTGAGTACTGAATTTGATGAACACTTGAGAGAGCATGGCATTGTTTCTCAACTGACTCCTCTAGGAACGCCACAACTGAATGGTGTATCTGAAAGGAGAAATCGTACCCTATTAGATATGGTACGTAGTATGATGAGCTATACTGATATGCCAATATTCTTTTGGGGATTTGCATTAGAATCAGCTTTGTATATTCTGAATAGGATTCCATCAAAATCAGTTTCTTCCACACCTTATGAGATATGGCATGGAAGAAAACCAAGTCTTAAGCATGTTAAGATTTGGGGTTGTCCAGCTTATATCAAAAAGCTAAACACTGATAAATTGGAGACCAGATCAGAAAAAGGTCGATTTGTTGGATATCCAAAAGATAGTTTTGGATATTATTTTTATTTGTCTACTTCACAAAAGGTTGTGATAAGTAGAGATGCCACAATTCTTGAACAACAGTTTGTTCAAGAAAGAGGCAAAGGAAGGCAAATAGAGTTAGAATTGGAGAATTCTGGTCAACCAACAGATCAGATGGATATAGATCCATCTAGTCAACCTATACCTGTTGATGAAACATCTACAGCTGTTCCTCATAGAACAACCAGGGTATCTCACCCACCAGGGTATTCCATCAAAATCACAATTTCTACCAGTTATGACTGACTACTCACTGGAGAAGTTAGCAGAATTGTATATCAGTGAGATAGTTAGATTGCATGGAATTCCACTTTCCATCATATCTGATCGAGACCCAAGGTTTACATCGAGATTTTGGAAGAAGTTGCAGGAATCCTTGGGTACACAACTCCATTTCAGCATAGCTTTTTATCCTCAAACGGATGGGCAATCAGAAAGAGTAATTCAGGTAAATAATTAAAACCAATTGAACTAATATAAATATTGAACTGAAATGATAATAATAACATGAAATATATGTTAGGTCCTCGAGGATATGCTGAGGAGTTGTGTCATTGAGTTTGAGGGAAGTTGGGATAGATACCTCCTACTAGCAGAATTTGCATACAACTATAGCTACCAAGCTAGCATCCAAATGGCCCCATATGAAGCATTGTATGGGAGGAAATGTAGAACTCCAGTGTGTTGGACTGAATTGGTTGAAGATACACTAGTAGGGCCAGACCTGGTAAAACAGACTGAGGAGAAGGTAAAGCTAATCAAAGCCAATATGAAAGTTGCCTCAGATAGACAGAAATCTTATGCCAACCTGAAGAGAAAAGAAATAGAATATGCAGTTAGAGATAAAGTGTTCCTCAAGGTGTCACCGTGGAAGAAGGTACTAAGGTTTGGAAGAAAAGGTAAGTTAAGCCCTAGGTTCAATGGCCCATATGAAGTCATTAAACATGTGGGTCCAGTGGCCTACAGGCTAGCTTTACCACCAGAGCTGGACAAGATCCACAATGTGTTCCTTGTATCTATGCTAAGAAGATACTGCTCAGATCCTTCACATGTCATCTCCATAGAAGAAATTGAAGTACAACCAGATTTGACATATGAAGAAGAACCCATATGGATCCTGGCTCGGGAAATGAAAGAGTTGAGGAATAAGCAGATTACACTAGTGAAAGTGTTTTGGAGGCACCATAACACCGAGGAGGCAACTTAGGAAAGTGAAGAGATGATGAGGCAATAGTTCCCTCAATTGTTTGCATCAGGTAAATTTTGAGGATGAAATTTAAATTAGAGGGGAAGAGTTGTAACACCCTCATTGTAGCAATTCCATATATTCTACTCTTCCAGTGACCGGTGTTAGTCCGGACAGTTAGAATGTCTGGAAAAATATTTAAACTAAAGTGAGGAACCATAATTAACTCAAATATTAATAAGAAAAGAAATTTAGGAAAAATTTTAGAAATAAAATACAACCAAGTTAAATGAGCCGGTGCCCTAGCGATGGGTAACCTAGTGGAAAGTTGCGGTTCTCGCTACTAGGAGCCCTAAACCCAGAGGAAAATTTATAAAATAATTTTTGGAACTCCAGAGAAGAGTCATTGAGGTTTCTATGAAATTAGAATGCCAAGAAAATGCTTAAAAAAAATTTCAATCGATATAGACAATTTTAGTTTGTTAAGCCAAACGGAGGGCATTTTGGTCATTTCGTCTTTAGAGATGATTTTTGGCCTACTTGTCCAATTAAGTAAATAATTATTATGATCTAAAATATGAATAAATATTATTATAAGTGTAATTAAAAATGAGAAATGAAAATAAGAAAATAAAGTAAAAAGAAAATGGAATTAAATTAGATTTATGACATAGGATGACATCATTAAAAAGTTTCCCACCAATTAGAAATTGACAAACCAATTAAAATGAGATAAATACAACTAAAATAAAGTAAAAAACAAACACAAATCCTGCTATTCTCTTCCCATTTCAGCCGTGCTCCTTCCTCTCCCTCATTCCACCATTAAAGCTTCACCAAAACTTTACATCCCTTAATAAATCACCACCAAACCCTAACTTTCCTTCACGAAAAATTGTCCCTACCACTAGAGCAAGCCTTGGACAGCAATTTGAAGAAGGAAAAAGGAAGTTTTGTAAACTTGGGAGTAGCTCCAACAAGGTTAGTATCCAATCTCTTACCTCTTTTACTTAATTCATGCTTAATGCCATGAGATAAGTGGAAAAATGTAAGGAAAAAAAAAAACTTATGGGTGTTCATCCCTATAATTTTAGTAGCTTAGGGTTGATTAGGGTTGATGTATTTACTTGAAGCAAAATGGTTCATGGGCTGCCCTTGGTATGAGACGAGTGATTGAACATGTATGTGTAAGTGAAATGCAAGTGTAATGCATGAATGAAACTTGAAAATTTGGACACTTGAACAACATTAGGGTTTGCTTATGAAATAGAATATTAACTTTGTAATGGTTAATTAGTGACCATTTGAATGTGTGTGAGGAGGAATTAAAGTGAGTAAGGATAATAGAGTTAAGTTTAGGCATGCTGCCCTTGGTGACCTGCAGGACTAGGTATAAGTCCAGTAGGTTTGGGCAGCTATAAATGGAGTTGTATAGGTTTAATTGCTGCAAAGCCAATTGAACATGAAGCTAAACACATAATGGCACAACTTTGGTGAAGAAACCCTGCCCAGAAAATCAAACCAAGTTGACCTAAAAATTACCCTAATCCAGGTGACTTACATTCTGCTTGGGCAAAATGACCAAATGAATAGTGTTCCTTCATTTGATCATAACTTAGTGTAGAAAGGTCCAATTGACCTGAAATTTTACCAGCAAAAAGCTGAGACATAGCCCTACAACTTTCGTGAAGAAAACAAACCCAAATTTTGACCATAACATGTCCAAAAACTGACCAGCGGTCAATGTACAAAAGGGAAAAATTGGTTCTGCCCAAAAAATCTGGAAAATTTGTAATCCGGCCAGTTATGGTGTTTAGGCCATAACTTGAGCTACAGACCTTCAAATGGAGTGATTCAAAAAAATAAATGTAACTAGGCACAATAAGGAATAACTTTCATGAAGACAATTTTCTCAAATTCCTACTGTACAAATGACCAATAGAGCAGTAAACTTAGTGCTTGAAATCTGAAAATTATAAATAACCAACACTAAGCTTTGAAATGGTATTGGCAACCAATACCAACAACTTTAGAATGCAAAATTTGATATGTTGGGGATATTAGAACCAATATACCTATTGTCTATGAAAAAGTCAACATTTTAGTTGACTAATGAAATGAATAGTCACAATTAAACTACAATTTCAAGAATGGTAAAATTTAAAAGTGTAACATGCCCTAATACACCTAGTAAGATTGGTTTGGATAGGTTGGCATGCCAATAGGGTTCAGTTAGCAGTACTGCACATGGCATTATGCCATTCTGTGATTTTATGGCTTTTAGCCATTCTGATATTATGATGATACTTGGCCTTGTACCTAATATTTATTACAGCTTATTAGCTGTTCTGTTACACACCGGTAGCTACATATGTGACCAATGGTATGACGGCCTGAGGTGCTTGATACCCAGTGTCAATTTACCCATTTATCCAGTCTAGTCATCCAGTATAGGTTACTTGGGAAACTAAAAATGAAAGTTGAAAAATTTAATGAGATAATGAATCTAACAAGTGCCAAATAAATAAGACTACAAATAATTATCAAAAATTTATCTGCATGAGACATCAATACATTCACTGCATATTTATTTTCTTTTAGTTCTTTTTATTTTATTATTGGCACCACTAAGCATTATTGCTTAGCGCATTGCTTTTTGCCACACGTAGGTTCTGGAGAGACTGACAGAGAGCCCAGTAGACCACAGACTGGGTGAGGCCATCTACAGTTCTGCATAGTATCTGTGTCACCTCACAGACTTCAGTGCATTGGTAGGACACTAGGTCCCATTTTGGTATTTTGTAATTAAACTTTTATTTTCTCATGTATAGTTGAAACTCATGTAATATATTTTGGTATTAATGTAAATATTTGTAATTTGTGTTTATAAATGAAAAATTGAGTATTTATTTATGACTTGTATATGATTATCATGTGAAATGAATGAATGAGAAATAGAAATATTGTTGAGAAATATTGAGACTTTGTTGATATAATGGAGTTTGGGAATGGTTGAAAACGTATTGAAAGTGTTTTTCACAGGTTTCGAAGAACTATTTTTTTCATTTTTAGCCAGTACTCTGTCAAATTTTCTATAAAATTTTTGGAACCTGAAATAAATTTATAATTTCCATAAATGGCTTAAATGAGATATATTTTACAAATTGCACTTCATAACTATGAAGAAATAAATCAAGGAAGAATAAAAATGATTGAAATAAAATATGGTGTCCCGATACACTGTGTCACATATCTTACTCGGCTATACAATAGACGGGTAAGGGGTGTCACACTTAGTGCCATGGATTTGTTTCCTTCGCGCAGGTACTGAAGCTAAAACCCAGTGGGCATTTGACTGGAATTTTTAGAGTCCAGGTTTGCAAATGTGTCAGAAGGTTTCAAGGTTGTCACCTCCTCAACAATGCATGTAGATATGGCCCATATAAGTCATTTTATGTATTTTGTATATTATAAATATTTGTATGTTGTAATGTAAACTAAGAATTTGTAAGTAATATTTATGTGATGTAAATTAATAAATTGATTAGTTCATATGTAATTAATTTATATATCATGTAAATTGTAAATTTATTCAATTAGTTTGCATTTTATGTAAATTATTGGAAATATGAGAATTGAAATACATGGATGATATTGAAATATGAGATGATTATGAGATTTTATTTTGAAAATATTGTTGAATTTCAAACAGTTGAATAGTGAAATACGCCAAATGGTAATAGAAACAGGGGAAACTCCACTGGTTTTTCCATAGAAAGATAATTGATATAAAAATATAACAAGAACAAAATTTATAAAAAAATAAAGTAAGATAAAATAGGGTGCTCCGACAACGAATGTAGCACGCCTTGCTCGGCTACATTGTAGACCAGTGAGGGGTGTTAAATTGCCACTTTGCAGAAAAAGAGAAAAACAAGGGGAATGAACAAGGGTAAAAAGGTTGCAGCATTAAAGGATGGAGAGAAACTAGATGTGCTTTTTTATAATAATCGAGTTGTTGGAGAAAATCATGCAGAATGGTCAAGACACTTGGGCAAAATAGTGCGTGACCCGAACATTTGTCCAATAAAAGTGCACTCATGGAAACAAATTAGAGAAGATGTAAAGAATCATATGTGGGATTCGGTCAAGGTATTTTTACTTTCAACAAAAATTTTGATTGATTTATTTATATTTATTCATTCATTCTAATTCTTTTTGTAGAAGAAATTTAAGAATGTTGATATTGAGCTATAACGAGAAAAGACTTTAGAGCATATGAATCATTTGTGGAATAATTGGAGAGGAGATTTGAAACGCCACAATATAAATCCTTGTGATTCGTTTCCAAAGATATTGAAAAATGTTCCTCATGGGATTGGGACTGGTTAGTTAAGGGCCATTTTTGCACCACAATGTATAAGGTATGACATTTTATTTCACTAATATTAGAAATTATATAAATTAAATATAAATATGTTTATCTTCAGTTTTATTATTCTTTAAAATTGGTTGATATAATGTTTTTAAATACCTTGTTAATGTAGGAAACAAGTGTTCGAAACTCTGGGAATAGGAAAATTTTAAATATGCTTTATCGTACTGGTAGCAAACCCTATAGGCAGATTATCTATGACTTGGTAATATTAGTGAAAACTTTCATGCTTTTATACCTTAGAGATTAAATATATTATGCTATTGTGTAACAATATTGTATTTTATAAAGGGAGGCAAGGATGGTAATCCACCAGACCTAGGAACTATATTCTTTAAAACTCATAAGAAGGGTGCAGCTTTGGTAGACTCTAACATTCAAGAGAAATATGTATGTTATATTAGTTCTATTGCAAATATATTTCTTTTCATAAATTGTCATATTTATGTCGTTAATTGATCATAATTATTGTAAGATCAAATTCGTGATATCATCCAATCCAACCCTTCTTTGTCTCATATGGAGGTAGTAGAGCAATGTTTTGAAACACGACATCGCAATCATGTGATTGGTTATGGGGGTGGAATGAACGCAAAAGAAGTAAAGAAATCTCATTCCAGTAGTGTTGGCCTTCCAGAGGAGAATTGATTGCTTAAGGATTGTTTGTCTGAAGTAGAAGCTAGGATGAAACACCTTGAGGATTGGTTATGCTCCATTTGGAACTTCTCCATCTACAAATCAACCTATATGATTGTGACAAGGTAAATTATCTTATTTTTCATCTATTATATTCTTTATGTTGTATTTAATATAGGTTATATTTTAAGTTGTACATAAATAAATGGAAATGTATTTCTTGATTATATATTTATTAAAGATAAATGAATATAATTAAATTGAAGAGTATGAGAATTGAATTGGAAGCTTATGAGTATTTTTTAAGTTAAGTTTTATGTAGGTTGTGAGTTTGAATTGCTTGTTTAAAATTTTGGAAATGTCCAAAATACAAACGAAACTCTGCCAAATTTTTTATTTGACATTTATAGTAAAATTGTTTAGAAATAGAATATTAAAAAATTATAAATTAAATGTGAAGCTTGTTTCAAGTTATTATTGGGGTTCTAAAATTCTTGTAATCTAATTATGTTTTTATATTTTGTTGTAGATATGATTTTGCAAATGGTGAAGGCATTGGAATAACTTTTTTTGATGAAGATGTTCAAAAGTAATTTGGAAGATATTGTTATTTTTTGTTTCAACCTTTACATATTGACATGCACAAATTAAATGTGAATAATTAATATTAAACTAACATTTAGAGATAGTTTATTATGACATTATTCTGAATAATTTATGAGTATTAATTTACTTATGAGTGCTTATTATTTATTATTTTATTATTAATTGCATATTAAAATTTTAGGTATTTTAAAACTGAAAGCAATTGAATCATCATCATTAAAGATGATTTTTGTATTTATGCTGGTTATTAATCACTTTTTTTGGTTGTTAAAATTTTTTTACAACTATTTTTATGGCCATTAATAATTTTTAACGACTATTTTGCATTGTTGTTATCAATTTTAACGTCCATTTCTCTACTTTCTTAATTTTTTTCTACAACTACTTTTTAGTGTCATTAATAGTTTTTAACGATCATCTTTTTCTCTTGTTAAAACTTTTTAATGACCTTTTTTTTTGTTAATCACTTTTAACGACTATTATTTACCGTTGTTACTATTTTTCAGTGACTAATTTTTTCTTTGTTAATAATTTTTAACGACAACATCAAGGTTGTTACATTGTAAAAATAAGAGTCTTCTAATTCAAATTTAATGACCATTTTCTCTTTCGTTAATATTATTAACAACGACTAAAATAGTAGTTAATACTATAAGTTTAACGATCAATTATTATGCCCTCATTATTACTGTTAATGATAAGTTATGTAAAGTCCTCGTTAAACTTTTTAATGATGGAGCCTATAACGACGACTTAACGACTGACTTTTATAGTCATTAATTATTATTAACGATCACTTTTTAACTTTTAACAAGAATTTTTTCTCTCGTTATGTAACACCCCAAAGTTCGGTAGTGCATTCTACTGCTCCGGTGACCAGTGCTGTCCGGACAGCTAGGATGCCTAGAACTACACTTCAATATGAGTGAGGAGACATAAAATAATGAAATACAAGAAAAGAAAATACAAGAAAAACAAAGGAAAAATAATAGCAAAGAAATGTGATCAAGTTAAGCGTAGGAAACCTAGCGATGGGTGATCATGAGGGAAGTCACGGCGTGGACCGTTGACTAGCCCTGGACTGCGGGGAACCCTGGAAAACATTTTTAGGACTTAAATAGACCCTTATAGAAGAATAAATATCATTAGAAAGATCAAAGAAAAATTAAATAATTAGTACAAAAAAAAGTGAGAAATCGAAAAACAGACAAAACCGATTATTCTGAAAAATCGGGAATGCAACCCGAACAGGGGCATTATGGTCATTTGACATCTCGAATTGTCTTTTGACCTAAATGTCCATTAAAAATAAATAGTATTACACTTAGAAAATAAAATGAAAAATTAATTTGGTGGTACCTAATGTAAATAGCAAAAATGGGGAGTTAAATGTGGGAAATTGAAACTTTTCAATAAATTAACATTATCTTTCCACTTAGTGCTCCACTCACACCTAAATTGGACCACTTAATCTGCATTTGGACAGCAGATTCATTTCCTTCTTCAACCTCAAAAATTCAGCCGTGAGCCTCCAAGAAGAACTCCATGGCCAAAGCTTCCAAGCTCCTTGCATGAACTCTAATCTTCACTTTAATGCCATAAATCCAACAAGTCCCTTCATGAAAGTTTATCCTCACATCAAGAACAATCCTTGGGCAGCCATTAGGAGAGGAAATAGTGGAGTTGTCAAGGGCAGCAAGGGTCACACATATGAGGTAAGTTTACATTTTTGAAGATTGCTTTGTTAAACTTTGTGTACATGTTATGGGTGTTGGTTTTGTGAAGGAAATTTTTAAGTTTGAAGAGTATTGAGATATCCATTTTTGGGCAGCCATGTAATCATGTATTGATGAAGTATTTGTACATATAATTGATGAGAATTATGTTGGTTGTGATGATTTAATAACCTAGTGAATTACTTCATATTTATACGGTGATTTTTGGCACTTGGATGGGAATTGATGAATTGTAGGACAATTTGGTGTTGAAGAAGATTTTCGGCAGCTTGGGGACACTTGAATAAATGTATGTATTCATGGAAGTGTTGGCAGAATATTGACATAGAAGGATTGATGGATATGTATATGAACTTGTTGTGTAAAGAGTATGTAAAAACTAGTAATGTTATGTGTATGTGTAATTGTGTTTGGACTTTGGGAATTAGAGTTATATTTGGTGTATTGAAGATAATTGTAATCTGCCCAAAGTGATGTTAATGTAAAGTAATATATAGTTTTGGTAATGTACCAAAACAGATTTGGTAGGGAAGTAAACATATTGCAAGGTAAATGTGTGTAATTGATGTGTGTTAAGCAAAGTAACCAAGGGCAGTGTACATTTTAGCCAATAAGTTTAAATGTGTAACCTCAATTGGTATGAGACCAATTGGAGGTGGAACTAGGCACAAAATGTGCCAACTTTCATTCAGAAAACATACCAAAATTATGCTTGCAAGGTGACCTAAGAAAATGACCAATTCGGATTAGGTACAATTAGGACGTGAAAAATGACCAATTGGGCAGCAGTGAGTGTTTAGGCCATAACTCACTCAAAACAGGTCCAATTGACCTGAAATTTTAACCATGAACAGTTAAGACCCATACCTACAAGTCTTATGAAGACACCAAAACCCAGAAATGACCAGAAGCAAGTCAAAAAGCTTGCACAAGTTCGGGTCCAAAAACTGGCCGAACCAAAGTTGACCAAATTGACCTAAAATTGATCTAATTTGATGCCATTTGACCAGCAATAGTATAATGACCATAACTTGGTCTACTTAACTCGGATTGACCTGAAATTTTGCCCCGCGTGCAATAAGACATAGATCTACAAGTTTGTAGTTTGGACCGAAACCCGAAAACCGAGGGAACTAGGCCGTCTGGCTAGGTCAAACTAGTATCCCGAAATCCAGCAATTTACAATGAAATGCAAGAAAACGCAATATACATAGAATTGAGTTTGGTAACACGTACCAACCCTAAAATCCTATCGAATGTGACATATAAAGGACACTAAAACCTAATTTACCTAGAAAACACATCGAGGGTCGGTATATTAGGTAATTAAGCAAATAAAGGTATTCAGTGAATTGTTTATCGAACATTATCGTTAGAGGCAAATTAATTTAGCACTGAAACACTTCAAATTGTGTTTCTCGCTAACAAGGACTCAAAGAAAAGGGACAAATACCGAGTCAAGACCAGAGACAATTATCGAGGTTTGTGCACAACTAGTTTTTAACTGATTTTACTTTGAATATTTCATATGATTAAATGACATATTTTTCTTATGTATTATGTTTAACAAGCATTGGATTTAATTCAATGATTATTGAAAATTGTTATAGTATGTATGAATTCAGCTTTGTGAAATGGTATTTCCACAAGTATTAAGCATTGTTATGGATTGAACAAATTATGTTTTGGAAAATTGTGATAGAACATGTTTTGAATTGTGAAGGTAATTTTCATGGAAAAATGCAAATTTATGATTTGAATTGTAATGAGCATAAAAATTATTGGACATTAGAATTGACTTTGAATCGAATTATATTGTGATTTATGCTCACTAAATAGATTGTAATATTGTTTTATATCTCACTATAGATGCTTGACTAGGTTATTACCCGTCTCTCTCATTTGTTGAGAAGACAATGGAGTTAGTTGTGTTTTGATTACCATGGTACGTGCACAGGCTTAGATTTTCCTCTGATTTAAGGTTAGATCTAAGTTTATTTTATCGTTATGGCCCTTGCGGAAGATTCATTATTGTGATGGTACTGTGCACGATGATTCGACCTCCCCGACCATAGGGAGTTAGAATCTGATTCGACCTCCCCGACCATAGGGAGTTAGAATCACATCGAATATGGCCCTTTCGGATTAGTCTTGCATGGTTAGTGAGATAAAGAATGATTTTTGAGATAAAGAATGAGTTTTGAGATACAGTATGATTTTTGAGATACAGTATGATTTTTGAAATACATAATGATTTTTGAGATACAGAATGGCTTTTGAATGGTAAGAAATTGTGATTTCAATTATGGTTTATATATAACTTAAATGGTTAGTCATGATTTGATAAATTGAATTTTGTGATCAAAGTCATTTATACAAATGATTTACATTATTGGCAACAAATATTTTGAGTTTTGAAATTTGATGAGTATTCAGATTCCCAATTTATTTACTGTAAATTTTGTCAATGTATATTGTACTATGTTTTAAATTATAGTTGTACACCACTGAGTTCACCACGCAGCGATAGCTTTGTATGCTGTCGCAGGTAAGAAGAGCATAGAGCAGTAAGTAAATTTCCTTGAAGATATATTCAGATCAGCTCCAGGTATATCATAGGTATACCCATGTACATAGGTTTTGATGTATGCATGTAATAATATGTATGTAAATTATTTGAGCAGTTGTATAGAAACTCTTGTAAAATATTTTGGTATGTAATTAAATGTAAATTATTGTAAATGTAAATTTGAGATTTCATTTACTTGAGTAGTTTTGTATTATATTTCTTGTATCTCAGTCTTTGAAAAATCACTGCGGATTTGAGTTGAGAAAAATGTTGTGTTGAGAAATATGTTGGAGTTGAGATTTGCAAATACATATTGAAGTGCTTTTTACAGGTTTTCTGAAGAACTGTTTTATCTAAAATACAGATGGCACTCTGCCAAAATTTTTACAGAAATTCCAAATAATTTAAATGTGTTAGTTCTATCACTTCAGTTCAAAAAGGTTTTTAACACCTGTAAATAGTGCTCACTCGTAAAAGAAGTAAGAAAAGTTTTTAAAATCCCTTGTAGTGTATTTAATGGGTTATCAGTAGACGGAGTTGGTAATTCATTAGGTATACTACGGGATCATGTTATGCCTTACAGAGGCGTAGGGTGTGACACGTTAAGTACTAGTTTCCTTGTAGTGGTAATTTTTTTGGCTCTCCAATTCTCTATGTATTAAAATTTCATGCTACTACCCATGAATGAAATGAATGTAAAAATTACCACAGATCTACTTCCTCGGTTTTATACAGTCTCCTCTTGTGTGGTTTTGACTTGACGTCTCCTTTCCTTTCTTGTTTTTGATTCCTTGCTTTTCCAAAATTGAGATTTGGGGTACCTACGAAATGAAGCATGAACAAACATAAAACAAAAATAAGAGCTAAAATATAAAGAAAATTTAGAAATTTTTAGGTTGCCTCCCAAAGAGTGCTTGTTTATAGTCTTTAGCTAGACTATTCCCTCATTGTTCACGATTTATCTGGAGGGTTGCCGAAGGTGCAGTTGGCTCCCTTCTCAATGGGTTCTCCTTGAAAGTATGGATTTAGCCTTTGCCCATTCACTTCGAATGCTCCTCAGGTTTCACTCCACATCTCTACAGCTCCATGCGGGAAGACTTGCATAACCTTAAAGGGTTTAAACCATCGTGACCTCAGTTTCCCAGGAAAAAATTTTAACCTAGAGTTGAAGAGTAGGACAAGTTCTCCTTCTTTTGTTTCTTTTCTTGTTATGCATCTATCGTGCCATCTTTTTGGTTTTGTCCTTGAAGATTTTGGCATTCTCATACGCATTTATCCTGATTTCGTCCAACTCATTGAGCTATAGAAGTTTTTTTTCACTAGCAGCCTTGAGGTCAAAATTCAAGGTTTGAATTACCCAATAAGCTCTGTGTTCAAGCTCGACAGGGAGGTGGCATGATTTCCCATAAACCAGCTGAAAGGGTGTTGTGCCAATTGTAGTTTTATATGTAGTGCAGTATGCCCACAGTGCATCATTTAACTTTATAGACCAGTCCTTCCTTAAACGGTTTGCTGCTTTCTCTAGAATCCTTTTTAGCTTCTTGTTTAAAGTTTCTACTTGACCACTGGTTTGAGGATGATGAGGTATGGCCACCTTGTGAGTTACTCCATACTTCTTCAATAGAGTTTCAGATTGTTTGATTGCAGAAGTGACTTCAGCCATCGCTGATTATTGCTCGTGGTATGCCAAATCTTGTGAAGATATTCTTCTTAAGGAACTTTGTGGCCACTTTGGCATCGTTGGTTGGTTTGGCTATTGCTTCTACCCATTTTGACACATAATTAATACCAACCAGAATATACTTATTTCCAAAGGAGGAGGGGAATGGTTCCAGGAAGTCTATCCCGCACACATCAAATAACTCTACCTCAAGTATACCGTGTAGTGGCATTTTATTCCTTTTAGAAATGTTTCTTGTTCTTTGGCATAGATCACAAGCTAGCACGAAGGATCTCACATCCTTAAACAGATTAAGCTAGTAGAACCATGCTTGCAAAATCTTGGATGTTATTTTTATGGTGCCAAAGTGTCCTCCATATGTCAATGAATGGCAATGCTAAAGAATACTCTCTATATCCTCTTCCAATATGCATCGTCTTATCAGCCCGTCATTACATCTCTTATATAGAAAAGGTTCCTCCCATGTGTAGTATCGCACATCATGCAGGAATTTCTTCCTTTGCTAGTAAGAAAGGTTGGGAGGCAATGCCCTGTATACAAGAAAATTAACAAAGTCAGTGTACCATGGAGCTCGAGAGAATGCTAGTGATTGTTCATTAGGAAATGAATCATCAATTGGCAAATCCTCAATGTTCGCTATGTCTTCCAATTTCAGTCTGGAGAGGTAGTCAGCTACTGCATTTTCAGAACCCTTTTTGTCCTTGATTTTAAGATTAAATTCTTACAGGAGTAAATCTATTGAATCAGCCTTGGTTTTGCTTCCTTCTTATTCAAAAGGTACTAGATGGCAGCATGGTCTATGAATATAATGACTTTCAATCTAGTTAGGAAGGATCTGAATTTTCCAATTGCAAACAATATTGTTAGAAATTCCTTTTATACGGTAGCATTGTTGATTTATGCGTCATTAAGCGTCTTGCTAGTATAATAAATGGTATGGAGCTTTTTATCCTTTCTTTGCCCGAGTAATGCTCTAACTGCATAGTCACTTGCATCGCACATCACCTCAAATGGTAGCTCCCAATATGGTGGCTGCAAATTAAGGCTTCTTTGATCTTGTTAAAGGAGATAAGGAAATTTTCATCAAAATTAAAGGGAACATCTCGACTTAATAAGTTGGTAAGTGGCTTAGCTATTTTAGAGAAGTCCTTAATGAATCTTCTGTAGAAGCTTGAATGTCCCAAAAAGCTTCGCACTCCTTTGAGTGATGCTGGTGGTGGCATCTTTTTAATGATTTCAATTTTTGCCTTGTCAACTTCAATTCCCCTTTCTGATATGAAATGTCCAAGAACTATGCCTTCCTTTACCATGAAATGGCATTTTTCCCAATTTAGGACCAAGTTTGATTCTTCACATCTTTGCAACACTTTGGATAAGTTAGCTAGGCAATTATCAAAAGTAGTTCCATAGACAGAAAAATCATCCATAAAAACTTCTATGATATTTTCAATATAATTGGAAAAGATAGCCATCATGCATTTTTGAAAAGTAGCAAGGGCATTACAAAGACTAAAATGCATTCTTCTATATGCAAAGGTTATATAGGGGCATGTGAATGTGGTCTTTTCTTGGTCTTTTGGGTGAATAGGAATTTGAAAAGATCCCGAATACCCATCTAGATAACAAAAGTAGGAATGTTTCACTAGCCTTCTAGCATTTGGTCTATGAAAGGGAGAGGAAAATGGTATTTTCTAGTGGCACTATTTAATTTCCTATAATCTATGCACATTCGCCAACTAGTGACTACCCTAGTAAGGATCAATTCATTGTTTGCATTTTGGATGACAATTGTCCCACCCTTCATAGGCACTATATGTACTAGACTAACCCATTTACTATCAAAAATTGGGTATATAATACCAGCATCTAATAGTTTTAAAATCTCTTTCTTAACTACTTCTTTCATATTTGGGTTAAGCCTCCTTTGATGTTCAATAGTGGGTTTATTGTTTTCTTCCACAGGTATCCTATGCATGTAAATAGAAGGATTAATCCCCTTCAGGTCTTCTATTTTATACCTTATAGCTTTGCTATGGGTCCTAATTACCCTTAATAAATTTTCCTCTTCTATTTCAAATAAGCAAGCATTGATAATAACAATATATTCAGAATTTGAGTACAATGCATACCTTAGTGTGGAGGGAAGAGGTTTCAGTTCTACCTTTTCTTGAGGCTTTCCTCTGGGCTATTCTTCCTCTAACTCTTCTACCTTGAAAACTTGAGCTAATGGTAGGGGTAGATCTGCTGTCAAGGATTGTGCATAAGCTGTAATTTCTGTGTTCTCATTCTCTGCTGTGTGGTTATGCACAATGCATACTTCAAGAGGATCTTTAGAATATTCTTTATGGAATTCCTCGTCAACTTGCTTGTCAATTATATCAACCTTGAAGCACTCATCAGGTTCAAGTTTGTGCTTCATTGCACTGAACAGGTTGAATTCCACCTCTTCATCTCCTACTTTGAGAGTTAACCGCCCATTTTTAACATCTATGATAGCTCCGGCAGTTGCCAAAAAAGGTCTTCCTAAGATGAAAGAGATTTGGATATCCTCTTCCATCTCTAAGACAAGAAAGTCAACGGGGATAAAGAATTTGCCCACCTTGATAGGGATGTTCTCTATGAAGGAGCAGAAGTATGAAAATTATTAGATTAGAACATTGAATTAAAAAATTTTCTTCTAGGGTCTCATGCATCATGCAAGATTCATTATGTACCTAATTGATTTCAATATTCAATTGCACATTAAAACACTTTTAATATGTATTAGGATCTACATTTGCCGTTTAATATTTTAGAATTAACAAATTAATTCATTAGAATCCTAGATTGATACAAGAATATGTGCACTAACCCTTTGATGCATTGTATATGTGATTAGTACCTTTGTGAAGTACCAAGGACCCAAAATGTTGTCTCTCTAGCTTGTCCACACCAAGATCACCAATGGGCAGCCCCTAAACCAGCTTTTCAATCCTTACCAACCAATTAGAAATTAGGGATTTGCCTTTAGATAGGTTGTAGATGTATATAGGACACAAGAAACAATTTCTAGCAATTTTTACTCAAAGAAAACAATTGATATCTCTTTGAATTGATGAGAAAAGATGAAGAAGAGGAGAGGAGAGCCTTTTAGGTGGCGGCACACTTTGATAAAAATCAGAATGTTTTTTTTTTTTGTTCTTTCATTCTTTCCCTTTTATAATTAGGTTATCACTTAAAACCTTTACCACAAGTGATCACTTGATTGCACCTTAATTTTAATTGACCTAATCACATTAAGCCAGATGGAGCAGAAGCATGAAAAATATAAGTTTAGATCATTGAATTTAAAATTTTTTTTATCTAGGGTCACATGCAGCATGCAAGATTCATTTTTATTTATTTGATTTCAATAATAAACAGCATATTAAAATATTTTTAATATGTTTTTGGATATACATTTGTCATTTAAGATTTTAGAAATAATAGATTAATTTATTAGAACCCTAGATTAGATCAATAACAAGTGCACTAACCTTTTTGATGCACTACAGTGTGTTTAGCACCTTTGGGATGCACTTAGGACACCAGATGTTGTCCTTCTAGCTTGTCCACACTAAGATCACCAATGGCAGCCCCTTGAACAGCTTTTCAAGCCTTTCCAATCAATTAGAAATTTAGGTTTTGCCTTTTGAGAGACTACAGATGTATACAAGACACTAGAAACGATTTCTAGCAATTTTAATTCAAGAGAATGTTGGCAATTCTCTTTGAATTGATGAGAGATGAAGAAGAAGAGAGGGAGAGGCTTCTTTGGTTGGCGGCACCAAAGAAGAATAGTAGCCTTGTTATTTTACTCTTTCATAATAACATATTATATAGCTAGGTCATCACTTAAAACCCTTGCCACCTGTCACCTTTTGATTGGCCCTTAGCTTAATTGACCCAATCACATTGTGTCAAGTGTCAAACCTAGATTTAATCTTGACTTTGATCATTTTACATGATAAAAAGACAAATGGCAAGCTTATGTGTAGTGCCATGTGTCACCATCTCATGATGCCACATGTCACTCTGTGAAATGACCAAAATACCCTTGTGTCTTAATTTTGAGTTCTCAACCCAAAATAATTATTTCTCTTCTTCTAATCAATTTATATCAAATATAAATTAATTAATTAATCTTTATTAATTAGTTTCTCATTAATTAAATTCATATTTAAACACTTTAAATATAAATTTAACTTATACTATACATCCAATAACCTAGATTTAGTTTCAAGCCATGCTAGGGACTTTACAATCTAATTGCAAACTAAACCTATTTAATTAATCAATTAAACTCTTTAATTAATTAATTAAATCATATTTAATTTGGTGATTACTTGTGTATGTGTGTGACTTACTAGGCTCATCACTAATTAGCAATAAGATATGATATTAACTCTTAATATCATCATAACTCTTTCTTACCATAAATAATTTCTCTAAATCATTTTAGGCACCTTATAGACTATGGTTAACACCTAGCATAGCATGCCATAGCCACCCAACTAGTAATAAGATTTACCTTAAATGAACCTATAATCATATGTTACCATGCACTAGAATCTCTCTATTACAAAATCCCAATTCGAGTTAGAGTCATAGTTTATGTCAAACCCTATTTGCTATGAATATTATGTTCTCTTTTAATTATAGTTCTTGATTAAAAAGATTTTCTCAACAGAAACTCTTTTCCAATTAAATCTATCTGTCCTGGGCACGAACTTGAAACATCAAGAATAATTAAATGAACATAGGATTTTATCCCTATTTACTTAGGGCAACAGATTCCATCTTGATCAATAGCTACCTCCATATATAACTAGTAGGAGCCAACACATGCCCATATACCCATACACAGTATAAGTATGAAAGCAGTATCAAACTTAAACCACCTATATACAAGATAACTGTGCTATCTCAGGTCTAAAGATTATATGCACTGATATAATTTATGACAATGCATTGACAAGAGTAAACTCCATGTGCTTGTCATAAGTGTCACTAGTTCAACCTACATATCATGTATAAGTGCCTATCATGTTTGTTATATGGCATGAGACTCACCATTCCATCTTATTTACGACTCATGTAAATAACTTGGGAACAAACATGATTACAATGTTTCTGGATAAGTCATGTCCTTATTGTGAAGTATCCTCAATTGTGAACCAATTTATGATACTTTATGCTAGAAATACTATCACTCGTATTCTTAACAACTTAAGAATAGAATTTCTAACAAAATATCAATGTACCTTTTCTATTATACATAAATATATTATGTAAACGGAAAAGTGAAAATGCCTTTTATTAATAAAACATGTACAAGATACATAGTAAATGATATGCTATAGGGCATACTACTAACAATCTCCCACTAGCACTAGAGCCATTCATTACAATATCTTAGACCCATCTTCTCAAGATATCAGTCTAGCTGAGTTTGTGACATAGGCTTAGTGAATGGATCAGCTGGATTTTCAGCTGGTGTTATTTTCTGCATGGCTACATCACCTCGCCCAACTATTTCTCTGATAATGTGATAGCGCCTTTCTATGTGTTTGGATTTCTGGTGAGACCGGGGTTCCTTAGCCTGTATGACTGCTCCATTGTTGTCATAGTGAAGTGGAACTGCTGACTCAATGGAAGGAAATACTGCAAGTTCTGTCATGCACTTCTTTATCCAAACAGCTTCCTTTGCAGCATCTGATGCAGCAATATACTCAGCCTCGGTAGTAGAATCTGCAGCCGTACTCTGTTTGAAACTCTTCCAGCTGACTGCACCTCTATTACAAATGAACACAAACCCATAGGTAGACTTTCTATTATCGATATTTGATTAGAAATCAGAATCAGTATAACCATCCAATTGCAAGTCACCACCTCCATATATCAAGAATAAATCCTTAGTTCTTCTCAAGTACTTAAGGATATTCTTGACAACTATCCAGTGTTCCAAACCTGGATTGGATTGATACCTGCTAGTCAAACTAACAACATATGTGATATTCGGCCTAGTACACAACATTGCATACATCAAACTTCCAATAGCTGAAGAATATGGAATTTTGGCCATTTTATCTCTTTCTTCAGGTGCTTTGGCGACATCTTTCTAGAAAGGTGGATACCATGTCTCACTGGTAACAATCCTCTCTTAGAATCAAGCATGTTAAACCTCTTTAACACCTTTTCCAAGTATAGACTTTGAGATAAACCAATTATTCTTTTAGCTCTATCTCTATAGACGCGAATCCCAAGAATATAGGTTGCCTCCCCTAAGTCTTTCATGGAGAATGTATTTGACAACCATACCTTTACAGTTATCAACATACCTGTGTCATTACCCATCAACAGAATATCATCCACTTATAAGACAAGGAAAGAGATAGCACTATCACTAACCTTCTTATATACACATAGCTTATCCTCATTTTTGATAAAACCAAATGACTTAATGGCTTCATCAAAACGGATGTTCCAACTCCTCGAAGCTTGTTTCAACCCATAAATGGATCGCTCTAGCTTGCATACTGTGGAACCATCTTGGGATTCAAAACCCTTAGGTTGTTCCATGAAAATGTTTTCTTCAATGTATCCATTGAGAAAAGTTGTTTTGACATCATTCTGCCAAGTCTCATAATCATAGTATATAGCTATTACTAATAGAATCCTAATTTATTTAAGCATGGCAACAGTCGAGAAAGTCTCCTCATAGTCGATTCCTTGACTTTGGCGAAACCCTTTCGCTACTAACCTTGCTTTATAGGTCTCTACCTTCCCATCAAAACCAATTTTCTTCTTGAAAACCCATTTGTTCCCTATAGGTACAATACCTTCAGGTTGGTCAATAAGATCCCAAACTTGATTCTTATACATGGAATCAATCTTGGATTTCATAGCATCAATCCATTTTGAAGAGTCTATATCTGATATAGCTTCTTCATAGGTAAGTGGATCATCTCCATCATCAACTTCTTCATGAGTAGACAACTCTTGTTCTTCTTTATGAAGGAAACCATATCTCACTGGTGGGTGAGATATCCTGGTTGATCTACGAAGAATAGCTGTAGATATTTCATCAATAGGTGTAGGTTGACTAGATGGATCTATATCCATCTGATCTGTTGGTTGTTCAAAATTCTCCAATTCTAACTCTATTTGCCTTCCATTACCTCCTTCTTGAACAAACTGTTATTCAAGAAATGTGGCATCTCTACTTACCACAACCTTTTGTGATGTAGGCAAATAAAAATAATATCTAAAACTATCTTTTGGATATCCAAAAAATTGACCATTTTCTGATCTGGTTTCCAATTTATCAGTGTTCAGCTTTTTGATATAAGTTGGACAACCCCAAATCTTAACATGCTTATGACTTGGTTTTCTTCCATGCCATATCTCATAAGGTGTAGAAGATATTGATTTTGATGGAATCCTATTCAGAATATGCAAAGCTGATTCTAATGCAAATCCCCAAAAGGAGATTGGCATATCAGTATAGCTCATCATACTACGTACCATATCCAATAAGGTATGATTTCTCCTTTCAGATACACCATTCAGCTGTGGTGTTCTTGGAGGAGTCAACTAGGAAACAATGCCATGCTCCCTCAAGTATTCATCAAATTCAGTACTCAAGTATTCACCTCCACGATCTGATCGAAGAGTTTTAATTCTTTTTCCTGTCTGATTTTCTACTTCAGATTTAAATTCTTTGAACTTTTCAAAGGATTCATGTTTGTATTTCATCAAATACAAATACCCAAACCTTTATTTATCATCAGTAAAGGTAATAAAATAATGAAAACTGCCTCTAGCCATTTCTTTAAATAGACCGCATACATCACTATGTATTAACTCCAAAATATTTTCAGCTCTTAGCCCATGTCCTACAAAGGGTGATCTAGTCATTTTGCCCTGAAGGCAGGATTCACAGGTTGGAGTAGGTTCAGAACCCTATGAGGATAAAATCCCCATTTTCTCTAATTTTGCAATCCTATCTTCTGTAACATGACCTAACCTTAAGTGCCAAATATATTTTGAACTTGAATTGATTTTCACCATGGCATTACATTCATTTAGATCACTTGCATTCATTTTGTGTTTGTCATTATTATCCAAATAATAAAGACCATCATTCATATAACCCGAACGAACATATTTATTTCCAAAATAAATATTGCAAATATCATCTATGAATTGAAATTCATAGCCATTTCTAGTTAAACTAGATATAGAAATGATATTCTTAAAAGCATTAGGTACATATAAAATATTATCCAAACACAAAACATGTCCAGACATGTAAAAAGATTTACATCCTATGGCTAAGGCTTCAACAGTTGAGCCATCGCCAATTTGGAGTCTAACATCTCGAGAACGCAAGCTGCTACTATTTGCTAGTTCCTGCATACTAAAGAAATGTGAGAACTAGCACAAGTATCTAAAACCTAAGCTGTAGATAAACTATGAGTATCATCAGAATCTAAATAACAAGATATGGACATAACTTCTGAAGGTGTATCCTTCTTGTCCTTTAGAGAAGCATGATACCCTGGGTAGTTTCTTTTCCAGTGGCCAACCTGTTGGCAGTGGAAACACTTTCCTTTGCCTCCATCAACTTTAGTCTTCCCTTTCTGTTTAGCTATTTTCTTGGAAGGACTAGGAATCTGAGCTTTCTTTTTCTTATTGCCTTTCTTCTTGTTGGACTTTCTAGCAGAAGAAGATGCAATCAAAGCTACCTCTTTTCCTTTATTGCCCGGCATATTCTTTTGGGCAATAACTAGCATGTTGTGTAAACTAGCCAAGGTGCATTCCTGTTTAGTCATATGGAAATTTGTCACAAAATTCCCAAAAGACTCAAAAAGGGATTGAAGTATCAAATCCGTCTATAGTTGGAAATCCATGTTAACGTCAAGATGTTCCAACTGCTCAATCAGCCGAATCATCTTGTGGACATGATCCCCAACATTCTGTCATTCAGACATCCTCATGTGAAATAGCTGCCTAGATATCTCATACCTGGCATTCCTACTATGTTCACCATATAACTCTTCTAGGTGAAGGAGGATCTCACTCGCACACTACATGTTCTCATGCTGCTTCTGTAACTCATTACTCATAGAAGTAAGCATGTAACACTTGGCTCTCATATCATGCTCCTTCCACTTGTCCAAAGTTTCATGTTCCTCTTGTGTAGCCTTTGGTGGTAAGGAACCAGGAACCTATGAGTCTAGAACATATCCTATATGTTCAAGGTTCAGGACAAATTTCAAATTTCTTAGCCAATCAGATAGATTAGGTCTTGTCAACCTATTACGATCAAGTATGCTTGCAAGGATATTGGATGGTGATGGTTGTTCTGTGCTCATTATTATTAGAAAATTAACTGCAGAAAAATAACCAGATTAATTAGTAAATGTATCTTGTATTTAACCAAAATGAATATGGTCTTTTAATCAAATTGGTCCTCCCACTAACTTAGTGAATCCTACACTTCCAAAGTAGAAAACGGAAATCCTAGTTGGATGGTATAACACCCCTTACCCGTCTACAGTGTAGCCGAGCGAGGCATGTCACACTCGGTGATGAAGCACCCTATCTTATCTTACTTTATTATTTTAGTAATTTTATATTCGTTTAATTTAATATCAATTATTTTTCTTTGGAGAAACCAGCGGAGTTTTCCCTATTTTATTTCTATTTGGCGCATTTCATTATTCACCTGCTTGAAAATTCAATAATATTTTCACAATAAAATCTTATCCATACTAATCATAATTATCTCATCAATTCGAATATCCTCTATATAATTCAATTTCATATTCATTTCCATTCATTCTTAACTCATATATGATAATTTTCAATCATCTTTAATTTACATGATATACAATTTAATTACATATGAAATAATCAATTTATAAATTTACATCACATAAATATTACTTTCAAATTCTTAATTCACATTACAACATACGAATTACAACATACGAAATATTTAAAACATACAAAATACATAAAGTGATACACATGGGCCCTAGCTACATGCATTGCTGAGGAGGTGACAACCTTTGACACTCTGTAGATCTGGACTCTCAAAATTCCCAGTCAAACGTCTATTGGGTTTGAGCTTCAGTACCTACGTGAAGGAAACAATTCCATCGTGCTAAGCATTGCTACTTAGTGGTGCAATAATATAACAAGGAAGTAATATACAAATAAAGTTAGAAATAAAATTTGGATAATTAAGATTTATTTATACTTCACATGCAGTTTCTAAAATTTAATATGTTTTATCCTAATTTAGTCTTCTTTGAAAGTGTTTATTTCGCCAATGTACAGTAATAATGTACGAAGAAAAATGATCTAAAAATAATAAATTTATACTTATATTATTATGTAAGTCATAATTGCAATATTTATTTATGTTATAATTTTCTTTGCTAATCTTTTAGCATTTTCTCAATACTTTCTAGGTTGTCTTAGATTATCTCATAATAAGTAAATTTTAATATTGGTCCAGTTCATTTCGATTCTTTCTAATAAATAACTATTCTAATTTATTTTAGGTCATCTTACTCATTTATTTTATTTAATTTCTAATATTTTTAATTGCTAATATTCTTAACTTATTTCAATAAATTTCACTGCCCAGGTAACCTATAACAGGCTGACTAAACTAGATAACGGGTTGTTGGCACTGGACACCACGGTGCCTCGGGCCGTCACACCATAGGACGCGGAACGTCAACCACGTATGCAGTCAGTATGGCTAAAAAGCCATGATAACACATAATCCGGCATAAAAGCCAAGAATGTGAGCATAAAGCCATTAATGCGGGCATAAAGCCATGAGTGCTGGCATAAAGCCTTTCGCAGTACTACTAAAATAATACCCTATTGGCATGCCATTCTATCCAATCTAACACACATGTCTAGGCTATACAAGGGCACATAATATCATTAAATATTAATATATTGTGTTTTATGACTTCATTATTTCATGACAAATTCCATAATTTATACATTCATCATAATATTCATACATTCCTTACATCATTCATATTGATCACAATTCACAACAATGGTGTTCATGTACCATTGTACTCAAGACATTCTTCCTTTCTCTCATAAAGAAAACTAATGTTCCATTCATATTTTCATATGATTCATTTATTCATTACAATGTTTATATGAATTCATAACTCACACAAGGTGTTATTATCTTATTTGTAAAGGAAACATAAGTCCTAATGGAAACCTCATCCCATTTATACTCAACAATCCATTTAGGTTAATTTTATTTCATATTTCAAGTGGTATTAGTTATATTTTATTAGACCTACTAGTAATGGGAATACAAATCTTAACTATATACTCACATAACTTAAATGTTCCTTAAGTCACTTAGGTGAATTACTATTTCTATTCCAAGTAATCCATGAATGTTTCATGGATTCCAAATTTCATACCTTAATTTCCTCTATCAATTTAGTTATTACACTTTGTGTCTTTATATTACTATTCACATTACTATTCACTCAAATTGTTGACTTTTTAATACATAATAAATTTATTGAACCTAAGTGCACCAAGAGACCACATTTTGCATTCTAAAGTTGTTGGTATTGGTTTCCAATACCATTTCAAAGCTTAGTGTTGATTACTTTACAATTTTCAAATTTCAATCACTAAGTATACTATTCCATTGGTCATTTGTACAGTGGGAATTTGACAAAATTGTCTTCATGAATGTTGTTCCTTATTGTGTCTAGTTATATTTTATTTTTTAAATCACTCTATTTGGAGTTTTGTAGCTCAAGTTATAGCCTACACACCATAACTGGCCGGATTATAATTTTCCAGATTTTTTGGGCAAAATCAATTCTGGGTTTTTATACACTGAATGCAGGTCAGTTTTTGGACATGTTATGGTCAAAATGTGGGTTTGTTTTCTTCATGAAAGTTGTAGGGCTATATCTCAGCTTTCTGCTGGTAAAATTTCAGATCAATTGAACTTTTCTACACTAAGTTATGACCATTTGAACAAATACTAATCATTTGGTTATTTTCTAGGGACAACATGTTGATCACCCAGATTAGGGTAATTTTTAGGTCAACTTAGTTTGGTTTTCTGGATAGGGTTTCTTCACCAAAGTTGTGCCATTATGTGTCTAGTTTCATGTCCAATTGGCCTTGCACCAATTGAACCTATACAACTGCAGTTATAGCTGCCCAAACCTATTGGACTCACACCTAGTCCTGCAGGTCACCAAGGGCAGTATGCCTAAGCTCAACTCCATTATCTTTACTCACTTCAATTCCTCCTCACACACATTCAAATGGTCACTAATTGACCATTACAATGTTAATATATCATTACATGAGCAAACCCTAATGTTGTTCAAATGTCCATGTTTCCAAGTTCCATTCATGCATTACACTTACACTTACATGTTCAATTACTCATCTCAAGCCAAGGGCAGCTCATAAACCACTTCTAAACAATTCAATTCATACAAATCAACAAATCTCATCCTTCTCCCATGGCTATCAATTTTCATACATACTTCAATATGAATTTTTTGTTCAATTTTACAACAAATTCTCATTTAATTTGTCTACCTAACAAAGATTAAAAAGAGAAGGAAGTAAGTATAGGCACTAACCTCTTTTAACCACTTTCTTGACTTCTTAAAACTTTGAATTTTCTTTACTTTATGGAAATCAAAACATTACTCTTGATGTGGGGATTAATTTTTATGAAGGGTGTATAGGGTTTTGGGGTGGAAAACTTAGGGAAAATCAAGCTCAAAGCTTGATGAAAATGGAGGAATTAATGGATGGCCAGCTACTTGAGAGAGAGAAAGTGAGAAGAAGAGCTAAAATTTTATGTATTTATCTCTAATTTTATCTCTTAAATAAATTTGTTAAATGGTGATTGCTGAAAAGAATTTAAATGACATCATCATGATGTCATAATTCTAATTTTCTTCATTTTTCTTTTTCTTTCTTTTCTACTCATTTTCAATTAAATTTTTAGCAATATTTATTCATATTTTAGATCATAATAATTATTCACTTAACTCGACAAGTAGGCCAAAAATCATCTCTGAAGACGAAATAACCAAAATGCCCTCCATTTGGCTTAACAGACTAAAATTGTCTGTACAGATTGAAAAATTTTCCTAAGCCTTTTCTTGGTATTCTAATGCTATAGAAACCTCAATGACTCTTCTCTGGAGTCCCAAAAATTATTTTATGAATTTTCTCTCGGGTTTAGGGCTTCTAGTTGTGAAGACCGCAACTTCCCACTAGGTTACCCATCATTAGGGCACTGGCTCATTTAACTTGGTTGTATTTTATTTCTAAAATTTTTCCTAAATTTTTCGTATTAATATTTGAGTTAATTATGACTTTTCACTTTAGTATAAATATTTTTTCAGATGTTCTAGCTGTCTGGATCGACACCGGTCATCGAAACAGTAGAATGTATGGAATTACTACAGTGAGGATGTTACAATTCTTTCCCTCTAACAAAAATTTCGTCCTTGAAATTTACCGGGTGTAGGTATCTGAGATAATTCCTTTACCTTTTCTATTACTCCCTCTGTCTACTCCTTTTATATATATGTTATTATTTAGTCTTTTTGAATCTATCATTATACACTTAGGCATATCATAAAGGAAGGATACGTTACTTCAAATTCACATTTGGGGCTTCTTGCTCCTCTCCGGCTTGGGTGACATTTAGAAGTGGTGTTACTGTTGTACTTGGTCCTTCCACGACCTCTGTCTGGGTTCTTGGTAAATTTCTCTTAGAAAAATCTTTTAGACGATGGTCTATGGCCCCACATCTATGACAGGCTCCAGTCAATCCCCTACATTCACCTTTATGCCACTTGTTACAATGACCACATTTTCTTGCTAGTCCTGGCGCACTCACTACTAGTGTTTTTGGTTGATCTCTTCTGGGTATAGGCCTAGGTCTAGATCTCCTACTTTAATCAGATGTCTGACTTAACTGTTCTCTCGACCTCTTATTACTAGACTGTTGAAATTTTCTCTTTTGCTGATCACCACTCCTCTTTTGTTCCTCTTTATGAACACAGCTAATATATTTCTTTTTGAACTCTATCAGAAAGAATTTCCAAGTTACGTCGGCTGGTGGCACTACCTTGGTTACAACTGTAACACCCCTCACCCAACTATAGTGTAGCCAAGCAAAGTGTGCTACATTCGGTGCTGGAGCACCCTATCTTATCTTACTTTATTCCTTTAATCATTTTCAAGTTATTATATTTTAATATCAATTATTTTTCGATGGAGAAACTAACGGAGTTTCCCCTATTTTATTAACATTTGACGTATTTCACTATTTATCTACTTGAAATTTTCAATAATATTTTAAAATAAAAATCTCATCAATAATTCTCATAATCATCTCATCATTTCATGCATCATCATTTCTAATAGTGTCCATACATTTCGATTCTTATTCATTACCATGCATATTCATTCATGCTCATTTCATATATCAAAATTTCAAATTTCCATTAATTACATAATTTACAATTTACATAATACACAAATTAATTACAATTTCATAATTTATATTTCAACATGATAACTAATTATAAATACATAAAATAACTTTTGTGAGCCCTATCTACATGCATTGCTGAGGAGGTGACAACTTGAACACTTCTGACACTTCTGCCGATCTGGACTCCAAAAATCTCAGTCAAAGTACCTGCGCGAGGAAACAAATCCATCGCGCTAAGCATTGCTGCTTAGTGTTGCAATAATATAACAAGAAAATAATATATACAAATTAAGAAAAAAAAATAGAGCATAATTTAAGTATTCAGGAATCAATTTAATTTACTATGATGTTTCTAGTATTATCTATCTTATATGCTAATTTGTTCCTCTTTGGAAGTATTGAGTTTATACAGTAATAATATTCGATATAGAAATTAATTCTAGGAGTAATGTATTTTCGGTTTCTACAATTCTGAAAATTTCATTTACTACTACTTGATTCAATTATGTTTCCTTTGCTAATCTTTTTTTTTTTCTCATTTCATTCAATACTTTCTAATATTTTTATTTACTAATGTTCTTAAATAATTTTAATAATTTACATTGCCCAGGTAACCTATGACAGACTGACTAAACTGGATAACAGGTGGTTGGCACTGGACATCGCGGTGCTTCGGGCCGTCATACCATGGGACGCAGAACGTCAACCATGTATGCAGTCAGTATGGCTAAAAAGCCATGATAATACATAATCGGGTATAAAAGCCATGAATACGAGCATAAAAGCCATGAATACGGGCATAAAGCCATGAATACAGGCATAAAGCCATGAATATAGGCATAAAGCCTTTCGTAGTCCTGCTAAAACAATACTCTATTGGCAGGCCAATCTATCCAATCTGACACACGTGTCTAGGCAATACATGGGCACATAGTACCATTAAGAGTTTATATGTTTCATCATTTCATTATATTTTTCGTTTATATATTTTATAGCATTCTAATTTTGTTTATAATGGAAACATAATTTCCAAATTCATATTTCTAGGTAATTTATGCATTCATCGTAATATTCATACTAATTATAATTCACATTCATTTAATCTCATGTACCATTCACATTCAAAACATCTTTCCTTTCTCTTTTGATGGGAACCTAAATCCCAAATGACACTTTTATCATATTTATTCATTCAACAATCTATTCATGTAAAGTACATTTAATAATTCAAGTTGTATTGCTAATATATTATGAACCCCATTGGTGTTGGGAGTATAAGTCTCAACAATCCATCTAGGTTAATTTCATTTCATATTCAAGTGGTATCACTCATGTTTTATTAGACCTACTAGTAATGGGAATACAAATCTTAATTATATATTCACATAACTTAAATGTTCATTAAGTCATTTAGGTAAATTACTATTTCTACTCCAAGTAATCCATGAACATTTCATGGATTTCAAATTTTATACCTTAATTTCCTCTACCAATTTAGTTATTATACTTTGTGTCTTTGTATTACTATTCACACTACTATTCACTCAAATTATTGAATTTTTAATACATAATAAATTTATTGAATCTAAGTTCACCAAGATACCACATTTTGCATTTTATTTTTGTTGGTATTGATTTCCAATACCATTTCAAAGCTTATCTTATGTTATTCAAAATTTTCAGATTTCATACCCTAGGTTTACTGTTTCATTGGTCATTTGTACACTAGGAATTTGATAAAATTGTCTTCATGAAAGTTGTTTCTTATTGTGTCTAGTTACATTTATTTTTTTGAATCACTCCATTTGGAGTTTTGTAGCTCAAGTTATGGCCTAAACACCATAACTGGCTGGATTGGACAGAATCCAGAATTCTGGGCAAAACTGGTTTTGGCAGATTTGGTGACCTAAGTTTGGTTGGCAATTTGAATTGGTTAGGTTCAGAATTTGAGTTTGTGTTCTTCATGAAAGTTGTAGGGCTATGTCTCAGATTTCTCATGGTAAAATTTTAGGTCAATTGGACCTTTCTACACTGAGTTTTGACCAAATGAATAAACATTGTTCATTTGGTCATTTTGCCTAGGCAGAATACAAGTCACTCGGATTAGGGCAATTTTTAGGTCAACTTGGTTTAGTTTTCTAGACAGGGTTTCTTCACTTAAGTTGTGCCATTATGTGTCTAGTTTCATGTCCAATTAGCCTTGCACCAATTGAACCTATGCAGCTCCATTTATGGCTGCCCAAACCTGCTAGACTCACAACTAGTCCTGCAGGTCACCAAGGGCAGTATGCCTAAGCTCAGCTCCAACATCCTTACTCACTTTAATTCCTCCTCACACACATTCAAATGGTCACTAATTAACCATTATATGGTTAATATACCATTTCATGAGCACTAATTTTTTTTCACAAAAACTATTTTCCAAGTGTCCATTTCATGCTATCATGTCATCTAACACATCCAACACACATAATCCAACATCTAACTCAAGTTTTCTCATCACTAACCACTTCTAAATAATTCAAGTCATACAAATCAACAAATCTCATCCTTCTCCCATGGCTGCAAATTTTCATACACACTTCAATATAATTGTTTTGTTCAATTTTTCAACAAACTCTCATTTAATTATTCTTCCTAACAAGGATTAAAAAGAGAGGGAAGTAAGTATAGGCACTAACCTTTTTGAGCTTCACTTAATCTTGATTAAACCTCCCTAATCTCTTCTTCTTTGGCCGTTAATAGCTTTTTCTAGGTGAAAGATCAAATTTTTGTGAAGGGACTTGGCAATTTTGGTGAACAAATGGAGAGGAAATTCAAGCTTTCAAGCTTGAAAATGGTGGAACCTCTTCTCTCTCTCTCTCTCTCTCAATGTTTTTGGCTGCCCAAAGGTTGAAGATGCAGATTGTTTGTCAATTTTTGGTATCTTTTATCTCTTTTAATGAGTTTCACAAATTGTGATTGGTGGAGGAAATTTAAATGACATCATATGATGTCATAATTAGCATTTTCTTTCATTTTCTTTTCTTCTCTTCTCTACTGATTTCCAATTTAATTTTTAGCAATATTTATTCATATTTTAGATCATAATAATTATTTACTTAATTGGACAAGTCAGCCAAAAATCATCTCTGAAGACGAAATGACCAAAATGCCCTCCGTTTGGCTTAACAGACTAAAATTGTCTGTACCGATTGAAAAATTTTTCTAAAATTTTTCTTGCCATTCTAATGCCATAGAAACCTCAATACTCTTCTCTGAAGTTCCAAAATTGTTTTATAAATTTTCCTCTGGGTTTAGGGCTCCTAGTTGTGAGAACCGCAACTTTCCATTGGGTTACCCATCGCTAGGGCCCCGGCTCATTTAACTTGGTTGTATTTTATTTCTAAAATTTTTCCTTAATTTTTCTTACACTTATTTTAGTTATTTATGACTCCTCACTCTAGTCTAAATATTTTTCCAGAAGTTTTAGCTATCCAGACCGACACCAGTCACCAGAACAGTAGAATTTGTGGAATTACTACAGTGAGGGTGTTACAACAACATCCCACCACCGATATGCAGCTTCTTATAACAATGAAATTGCACACTCCAAACTCTGTTCTGGTGTGCAATGGAGCTGCTGTAGGACTCTTTCAGTCCTTTCTAACCAATACTGAGCTGCTAAAGAATCGTCTTCCTTTCTACCATTAAAATCTATAGCTCCATACTTCCTAATTTTTCCTAGAGGTGATTTTCGCTAAGGTGGTGGTGGAATAACCCCAGTCATCTATCGAAAGAATTCAGTCATCTGCTCAAACAAGGCCTATTAGGGTTGTACAAGCACCTCTTGCACTGGTGGAGTAAGATCTCCCCGATTTCCAATATCACTCCCAGTCGAGATACGGCTTACTACTTCTTCTTCTACTGCCCTCTACGATTCTAAGTCCATACCTTAACCTAAAATAACCAAGAAAACATATCCGCATTAGTGTCACCTCGACTCATATGAATACAATGCATGTTATGCACACTATCCCTTTCTATCTATCTATGCCTAGGAATGCCTAAACCGTGCTCTGATACCAATAAATGTAACACCCCTCACCCATCTACAGTGTAGCCGAGCGAGGAATGTCACACTCAGTGCCGGAGCAGCCTATCTTATTTTACTTTATTATTTTAGTAATTTTGAATTCGTTTAATTTAATATCAATTATTTTTCTATGGAGAAACCAGCGGAGTTTTCCCTATTGTATTTCTATTTGGGGCATTTCATTATTCACCTGCTTGAAAATTCAACAATATTTTTCACAATAAAAACTTATCCATACTAATCATAATTATCTCTTCAATTCGAATATCCTCTATATAATTCAATTTGATTTCCATTTATTCTCAACTCATATAAGATAATTTTCAATCATTATTAATTTACATGATATACAATTTAATTACATATGAAATAATCAATTTATAAATTTACATCACATAAATATTACTTACAAATTCTTAATTTACATTACAACATACGAATTACAACATACGAAATATTTATAACATACAAAATACATAAAGTGATACACATGGGCCCTAGCTACATGCATTGCTGAAGAGGTGACAACCTTTGACACTCTGTAGATCTAGACTCTCAAAATTCCCAGTCAAATGTCCATTGGGTTCTAGCTTAAGTACCTGCGCAAAGAAAACAATTCCATCATGCTAAGCATTGCTGCTTAGTGGTGCAACAATATAACAAGGAAATAATATACAAATAAAGTTAGAAACAAAATTCGGATAATTAAGATTTATTTATACTTCACATGCGGTTTCTAAAATTTAATATGTTTTATCCTAATTTAGTCTTCTTTAAAAGTGTTTATTTTGCCAATATATAGTAATAATGTATAAAGAAAAATATCTAAAAATAATAAATTTATGCTTATATTTTTATGTAAGTCACAATTGCAATATTTATTTATGTTATAATTTTCTTTGCTAATCTTTTAGCATTTTCTCAATACTTTCTAGGTTATCTCAGATTATCTCATAATAAGTAAATTTTAATATCGGTCCAGTTCATTTTGATTCTTTCTAATAAATAACTATTCTAATTTATTTTAGGTCATCTTACTCATTTATTTTATTTAATTTCTAATAATTTTAATTGCTAATATTCTTAACTTATTTCAATAAATTTCACTACCCAAGTAACCTATGATAGGCTGACTAAACTGGATAACGGGTCGTTGGCACTAGACACTACGGTGCCTCGGGCCGTCATACCATGGGATGCGGAATGTCAACCACATATGCAGTTAGTATGGCTAAAAAGCCATGATAACACATAATCGGGCATAAAAGCCATGAATGTGGGCATAAAGCCATGAATACGGGCATAAAGCCATGAGTGCGGGCATAAAGTTATGAGTATAGGCATAAAGCCTTTCACTGTACTACTAAAGCAATACCCTATTGGCATACTAATCTATCCAATCTGACACATATGTCTAGGCTATACAAGGGCACATAATATCATTAAATATTAATATATTGTGTTTTATGACTTCATTATTTCATGACAAATTCCATAATTTATACATTCATTGTAACACCCTCACTTTACGTAGTCCGTACATTTAACTACTTCGTTGACCTAATATCGATTCGGACAAGTCAGGTGTCTAGAACTACACTTTAGTGATAATAAACAAACATAAAATGATGAAATAAATAAAAAAATACAAGAAAAATTAAAGAAAAATAAAAGAGAGAAAGTGAAACTAAGTTAAACGAGCCGGCATCGTAGCGATGGGTAACCGCACCAGGAAGTTACGGTGAAGGCAATTGCCGACCCCAGGACCATTGGGAACCCTCAGAATTAAGTTTCAAGATATTATTAAAGACTTATTAAAGTATAATTGACATTAGAAATGTCAAAGAAAATTAAGGAATTAGTACAAAGAAAAACGATAAATTCAAGAAACTGATAAAAATCGGTGTTATCGAAAAATTGGGAATGCAACCCGAAGAAGGGCATTTTGGTAATTTGAAACCTAGAGCTACCTTTTGACCTCAATTTCCATTAAAAATGAGTGATAGCACAATTTTAAAATGTCATGAAAATTTAAAATTGTGGTACATAATATAAATGATGAAAGAAATGGGATATAATTTGAATAATCAAACTTTAACATATAATATTAATTAAATAAACTTTAGTGGAGGGTTAGTGGGGGCTATTTACATTTTAGTGAACAGCCACTTCATTTTAGCACATTCATTTTCTTCATTCACTCACCATTGCCGAATTCAAGAGCTTCCAAACCCTCTCATGGCCACCCAAATGCATGGCACACTCCACCCAATTTCAAGCTGAATTTTTTTTACTTGTCTTAATTAAAGTTGATCACCACATCACAAGGAAGAAATTGATGGTAATTTGAAGAGGAATAATCGAGGTTTGATCAAGCTCCATAACAAGGTAAGTGTTCAAATTCCTTTTCTTCTTACGTAAAGTTTGTGGGAAGCTTGAGATAAGTAAATTGATGAAGAAATTTTGAGGTTTTGATGAGTTATTATTATGTCCTAATTTTGGCAGCCATGGTGAACTAAGAAGAGTGTTAAACTCCATGAATTAAATTAGTGAATATTGGTATTAATAGATTCATGGAAGTGTATAGTAAATTATTGGTTGGAATTCTATGTAATTGTTAGGTATAATCATGTATACTATGTTGATTTTGGCATTGTGAATTAAGATTGTATTTGGTGTATTGAGGACTTGTATATACTGCTCCAATTGACCATAATGAGATGTGATAAATGATATTAGTACATTATAATTCCAAAATTCAAGTATGGGAGTTAAGGATTAGGGCTTTGAATGTGTAATGCTTGTGTACTTGAAAAATTGTATAAGGGCAGTATGCATTTAGGGCTATAACCTAAATTGTGTGAACCAATTGGTATGAGGCTAATTGGAGGTGAAACTAGGCACAAAATGTGCCAACTTTCATGTTGGAAGCCTACCCAAATTCTGCCTAGAAGTGACCTAAAAAGATTGACCAAATCTGGATTGATGACGTTGCAAACCTAAAAATTGACCATTTGAACAGCAGTAAGTATTTTGGACATAACTCACTCAAAACAGGTCCAAATGACCTTAGACATAGAGCTACAACTCTTATGAAGGCACCAAAACCTAGAAATGACTAGAACTAAGTCAAAATGCTTGCACAAGTTGGGTTACAAAAACTGGCCGAATTGACTTTGACCTAAAAATAACCTAAAATTTTGCAATATAAGTGCAACTTGACCAGCATTAGTAAAATGACCATAACTTGGTCCATAGAACTCCAAATAACATGAAATCAATCCCAAAATTTCAATAAGACATAGATCTACAATATTGGTAATTTGACCAAAACCTAAAATGTAACACCCCAAAGTTCGGTAGTGCGTTCTGCTGCTCCGGTGACCAGTGTTGTCCGGACAGCTAGGATGCCTAGAACCGTACCTCAATATGAGTGAGGAGACATAAAATAATAAAATACAAGAAAATAAAAACAAAGGAAAAATCATAGTAAAGAAATGTAACCGAGTAAGTGAGCCGGGAAACCTAGCGATAGGTGACCGCACCGGGAAGTCACGGCGTGGACCGTTGACTAACCTTGGACTGCGGGGAACCCTCGAAAACATTTTTTTGGACATAAATAGACCCTTATTGAAGTATAAATCTCATTAGAAAGATTAAAGAAAAATTAAATAATTAGTACAAAGAAAAGTGAGAAATCGAAAAGCAGACAAAATACGGTGTTCTGAAAAATCGGAAAGCCACCCGAACAGGTGCATGATGGTCATTTGACATCCCGAATTGTCTTTTGACCTAAATGTCCATTAAAAATAAATAGTATTACACTTAGAAAATGAAATGAAAAATTAATTTGGTGGTACCTAAAATAAATAGTGGAAATAATGGGTTAAATGTGGATTAGTTGAAAGTTAACTTATAATATGTTTTAATTTTAGTTAGTGGACCACTATAGGATTAATTAAACATGAAATATGGCTGAAGTGGTCCACTAACCATCTGAAATCCCATCTTCCTCAAATCCTCTCAAATGGCCGAATTGAAGAACCCTTGAAAACCTCCATTGACGTTTTCTTTGAGCTTGATTTCCTCTCTCCATTTCAACTCCATTCACTTAGGTTCTTTCATGAAAAATGGTCTACACACCACAAGGAAGATATTAATACCAATTTTGGGAAGTTTGGTGAAGGTTTAGCAAGTTACAAATAAAGGTAAGTTTGCATTTTTGAGAAATCCTTTGTTAAAGTTTTTGTGCATGTTATGGGTATTAGTTTGGTGAAGGAAAATTTTGAGTTTGAAAGGTTATTGTTATTTTCATTTTGGACAGCCATGGGTCACGTTTATGATGAGGTATTTGTGCATATAATTGATGGGAAAGAATGTTAATAATGGTGATTTAGTAACTTAGTGAGTTATTGCATGTTTATATGGTGAATTATGCAATTTGATGGGAATTGGCATATGGTACGGCAATGTGATGTTGATGAATAATTTGTGGCAGCTTGTGGACACTTGAGAAATGGTGTATATTGAAGGAAGAGTGGGCAGAATATTGACCTAGAAGGATTGATGATATGTATGTGAATGAATGTTGTAAAGTGTATGTAAAGTTTGTAATGTTTAGGTGTGGTTGTAATGGTATTTAGAAATTGTAATTGTGAATGATATTTGGTGTGTTGAGGGTGATTGGAATCTGCCCAAAATAATGCTAATGTAATGTAGAAAATGTTTTTGGTAATGTGCCAAAACAGTTTGGTAGGGTATGGAAGTAAACCTTGCAAGGTGAGTATGTGTTTGAAGTTGGGGTGTGAAATGCATATTGAGGGCAGTGTATATTTTAGCCTATAACCTTGAATGTGTAACCTCAATTGGTATGAGACCAATTTGGGGTAAAACTAGGCACAAAATGTGCCAACTTTCATTGAGAAACCATGCCAAAATTCTGCTTGCAAGGTGACCTAAAAATTTGACCAATTCGGATTAGGTGCAATTAGGACCTGAAAAATGACCAATTGGGCAGCAGTGAGTATTTAGGCCATAACTCACTCAAACCAGGTCCAATTGACCTGAAATTTTAACCATGAATAGTTAAGACCCATACCTACAAGTCTTATGAAGACACCAAAACCCAGAAATGACCATAAGCAAGTCAAACAACTTGCACAAGTTCGGGTCCAAAAACTGGCCGAACCAGAATTGACCAATTTGACCTAAAATTGACCTAAAATGGTACCACTTGACCAGCAATAGTGTAATGACCATAACTTGGTCTACTTAACTCGGATTGACCTGAAATTTTTCACCGCGTGCAATAAGACCTAGATCTACAAGTTTGTAGTTTTGACCGAGACCCGAAAACCGAGGGAACTAGATCGTCCGGTTAGGTCAAACCAGTGTTCCGGAATCCAGAAATTTGCATTAAAATGCACTAAGCGAGGAAATGACTTTGGTAAAACATACCAAACCTAAAACCCTATCGAGTGTGACATATTAACGACACTAAAACCTAATTTACCTAAAACGCATCGAGGGTCGATATATTAGGTGATTAAGCGAATAATTGAGTTTAGTGCATTATTTACCAAACCCCATCGATAGAGACAGTTTAATTTGAGTCTGAAACACTTCAAATTGTGTTTCTCGATTAACAAGGACTCAAAGAAAAGGGAAAGAAATCTGAGTCAAGACCAGAGACAAATATCGAGGTTTGTGCACAATAATCGCTTTCTTTTGAATTATTTTCAATGGAAATAAATATTGATTATTTGTATATCATTATTTTAAATTGTGGAAATGTGTTTGAGGAATATTTATTGATTGAAAAATATTGTGAATAGTTTGAAATCTGAAAAATGGTTTGAATGACATTGATGGATACTTATTGATTAAAAGCATTAGAAATGGTTTGAAACCACAGCTATCATGTATATTGATTGTATTCCTCTCTAGCTTGTCTAGTGGGATGAATTGAATTCCCTCTCCGTGAAGTGTTGAGGTGTGTGCTGTTGAGGACGAATAGAATGAGTACTCATATTTTTGCTAGCTAGCCATGTTATACCTCATTAGTCATCGACTTTTGGGATGAATTGAATACCACATTAGCCATCGGCTTTTGGGATGAATTGAATTATGGATCATGATTAAGATGTGTGTGATTTCTTGATGTGTATTGTGAGATTGTGAAATGGATTTTAAACTCTCATTGACATATACTGTCTTTTGAATTCAAACTTGATCTGACTTATGGAAAATTATTGTGATATTGAGAAATGGAGTTTAAATTCTTATTGACCTTTATTGTCTTAAATTTGACTATGGTTTTAAGTATCCACTATTTACATGATTTATGAATTGTGATTTAAATTGTATTTGGTTAATGTTGTTCACCATCGAGACATTGTCTCGTGATAGCTTTTATTGTCGCGCAGTAGAGAGACAGAGCAGAGGTGAGACTAGGCTGCACATACCTCCAGCGAGAGATTTTTCGGGTATAACGAGTATACCGCTTTTTGCATTTTGTACTGTAATGTATGACACTGTATGTATATTTTCTTTTTGGTTTTGAGCAGTTGTAAATTAAATTGTACCTTGAAGTTATAAATTAATTATGAGTGTTTTGGATTGTAAAAGTTGTATTATATTTCCTTATCTCGGACTTTGAAAAATTCCTATGGAATTGTGTTGATAAATTGTTGTGTTGAGAAATGTATTGGAGTTGAGATTTGGAAAATTATTGAAGTGCTTTTTTTACAGGTTTTCTGAAGAACTGTTTTATCCAAAATACAGATGGCACCTTGCCAAAATTTTTACAGAAATTCCAAATAAATCAAATGAGTTAGTTGTTTCACATCAGTTCACCAAAGTTTTTAACACCTGTAAATAGTGCTCACCACTGTAAAAGAAGTAAGAAAAGTTTTTAAAATCCCTTGTAGTGTATTTAATGGGTTATCAGTAGACGGAGTTGGTAATTCATTAGGTATACTACGGGATCATGTTATGCCTTACAGAGGGGTAAGGTGTGACATGTTTTAGTGGTATCAGAGCAAAGTTTTAAATTCTGTTTTCACCTGTTATTTGAATGTCCTTTCTTCATAGTACAACTGCTCAATATCATTGTTTAATACATACAGTACATTACAGTATAAATATGCACTAACGAGAGTAAATATCCTTGTGTTATTGTTCAGGAAAGCTAAGATCCTCGCATTGAATATGGAAGAGGGTGATCGTTCAATGATCATCTATTGAGGTCGAGGTGCAAGGATGCACCACCAGTACAAAATGTCGTGGTTCAAGAAGACCACCTGCAGCATCGCAGTTCCTCGCTCGCTCAGCAGATGGCTGCAATATTCCAACAAATGGCTGGTAATGCGCCTACTCAAGTCCCAATTTAGACACCCGTGGTACAACCACAGTCTCCTACAAGGCAGTATGATAAATTGATAAAGTATGGGGCTACAGAGTTTAAGGACAGAGATCCTATAGAAGTGAGCAGTGGTTAGAGAGGATGGATAGGGTGTTCAAGAAACTTCATTGTACAGAGGAGCTCGGACTTGAATACTCGGATCCTTACTATAAGGGGATGCTTATGATCGTGGAAAACCATTCCCACGATGCAGTAGAACTGCAGATCTTGACTGGAATGACTTCCTCGGGAATTCGCAGAAATACATCCCTGATGCTTATGTAGACCAGAAGCTACAAGAATTCTTAAGTTTGAAACAGAGGGGCAGATCAGTGGCTGAGTATGAAAGAGAATTCTCCCGCCTTAGCCACTATGCAGTAAGTTTGCTTGCTACCAGCAGGGAGAGATGCAAGAGGTTTGAAACTGGCTTGAAGCCCAGTATCAGAGTACAAGTGCTCGGCTTCAAACACACTAACTTCTCTGAACTTGTTTCTCAAGCCCTAGAGTTGGAAAGAGTTGAGTTTGAGACTGCTCCAGAGAAAAAGAGGTCGAGAAGACAGAAAGAGGGAAAATCAGATCAGAGTTCCAGTGGTCATACTGGAAAGAGGAAGAACTATGGGGGACATGGCAGAGGCGGCAAGAAATCTGGTAGGGGAAGACATTCAGGACAGAGACCTCCCCTATCTGGTCAGCAGAGTACCAGAGGTTCCTATCCTCCCCGCCAATGTGAAACATGTGGAAGAAATCATGGTGGGATCTGCTACAAGGCTATTGGAGCCTGTTATAACTGTGGAGGCACAGGACACTTTGCCAAGGACTGCACCAGTAGTCGCAGAGTTGGACCACCTCCTACTACTGCAGAAGGTCGCCTGAGCCTCACCATAAGCTCACAACCACCTAGCAGAGGTAGAGGCAGGGGTAGAGGTAACCCAGCAGGCAGCCAAGGCACAGTAAAACAGTCAGAACAAGACAGTGCTCCAGTCAGAGTCTATGCCATGAGACAGAGAGAAGAGGCAGAGACATCTGATGTTGTGGCTGGTACCTTCTCAACTTTTAACCAGAATGTATTTGTGCTATTTGATCCGGGTTCTACCCATTCTTATGTGAGTGCTAGCATCATTGATTGCATTGCTGTTCCATGTACAAAAATGGATTTTGAGGTGCTAGTAACAAGTCCGCTAGGACAGGAGGTCAGGGTTAATAGGATGTATAGAGATTGCCCTTTGGTGATCCAAGGACACACTTTCCTGTCTGATTTCATTGAAATGCCCTTCAGAGATTATGATATCATCTTGGGCATGGATTGGTTAGCTAGGCATCATGCCATGATTGGATCAGAGATCAAGATACACTTTTGGTCTCCTCGATGCTGATGTGGTGATACAAGGGGAGAGGCAGCTATTGCCATCCAACATCATTTCGGCTGCACTAGCCAGAAAAATGATCAGAAAAGGGTGTGAAGCATACTTGGCACATGTGGTAGACACCCAAGTGGGGAGTCCAGCATTGAAGGACATCCCTACAGTACATGACTTTCCAGACGTGTTTCCTGATGAATTGCCAGGATTACCTCCGGAAAGAGAAGTGCAGTTTGAAATTAATGTTATGCCTGGTGTGGATCCAATCTCCATAACGCCATACGTAATGGCACCAGCAGAGTTGAAGGAGTCAAGATACAGCTTGCAAGAATTACTTGAAAAGGGCTTCATCCGCCTAGTGTGTCACCTTGGGGAGCACCGGTGTTGTTTGTTAAGAAGAAGGATGGTACTCTCCGCTATGCATTGACTACGAGCGGTTGAATAGGGTGACAATAAAGAGCGGATATCCATTGCCTAGCATTGATGATCCATTCGATCGATTGAAGGGTGCAGCGAGATTCTCCAAAATTGATTTGCGATCTGGTTATCATCGATTGAAGGTGCAAGAGCGAGTATTCCAAAAGCGCTTTAACTCGATATCGCCACTATGAGAGTCTAGTAATCCCATTCGGGTTGACAAATGCTCATTTGCTTTTATGGATCGATGAACACTATCTTGCACCATATCTTGATCAATTTTTGGTTGTGTTTATTGATGACATTTTGATATACTCGAGGAATGCAGAGAAGAATGATAGACATCTGCGGATTATCGCAGACTTTAAGGGAGAAACAGTTGTACGCCAAATTGTCGAAATGTGAATTTTGGCTGAAGGAAATCTCCTTTTTGGGACATGTTGTGTCAGCTGAAGGGATCAAGGTAGATTCCAGTAAGGTAGAAGCTATCCTTAATTGGAAGCCGCCCAGGAACATCACAGAAATTCGCAGTTTTCTGGGCTTAGCTCGATATTACCGTCGGTTTGTGAAGGGATTCTCTATGTTATCTTCTCCACTGACCAAGCTGCTTCGGAAAGATGTAAAATTTCAGTGGACTGATAAATGTCAGCAGAGTTTTGATGAGTTGAAGAGGTGCTTAACTGAAGCTCCAGTTCTCACTTTACCTACTCCGGGTAAAGAATACACAGTTTATAGTGATGCTTCTCACAATGGGTTAGGCTGTGTACTGATGCAAGATCGGAATGTCATTGCTTATGCATCACGCCAGCTGAAACCGCATGAGAGGAATTACCCAACACATGATCTGGAGTTAGCGGCTATTGTTTTTGCTCTCAAGATCCGAGACACTATTTGTATGGGGAGAAATGCTACATTTACACAGATCACAAGAGCTTGAAGTACTTAGGCACCCAGAAGGAATTGAATTTGAGGCAGAGGAGATGGTTAGAACTCATTAAAGATTATGATTGCTTAATAGACTATCAGCCAGGGAAAGCAAATGTGGTGGCTGACGCCTTAAGTCGCAAGACTATGGCAAGTCTCAGAGTTTCTCCTTTGTCCATGGTATATGAATTGAAAGCACAGCATGCCAGTTTAGAGGTTGATGATGAGGGACAGACAGTAGTTGCATGGCATGTACAACCAGTGTTGATTGATCGGTCGTAATGGCTGCAGCAGTGATGAAAAATACCGGAAAGGCTGAAAGAAGTTCAAGAGGCAAGAAACCCGAATTCTCTATGAGAGATGATGGTTTATTGCTACATCGAAGCGTAATGTGCGTTCCTAGTGATGTGGAACCGAGACAGATCATTATGAAGGAAGCACATGAGTCTCCATTTGCTATGCATCTGGTGGAACTAAAATGTACAGAGAGGGTCAAAGAGCATTCTTGGTGGATGGGCATGAAAAGAGATATAGTGAATTCATTTCCAAATGCCTAACTTGTCGCAAGTAAAGGCAGAACATCAAGTTCCAGTGGTTTATTACATCCTTTGTCGATGCAGTGGAAATGGGAGCGAATAACTATGGATTTTGTTACAGACTTCCAAGGACACAGAGTAGTCATGATGCAAGATGGGTTATAGTTGTGATTGACTAAGTCCGCTCACTTTTTGCGATTCGGATGGACTATAGCACTGGAAAGATTGGCGATTGTACATATATGAGATTGTAAAATTGCATGGAGTGCAGTATCAATTGTGTCGACAGAGATCCTAGGTTCACTTCTAGATTAGGGTAGTCTTCAGAGAGCCCTAGGAACTAGATTGAACTTCAGCACAGCATTCCACCCACAGACAGATGGCCAGTCTGAGAGGGTTATTCAGATATTGGAGGATATGCTATGGGCTTGTGTGATTGAATTTGAAGGTAGTTGGGATACACACTTGCCTTTGATTGAGTTTGCTTATAACAACAGCTACCAATCAAGCATAGTGATGCCTCAATATGAAGATTTGAATGGCGAAAGTGTAGAACTCCCTTATGTTGGGATGAAGTAGGTGAAAGGAAGATGATTGGACCGAGAAATTGTCCAGTGACAGAGGAAAAGATCGGAGTTGATCGAGAGATAGGCTCAAGGCTGCATCAGACCGCCAGAAGTCCTATGTTGATCTGAAGAGAAGAGATATTGAGTATGCAGTGGGTGATAAGGTACTCCTCAAAGTTTCTCCTTGGAAGAGGATTATGAGATTTGGCATAAATGGGAAACTAAGTCCTCGTTTCATCGGACCATATGATGTTCTGGAAAGAGTGGTTCCTTTTGCATACCGGTTGGCATTACCTCCAGCTAGCAAGGATACACAGTGTCTTCCATGTGTCCATGTTAAGGAGTGCAGTCGGACCCATCTCATGTACTAACAATTGAAGAGATTGAAGTAAATCAGACCTCTCATATGAGGAAGAACCCATAAAAATTCGGCATATGAGGTGAAGCGGTGAGGAACAAGCAGATACACACAGTTAAAGTCTTTGTGGAACCATCATTCGTGCCAGAAGCAACTTGGGAACGTGAAGAGGATATGAGGAGACAGCACCCACGGCTATTCACGGACTAATGCTGTAAAATTTGAGACGAAATTTATTTAAGGGGGAGAATTGTAACACCCCAAAGTTCGGTAGTGCGTTCTGCTGCTCGGTGACCGGTGTTGTCGGACAGCTAGGATGCCTAGAACCGTACCTCAATATGAGTGAGGAGACATAAAATAATGAAATACAAGAAAAGAAAAACAAAGGAAAAATCATAGTAAAGAAATGTAACCGAGTAAGTGAGCCGGGAAACCTAGCGATGGGTGACCGCACCGGGAAGTCACGGCGTGGACCGTTGACTAACCCTGGACTGCGGGGAACCCTGGAAAACATTTTTTGGACATAAATAGACCCTTATTGAAGTATAAATCTCATTAGAAAGATTAAAGAAAAATTAAATAATTAGTACAAAGAAAAGTGAGAAAATAGAAAAACAGACAATATACGATTATTCAGAAAAATCGGGAAAGCCACCCGAACAGGGGCATGATGGTCATTTGACATCCCGAATTGTCTTTTGACCTAAATTTCCATTAAAAATAAATAGTATTACACTTAGAAAATGAAATGAAAAATTAATTTGGTGGTACCTAAAATAAATAGTGGAAATAATGGGTTAAATGTGGATTAGTTGAAAGTTAACTTATAATATGTTTTAATTTTAGTTAGTGGACCACTATAGGATTAATTAAACATGAAATATGGCTGAAGTGGTCCACTAACCATCTGAAATCCCATCTTCCTCAAATCCTCTCAAATGGCCGAATTGAAGAACCCTTGAAAATCTCCATTGACGTTTTCTTTGAGCTTGATTTCCTCTCTCCATTTCAACTCCATTCACTTAGGTTCTTTCATGAAAAATGGTCTACACACCACAAGGAAGATATTAATACCAATTTTGGGAAGTTTGGTGAAGGTTTAGCAAGTTACAAATAAAGGTAAGTTTGCATTTTTGAGAAATCCTTTGTTAAAGTTTTTGTGCATGTTATGGGTATTAGTTTGGTGAAGGAAAATTTTGAGTTTGAAAGGTTATTGTTATTTTCATTTTGGACAGCCATGGGTCACGTTTATGATGAGGTATTTGTGCATATAATTGATGGGAAAGAATGTTAATAATGGTGATTTAGTAACTTAGTGAGTTATTGCATGTTTATATGGTGAATTATGCAATTTGATGGGAATTGGCATATGGTACGGCAATGTGATGTTGATGAATGATTTGTGGCAGCTTGTGGACACTTGAGAAATGGTGTATATTGAAGGAAGAGTGGGCAGAATATTGACCTAGAAGGATTGATGATATGTATGTGAATGAATGTTGTAAAGTGTATGTAAAGTTTGTAATGTTTAGGTGTGGTTGTAATGGTATTTAGAAATTGTAATTGTGAATGATATTTGGTGTGTTGAGGGTGATTGGAATCTGCCCAAAATAATGCTAATGTAATGTAGAAAATGTTTTTGATAATGTGCCAAAACAGTTTGGTAGGGTATGGAAGTAAACCTTGCAAGGTGAGTATGTGTTTGAAGTTGGGGTGTGAAATGCATATTGAGGGCAGTGTATATTTTAGCCTATAACCTTGAATGTGTAACCTCAATTGGTATGAGACCAATTTGGGGTAAAACTAGGCACAAAATGTGCCAACTTTCATTGAGAAACCATGCCAAAATTCTGCTTGCAAGGTGACCTAAAAATTTGACCAATTCGGATTAGGTGCAATTAGGACCTGAAAAATGACCAATTGGGCAGCAGTGAGTATTTAGGCCATAACTCACTCAAACCAGGTCCAATTGACCTGAAATTTTAACCATGAATAGTTAAGACCCATACCTACAAGTCTTATGAAGACACTAAAACCCAGAAATGACCATAAGCAAGTCAAACAACTTGCACAAGTTCGGGTCCAAAAACTGGCCGAACCAGAATTGACCAATTTGACCTAAAATTGACCTAAAATGGTACCACTTGACCAGCAATAGTGTAATGACCATAACTTGGTCTACTTAACTCGGATTGACCTGAAATTTTGCACCGCGTGCAATAAGACCTAGATCTACAAGTTTGTAGTTTTGACCGAGACCCGAAAACCGAGGGAACTAGATCGTCCGGTTAGGTCAAACCAGTGTTCCGGAATCCAGCAATTTGCATTAAAATGCACTAAGCGAGGAAATGACTTTGGTAAAACATACCAAACCTAAAACCCTATCGAGTGTGACATATTAACGACACTAAAACCTAATTTACCTAAAATGCATCGAGGGTCGATATATTAGGTGATTAAGCGAATAATTGAGTTCAGTGCATTATTTACCAAACCCCATCGATAGAGACAGTTTAATTTGGTACTGAAACACTTCAAATTGTGTTTCTCAGTTAACAAGGACTCAGAAAAAGGGAAAGAAATCTGAGTCAAGACCAGGAGACAAATATCAGAGGTTTGTGCACAACAACTGTTTCTTTTGAATTATTTTCAATGGAAATAAATATTGATTATTTGTATATCATTATTTTAAATTGTGGAAATGTGTTTGAGGAATATTTATTGATTGAAAAATATTGTGAATAGTTTGAAACTGTGAAAAATGGTTTGAATGACATTGATGGATACTTATTGATTAAAAAGCATTAGAAATGGTTTGAAACCACAGCTATCATGTATATTGATTGTATTCCTCTCTAGCTTGTCTAGTGGGATGAATTGAATTCCCTCTCTGGCTGAAGTGTTGAGGTGTGTGCCTGTTGAGGACGAATAGAATGAGTACTCATATTTTTGCTAGCTAGCCATGTTATACCTCATTAGTCATCGACTTTTGGGATGAATTGAATACCCCATTAGCCATCGGCTTTTGGGATGAATTGAATTATGGATCATGATTAAGCTGTGTGTGATTTACTGATGTGTATTGTGAGATTGTGAAATGGATTTTAAACTCTCATTGACATATACTGTCTTTTGAATTCAAACCTGATCTGACTTATGGAAAATTATTGTGATATTGAGAAATGGAGTTTAAATTCTTATTGACCTTTATTATCTTAAATTTGACTATGGTTTTAAGTATCCACTATTTACATGATTTATGAATTGTGATTTAAATTGTATTTGGTTAATGTTGTGCACCACTGAGACATTGTCTCAAATGATAGCTTTATTCTTTGTCGCAGGTAGAGAGACAGACAGGGCAGCAGACTAGGCTGCACATACCTCCAGCGAGAGATTTTTCGGGTATAACGAGTATACCGCTTTTTGCATTTTGTACTGTAATGTATGACACTGTATGTATATTTTCTTTTTGGTTTTGAGCAGTTGTAAATTAAATTGTATCTTGAAGTTGTAAATTAATTATGAGTGTTTTGGATTGTAAAAGTTGTATTATATTTCCTTATCTCGGACTTTGAAAAATTCCTATGGAATTGTGTTGATAAATTGTTGTGTTGAGAAATGTATTGGAGTTGAGATTTGGAAAATTATTGAAGTGCTTTTTTTACAGGTTTTCTGAAGAACTGTTTTATCCAAAATACAGATGGCACCTTGCCAAAATTTTTACAGAAATTCCAAATAAATCAAATGAGTTAGTTGTTTCACCTCAGTTCACCAAAGTTTTTAACACCTGTAAATAGTGCTCACCACTGTAAAAGAAGTAAGAAAAGTTTTTAAAATCCCTTGTAGTGTATTTAATGGGTTATCAGTAGACGGAGTTGGTAATTCATTAGGTATACTACGGGATCATGTTATGCCTTACAGAGGGGTAAGGTGTGACACAAAAATCAAGGGAACTAGGCCAACTAACTTGATTAATTTGGCACACTAAATCTGGAATTAGCACATTTGACCATAAAATCCAGAAAATTCAAATAAGCATATCTCCCACCAAAAGTGTCCATTTTAAATGAACCATGACAATCTGGAAAGCTAAGAAAGAGACCTAAAACATTGTTTAAGATAACTTCCTCAAATTATAAATGTATAAGGTCAGAATTTAAGGTTAAAACTATTGACCTAATTGAAGACCATGCCAATATAGGACCTTTGAGTCCAAGTTAACAATTTATCTATAAAGAATTCTATAAGACTTGAAAAATGGTAAGCAAAATTTCTGGTTGTCTCTAAGACATAGGGCAACAATACTTATGAAGAATGCTAGACCTTAACGTGATTACAAATAGTCCAACTAAATTAGTAAAATCAGAACCGAAAATGCCTAAAAAGGAAACTAAAACTTAGATTTGACCTAGTTTTGCTTAATTAACCATAGCTTGAGCTATACAACTCCAAATGGAGTGATTAAAAAAGGAAATCAAACAAGACACAATGAGAAATAATTTAATGAAGATAAATCTATTAAATTTACACTATAGCCTGGTCCAATAGACAGTAAACATTGGCCATGAAATCTGGAAAATGGCAATAAAATACAATAAGCTTCAAAATGAAATTGGTAACATATACTAACACTTAGAGACTATAAAATGTGACAAATTGGGAACATTAAAATTGACTCACTTAGAGTGCATCAAAGGTCAACATTATAGGTTGACTAATGTGACACCCCTTACTCGTCTACAGTGTAGCCGAGCAAGATAAGCCACATAGTGTGCCAGAGCACCAAATCATATTTCCATTACAATTTACACTTTTTAATTCATTTACTTATAATTTTTTATTAATCTGAAGTTTTCACAAATTTTATAGAAAATTTGGTAGAGTGCCGGCTGTAATTTGGAAAAAATGTTCTTTTGAATCTGTTAAAAACACTTCCAATATAATCATAATATCAATCTCAGTCAACCACCAACATATTTTTAGCAATTTCTCAAATGACTTCATTGTCTCAAATTTCAATTCATTTCATATCATACTCAAATTTATTACTGAACATGGTTTGTAAATAATTACATCAAAAGCATAATTACATGAGTTTATAATATACATTACAAAAGTTTACAAAATACAAAAGACCAAAAGTAGCCTAATGTCCTACCAATGCACTGCAAATGTGAGGTGACTCTGGACTCTGTGTGAAGATCTAAAAGTTCACTCGGTCTGCAGTCGGATGACTCTCCAGCTATGTCTCTAGTACCTGCGGGTGACAAAAGTGATGCGTTAAGCAATTCTGCTTAGTGGTGACAATATAAAATAAAATAACTAAAATAACATAAATATGCAGAATGTATGTTTACATTTTAGGTAGACTTAATTTCTGGCATTTATTGCAGTATTATTCGATTAAAATTTGATAAGATTTATTTTCATTGCCCGAGTAACCCATACTAGTCGACTAGACTGGATAACGAATAAACTGGCACTGGGTACTAAATACCTCAGACCATCACACCATTGGTCACATTGTGTCTCCCAGTGTGCAACAAAAACAACTAATAAGCTATAATAATTATCAAGGATAGAACCCAAGTATAATAACTCAATCAACATAGCCAAAGGCTATTTTATCACAGAATGGCACGTGAGGCCATAAAACACAAAATGGCATGAAGCCATATGCAATACTACTAACAGAACTCTATTGGCATGACAACCTATCCAAACCAATCTTGCTAGGTGTACTAGGGCATGTTACACTCTTAAATTGTATAATTCTTGAAATTCAAGTTTAGGTGTTACTATTCATTTCATTAGTCAACTAAAATATTGACTTTTGCATAGACAATAGGTATATTGGTTTTAATACTCCCAACATACCACATTTCGCATTCTAAAATTGTTGGTATTGGTTGCCAATACCATTTCTAAGCTTAGTGTTAGTTGTTCAAAATTTTCAGATTTCAAGCCTTGTGTTTACTGTTCCATTGGCCATTTCTACAGTGGGAATTTGGCAAAGTTGTCAACATGAAAATTGTTCCTTATTGTGTCTACTTACATTTCTTTTTTTGAATCACTCCATTTGGAGTTTTGTAGCTCAAGTCAAGGCCTAAATGCCATGACTAGCCGGATTGCCAACTTCCCAGATTTTTTTGGACTGACCAAATCTATAGTGTTTTGTGCAGTGAATGTAGGTCACCTTTTGAACAAGTTATGGTCAAAATATGGGTTAGGTTTCTTCATAAAAGTTGTTGGTCTATGTCTCAGCTATTTTTTGGTAAAATTTCAGGTCAATTAGACCTTTCTACACTGAGTTATGACTATAATGAATAAATACTGTTCACTTGGTCATTTTGCCCAGGCAGAATGTAGGTCACCCGGAGTAGGGCAATCTTTAGGTCAACTTGGTTTGGTTTTCTGGGCATGGTTTCTTCACGAAAGTTGTGCCATTCTGTGTCTAGTTTCATGTCCAATTGGCCTTACACCAATTGAACCTCTATAAGTCCAGTTATTGTTGCCCAAACCTGCTGGACTCATGCCCAGTCTTGCAGGTCACTAAGGGCAGCCACACTAACTTCAATTCCCACTAAACAAACCACTTCATTTCTTATTCACACACAGCCCAATGGTCAGTAATTGACCATTAAAACTCTCTTTCACCAAATACATGAATAAAGTCTCAATTTGGGTCCAAACCCTAGCTCCACCATTCTAGATTTTTGCATTCACTTGTACTTCACCTTCCAAATCAATATATTAGTGTTAAGGGTAGCTACAATATCATTTTAATTCTAAGAAATCTTCAAAACTCAACCAAGTTCAGGGCTGCCAAAAATTTAGGATGGGCATGCACATGATGTTTATCAAGTTTCTTTATAAATTTACACTCAATTATACTCCTTCAACATGAATTGAAAGAGGAAAGGCAAGTTAAGTCACTAACCCTTAATGGAGTAAATTTTCAAGCTTGTAAAAACCCCTCATTTCTACTTCTTTTTGTTATCTTTAGGTTGCCCAAGATGTAAAACCAGTTTTTGATGAAATCACTAAGGGGTTTTATGGTGGAGTTGAAGGGAAGATGGAGCTTTTGGGTGAGCAATAATGGTGGAAGAGGTATGGGAGCTGGTTGGGCTTGGAGGAAGGGATAAGGGCAGATAGCTTTTTGAAATTTTGACTTCTTCTTTCTCTTTTTAATGTACTTTTAATGTATTTAGTGATTTTTTATTGGCCAAAGCATATTTATTATCTCATGCTTACATAAGCATTAAGTAATAAAACTATTTATTTTTATTTTCTTTCTTTTCTCTTGCTATTCATTTTTAATTAATTTTTCATGAATGTTTGTTCATATTTTATGTCATATAATTCACTTACATAAATGGAAAAGTTGGTAAAAAATCATCTATAAAGACAAAATGACCAAAATGCCCTCCGTTTGGCTTAACGAGCTAAAATTGTGTGTACTGATTGATTAAATTTTCCTTGTGTTTTCTTAACATTCTATTGTCATGGGAACCCTAATAATCCTTCCCTGAGGTCTCAAAAATTATTTCATAAAGTTTTCCCAGAGTCTAGGGTTGCTAACAGCCTTCACCGTCACTTCCCTTTCGGGTTACTCATCACTATGGTTTTGACTCATTTAACCTTAGTGTATTTCGTTCCTAAAAATTTTTATTGATTTTTATTAGCATTATTTAGTTTATTTATAACTCCTAACTCTAGTCTATTTATAATTTCAGACATTTTAGCTGCCCGGACCAACATTGGTTGCCAGAACAATAGACTGTACGGACTAGCAAAAGTGAGGATGTTACAACTCTTCCCCTCTAATAAAAATTTCATCCTCAAAATTTACCTGATGCAAACAGTTGAGGGAACTATTGCCTCATCGTCTCTTCACTTTCCCAAGTTACCTCCTTGGTGTTATGGTGTCTCCAAAGCACTTTCACCAGTGGAATCTGCTTATTCCTCAATTCTTTCATTTCCTGAGCTAGGATCCGTGTGGGTTCTTCTTCATATGTCAAATCCGGTTGTACTTCAATTTCTTCCATGGAGATGACATGTGAAGGATCTGAACGGTATCTTCTTAGCATAGATACACGGAATACACTATGGACCTTGTCCAGCTCTGGTGGTAAAGCTAGCCTGCAGGCTACTGGAGCCACACGTTCAATGATTTCATATGGGCCAATGAACCTAGGGCTTAACTTGCCCTTTCTTCCAAACCTCAGTACTTTCTTCCATGGTGAGACTTTGAGAAACACTTTATCGCCAACTGCATACTCTATCTCTTTTCTCTTCAAGTCAACATAAGATTTTTGTCTATCTGAGGCAACCTTCAAATTTGCTTTGATTATCTTCACTTTCTCCTCAGTCTGTTTCACCAGGTCTGATCCTATCAGCTTATCTTTGCCCAATTCAGTCCAACATACAAGGGTTCTACACTTCCTCCCATATAGTGCTTCATACGGGGCCATTTGAATGCTAGCTTGGTAGCTATTATTATATGCAAATTCTGTTAGTGGGAGGTATCTATCCCAACTCCCCTCAAACTCAATGACACAACTCCTTAGCATATCCTCCAGGATCTATCACATAATTCACATTGTTACTATCATTTCAATTTATTAATTGTAAAAATTCAATTAGTTTTTAGGTTTACCTGGATTACTTATTCCGACTGTCCATCCGTCTGAAGATGAAAAGCCGTGTTAAAGCAGAGTTGTGTGCCCAAGGCTTCTTGCAAATTTTTCCAGAATCTCGATGTAAACCTTGGGTCTCGATAAGATATAATGGAAAGTGGGATTCCATGCAGTCTAACTATCTTACTGATATACAATTCTGCTAGTTTCTCCAGTGAATAGTCAGTCCTAACTGGCAGAAAATGTGCTGACTTTGTCAATCTATCCACTATCACCCATACTGCATCATGCTTCTTCTGTGTGAGAGGTAGACCACTAATAAAATCCATAGTGACTCGGTCCCATTTCCATTCTGGTATGCTTATAGGCTGTAGCAATCCTGATGGAACTTGATGTTCTACTTTAACTTGCTGACATGTCAAACACTTAGTCACATAGTCAGCTATATCCTTCTTCATACCAGGTCACCAATAATAAGGCTTCAAATCATTATACATTTTTGTACTTCCCGGGTGCATAGCATAAACACTAGTGTGTGCTTCTTTCAGAATATTAGTCTTCAACTCCTTATCATCTGGTACACACACTCTTCCTCTATAGTACAGACATCCATCTGCTTTCACCTCATAATCAGTTTCCTTTCCCTTTGGAATTTTACCCATAATAGCCATTAATTTTTCATCTACCTTCTGCCCATCTGGTATCTACTATAGTAGGTATGGCCTCACTTGTAACTCAGCCAAAATAGCTCCATCTTGAGCTAAGGACAGACAGACATTTAGTGATCTTAAAGCTGTGATTGACTTCCTACTCAAGGCATCAACAACTATATTTGCCTTCCCAAGATAGTAATCTATCACACAATCATAGTCCTTTAGGAACTCAATCCATCGCTTCTGTCTAAGATTGAGCTCCTTATGGGTTGGCAAATATTTTAGACTTTTATGGTCTGTATAGATGTAAAATTTTTCATCGTACAAATAATGTCTCCATATCTTCAATGCGAAGATAATTGCTGCTAACTCCAGGTTATGGGTAGGGTAGTTCTATTCATGTGGCCTTAACTGCCTAGAAGCATAGGCGACCACTTTCCCCTCTTGCATCAATACACACCCTAACCCATTATGCGAGGCATCACTGTAGACCCCAAAGTCTTTTCCTGACACTGGCTGTGTTAATACTGGTGCTTCTATTAATATAGTCTTTAGCCTCTCAACTTGGTCATTAAAGCAGCTATGAGAGAGAACCCTTTCACAAATCTTCTGTAATACCCAGCTTCCATTCCATCACTACTTTTATCTTTTTGGGATCCACTCTAATCCCTTCAGTTGATACTATGTGTCCAAGGAAGGAGATTTCACTCATCCAGAAGTCACACTTGGATAGCTTAGCATGCAGCTTCTTTTCTCATAGGGTTTGTAGAATAATCCTCAAATGTTCATCATGTTCTTCCCCAGTCTTGGAATACACCATAATATCATCAATAAAGATCACTACAAACCAATCTAAGTATGGATGGAAGATACAGTTCATAAGGTCCATAAATACTGCTGGTGCATTTGTTAACCCAAACGGCATCACTAGGAATTCATAATGTCCATACCGGGTTCTGAATGCAGTTTTTGACACATCTGCATCCTTTACCCTTAACTGATGATACCCTGATCTGAGATCAATTTTTGAAAATACACCTGCTCCTTTTAACTGATCAAACAGATCGTCCGCAACGGATATTTATTCTTTACAGTTACTTTGTTCAGCTGCCGGTAATCAATGCATAATCTTAAGGTTCCATCATTTTTCTTCACAAATAGCATCGGAGCTCCCCATGGTGGCACACTGGGGCGTATGAACCCCTTATCAAGTAACTCTTGTAACTAAATTTTCAACTCTCTCAATTCAGTGGATGCCATCCCATAAGGAGTAATAGAAATTGGTGTTGTACCCGGCATTACGTCAATAGCAAATTTGACTTCCCTTTCTGGTGGTAAACTAGGCAATTCTTCAGGAAACACATCTGGGAAGTCTCTTACTGTGGGTATATTACACAGGTTCGGCTTAGCTTGCCTAGTATCAACCACGTGTGCTAGGTAAGCTTCATAGCCTTTTCTTATCAATCTTTTTGCAACTGTGACTGAGATAACATTGGATAGGAAATCTGTCCTTTCACCCACAACAGTAATCTCATTACCCTTAGAAGTTTTCAGGGAAATCCTTTTCAATTTGCAATCAACTATTGCCTGATGACGTGACAACCAGTCCATTCCCAAAATCACGTCAAACTCATGGAAGGGCAATTCAATTAGGTTTGCCGAGAATTCATTCCCCCGAATCCTCAATAGGCGACCTTTATACACCTTATTCACTACCACACTGTGGCCTAGTGGATTTGTGACCAGAATGTCTTGATCACTCTCCTCTACTGAAACTCCCCCCTTTGCGGGTAGTTTGATGCAGATATATGAATGAGTGGATCCTGGATCCACCAATGCATGCACAAATGTGTTGTAGAGGGAGAATGTACCCCTGATGACGTCCGGGGTATCTTGCTCCTCCTGAGCTCTGATGGCATAAGCTCTAGCAGGTACTCTGGCCTTTAGCCTCTCAGCTAACTCAGATGTAGGCCTCAGTGATGGACCAGCTGCCTCAGATTTATTGGGCTTCCTACCCCTTTGAGGTACAGGGGTAGGCCTATTAGCTTGTGTTGGAGCAGCTGTAGTAGTCCTCTTCGAACAATTTTTGATCTGATATTCTGTAGATCCACACCGTAAGCATGCACCAGTCACTCGCTAACAGTCCCCCTTGTGCCACTTCTGGCAATATGGACAGGCAGAAGATGCTGGGGCTGGTCCCCTAAACACCGTCACTGGAGAGCTGCCCACTGATGGTGTGGACTGACCTCTCTTAGGTGTGAACTATGGTCTGGGCCCCTAGGACTGACCCTGACCTTGTGGTTATCCTGAACCCTAAGCAGGAGGACCCTTACTCTTCTTACTGGGAGCAGAAAATGAACTGGACTGACTAGACCCCTCTTTTGCTGTCTTTCCCTTCTAGTTTGCTCATTTATTCGGACTCTTTCTACTTTTGATGCAACATTTACTAATTTGGCAAAATCCATGATCTCCAATGTTGTTATCATGACTTTGATATTGTCATTGAGCCCTTCTTCGAACCTTCTGCACCTTTCTGCCTCTGTAGGGACTATCTCCCTCCCATATCGACTCAGTCTGATGAATTCTCCCTCATACTCTACCATTGATAGTTACCTCCGTCTCAGACTGATAAATTCTCTTCTTCTCTCTTCTAAATACACTTTACTGACATACTTCTTCCTGAACTCTGTTAGGAAGCAATCCCAAGTGATTTGATCAGGTTGCACCTCACTGGTTACTGTGTCCCACCACTGGTATCCATCATCCTGAAGTAGGGACACAGCACCCTCCAGGTTCTGCTCGGGGGTTCAATGAAGCTATTTCAGCACTCTGATTGTTCTATCCAACCAGTTTTCCGCTGTCATGGGATCATCCTCCTTTTTCCCAAAGAAATCCACAGCCCCATGTTTTTGCAGTTTCTTTAAATGGGACTTCTGTGGTACTGGTAGAGGTTTTGGCTGTGGTTGTGGTGGTGGAATTGCCCCCATCATTTGTTGGTAAAATTCAGTCATTTGCTGAAATAATGCAAACTCAAGTTGGGTAAGTGCCTCAGCTATTGGTGGAGCAGATTCTCCCTTGCCCCTAGATTCAGCCCTTGGTGGAGCACGACTTTCCACCTCTTCATCAACTGCTCTTTAAGAAGAAGGATCCATATCCGGATCAAAATAACAAAAAAAAATACAACTACATCAGTGTCACCTCAACACTTACAAAAGCAATGCAATGGTATGCACTCTATCTAGGCCCAGAAACGCTTAAACCGATGCTCTAATACCACTAAATGTGACACCCCTTACCCGTCTACAGTGTAGCCGAGCAAGATATGCCACACAGTGTGCCGGAGCACCAAATCATATTTCCATTACAATTTACCCTTTTTAATTCATTTATTTATAATTTTTTATTAATCTGAAGTTTTTGCAAATTTTATAGAAATATCAAAAGCATAATTACATGAGTTTATAATATACATTACAAGAGTTTACAAAATACAAAAGATCAAAAGTAGCCTAATGTCCCATAAATGCACTGCAAATGTGAGGTGACTCTGGACTTTGTGTGCAGATCTAAAAGTTCACCGAGTCTGTAGTCTGCTAGACTCTCCAGCTATGTCTCCAGTACCTGCGCGTGGCAAAAGCGACGCTCTAAGCAATTCTGCTTAGTGGTGACAATATAAAATAAAATAACTAAAATAACATAAATATACAGAATGTATGTTTACATTTTAGGTAGACTTAATTTTTAGCATTTATTGTAGTATTATTCGATTAAAATTTGATAAGATTTATTTTCATTGCTCGAGTAACCCATATTAGTCGACTGGACTAGATAACGGGTAAACTGGCACTAGGTACTAAGTACCTCGAACCATCACACCATCGGTCACATTGTGTCTCCCGGTGTGCAACAGAACAGCTAATAAGCTATAATAATTATCAGGGATAAAACCCAAGTATAATAACTCAATCAATATAGCCAAAGACTATTTTATCACAGAATGGCACGTGAGGCCATAAAACACAAAATGGCATGAAGCCATATGCAATACTACTAACAAAACCCTATTGGCATGCCAACCTATCCAAACCAATCTTGCTAGGTGTACTAGGGCATGTTACACTCTTAAATTGTATAATTCTTGAAATTTAAGTTTAGGTGTTACTATTTATTTCATTAGTCAACTAAAATGTTGACTTTTACATAGACAATAGGTATATTGGTTTTAATACTCTCAACATACCACATTTTACATTCTAAAATTGTTGGTATTGGTTGCCAATACCATTTCTATGGTTAGTGTTAGTTATTCAAAATTTTCAGATTTCAAGCCTTGTGTTTACTGTTCCATTGGTCATTTTTACAGTGTGAATTTGGCAAAGTTGTCAACATGAAAATTGTTCCTTATTGTGTATACTTACATTTCTTTTTTTGAATCACTCCATTTGGAGTTTTGTAACTCAAGTTATGGCCTAAATACCATGACTAGCCGGATTGCCAACTTCCCAGATTTTTCTGGACTGACCAAATCTACATTGTTTTGTGTTGTGATTGCAGGTCACCATTTGAACATGTTATGGTCAAAATATGGGTTAGATTTCTTCATGAAAGTTGTAGGTCTATGTCTCAGATATCTTTTGGTAAAATTTCAGGTCAATTGGACCTTTATACACTGAGTTATGACCAAATGAATAAACACTGCTCATTTGGTGATTTTGCCCATGCAGAATGCAGGTCACCCGAATTAGGGCAATCTTTAGGTCAACTTGATTTAGTTTTCTGGGCATGGTTTCTTCACAAAAGTTGTGCCATTATGTGTCTAGTTTCATGTCCAATTGACCTTACACCAATTGAACCTCTATAACTCCAGTTATTGCTGTCCAAACCTGCTGGACTCATGCCCAGTCCTACAGGTCACCAAGGGCAACCACACTAACTTAAATTCCAGCTAAACAAACCACTTCATTTCTTATTCACACATAGCCCAATGGTTAGTAATTGACCATTAAAACTCTCTTTCACTAAATGCATGAACAAAGTCTCAATTTGGGTCCAAACCCTAGCTCCACCATTCTAGATTTTTGCATTCACTTGCACTTCACCTTCTTAATCAATATATTAGTGTTAAGGGCAGCCACAATATCATTTTAATTCTAAGAAATCTTCAAAACTCAACCAAGTTCAAGGCTGCCAAAAATTAGGATGGGCATACACACGATGTTTATCAAGTTTCTTTATAAATTTACACTCAATTATACTCCTTCAACATGAATTGAAAGAGGAAAGGCACTAACCTTTAATGGAGTAAATTTTCAAGCTTGTAAAAACCCCTCCTTTCTACTTATTTTGGTTATCTTTAGCTTGCCCAAGATGTAAAACCAGTTTTTGATAAAATTACTAAGGGGTTTTATGGTGGAGTTGAAGGGAAGATGGAGCTTTTGGGTGAGCAACAATGGTGGAAGAGGTATGGGAGCTGGTTGGGCTTGGAGGAAGGGATAAGGGCAGATAGCTTTTTGAAATTTTGACTTCTTCTTTCTCTTTTTAATGTATTTAGTGATTTTTGATTGGCCAAAGCATATTTATTATCTCATGCTTACATAAGCATTAAGTAATACATTTATTTTCATTTTCTTTCCTTTCTCTTGCTACTCATTTTTAATTAATTTTTTTATCAATGTTTGTTCATATTTTATGTCATATAATTCACTTACATAAATGGACAAGTTGGTCAAAAATCATCTCTATAGACAAAATGACCAAAATGCCCTCCGTTTGGCTTAACGAGCCAAAATTGTGTACCAATTTATTAAATTTTCCTTGTGTTTTCTTAACATTCTATTGTCATAGGAACCCCAATAATCCTTCCCTGAGGTCCCAAAAATTATTTTATAAAGTTTTTCCCGAGTCTAGGGTTGCTAACGGCCTTTACCGTCACTTCCCTTTCGGGTTACTCATCACTAGGGTTTCGGCTCGTTTAATCTTAATGTATTTCATTCCTAAAAATTTTTCTTTATTTTTATGGGCGTTATTTAGTTTATTTATAACTCCTCACTCTAGTCTATTTATAATTTCAAATATTCTAGCTGCCCAGACCGACATTGGTCACCGGAACAGTAGACTGTACGGACTAGCTAAAGTGAGGATGTTACAACTAATGAAATGAATTGAAGGGAATAGTACGAAGAAAATTTAGATATTGGATTTTATTATTAAAAACAATTTAACTGAGTACTGAAACACTTTAAATTGTGTGTTTCAGTTGAAAAGGATATTGAAAAGCATAAGGAACATTGAGTTAAGGCCTAAAGGCTACTCAAACCAGGTCTGTGCATAATACTTTTTATATTCACTGCTTTTACTAGAAACTTTATTTGGAGAAATGAGTTCCGAATAATTTTTTATTGTTTTGGCTTTGGGAATTTTATTTGAGAATTATTGTGTTGCCTACTTTGTAAATGGAAATTTTGAGATAAAATGTGTTTAGTGGTATCATAGCAAAGTAGGGACGGCGATACGTAATGCCTACGACTCTTGGGAACTCTCACGCGTGAATTGTGGCAAAGCGTGACTCTCCTCCTAAGAGATTACAGGGATGGCGATACGTAACGCTTGCAAGTGCTCTGATAGGTACACTATATTCCTCCTCCATTTATGGGGTGAGTATGACTATATTCCTCCCTCTTTAACTTGCCAGTCTGAGGTGAGTATGGATGAGTTCTCATTAGCTAGCTAGCCACCTCCCTCATTGATTTCGATTAGTGGGGTGAGTTTGCCTTGTCGTGGTGTATAGCATGGTATGTTCGAAAAATTTGTGTCATGACCTAAGTTGTGTTATTGATTTTCAACACTGTGTTATTCAATTGTTTGATCAAATTTGCATTATATAAGCTTTGAAAATTGTGATATGAAATTGTGAATTGTCGATAAATGTTTTATATACCGCATTTTAAATTGTTATTGTGCACCACTGAGTAAATTTTGCTCAGCGATAGCTTTTTGATTGCTGTTGCAGGTAGACAGATAGATAAAACAGCAGAGTAGGCTGCTTGTGCTACACTTTTGGGATTTTGCCGGGTATCTTGAGTATACCACTTCCTTTTAAATGTTATTGTAATGTATGTGCACTATATGTATATATTGTACTTAGTCTTGAGCAGTTATAAACTAAAGTTATAAATTATTTTGGCTTGTAAAATTGTTGTACTATAATTTTCTTATCTCAGCTTTGAAATACTTAGTCATTTTGCATTCTATTTTTGAAACTACTGAAAGTGATGTTGAATTGAGTTTGACTTATGTTTGAGAAAATTGATTTGTGTTGTGCCATATTAGAGTTTGGGACTGAAACAAATATATTGGAAGTGTTTTCTACAGGTTTTTGAAGAACTGTTTTACTCCAAATACAGACGAAACTCTGCCAAAATTTTAATAAAATTTATGGCTATTTAAGACCTAATATGTGATTTAACTTCGATTAAAAAATTTTAACACCTGTCAAAAGTGCTTACCACTATAAAAAGAAATAAAAAAAGGTTTAAAATCCCTTGTAGTGTATTTAATGGTTATCAGTAGACGAAGTAGCATGTTACATCTTACGGAGACGTAGGCTGTGACATGTTTAGTGGTATCAGAGCAATGGTTTTAAAGTAAATTTTGAACTGTGAATTTGAAATCTTTTTATCGGTAAATACAACTGCTCAAATGTTTGATACATACAGTACAGTACATCATAAATATGATCTAATGGAGAGAAATCTCCTTGTGTTGGTTGTATAAGAAATAAAAAATCCTGTGAAAAGATATGGAAGAGAAGAATAAGACAATAGAACAGTTTGTGACAGCGAAAGTGCAAGGTGAGGCCCCATCCCCTTAGAGAGTCGAAAGTCTGACTTTATCAGCCCCACTTGTACAAATTATAGCACAAATGGCCCAGCAAATGGCCACTTTCTTTCAACAAATGGCTGACAATCTATCAGCCTAAGCCAAAGTACAAACCTAACCCCACAAGGGCAACGTGAAATAGAGAAGAGGGAGAAACCTATGAGTCAGAGCTCAAATAGTCATTTGGGAAATAAAGGCAAAACATAAAAGAACAATTTCCTTTTAGGAAATAGGGCCAAACAACAAACTATCCAAAGTGATATGCAAAGTTAAAATCTCAAAATTGAACCTAAAGAAAGGTTCTTGAAAAATATTATTAGCTTATCCCTATTAAGTCATTATATACTAAATTACTTGAAACAGGTATGTGGGACCCACTTTCCCACTGTACATTGACATGGAAATTTCGTTATCACTACATGCTAAATCACATGAAATAGTGATGTGGGACCCACCTTTTCCACAATACATGGACATGAAGATTTTGTTAGACAATTGATAATGCTTAATTGCTCAAAGTAAACCTAGGCTTATGTATATTGTATGGATCGATTAGTATACCAATTAGGGATTATAGATAGCAGTACTGCCTACATGGAAAGTCATGGATTGACAATATATGGTTGATATGATTTTAAAAGGCAATGAATATCGGTATCATGGGGCTTGCAGGGATGGCAATACGTAACGCATGCAAAGTGCTCTGATAGGTACCACACAAGGGCTTGCAGGGACGGAGATACGTAACGCCTGCAGGTGCTTTTGTAGGTACCCTTAATTGCAACCAAAGACAGAGAAGGGGCTTGCGGGGACGACGATACGTAACGCCTGCAAGTGCTTTGATAGGTTACTTAGACATAAATATAAGTAATGAGTTTTAAATTTAAATAATTACATGAAGAGACCACTGATATGACTTTAAAAGACAGATAAGGAAATAAGTGTACAGATAAGATGTTAGAAAACCTAGTTCATGAGGTTATAACGTAGTAACTATGTAATGTTCTCGATGTTTGTATTGTAAGTTGCAGATTACAGTACCGATACGGGATTATTGTGTAGACCTACGTGCTTCCTCGTGGTGCAATAAAATAAGAATATTTGTAAGTAATCTATAAATTGATACAGTTACACCCAAATAGAGTACTATTATAAGAAATAAATGTGAAAATTTTAGTCAGAAATTTAAAACTTCAGAACTACCCTATCGAAAGACTACACTTGTAAGGTAGCTGGAGTCAGTAACTCAGTTACAATAATGTGAACTGCCTGTACCACAGTAATTGCTATAAGTTTAGAGATATCAGTACGACTTATCATCCTCAGACGGATGGACAGTCGAAAAAAGTAATTCAGATAAATTCTGAAACTCATTAAGTTTCTATAAACAATGAAATGAAATGAAAATAATAACCTGTAAAAAGTAATAAACCCTCGAGAATATACTGATAACTTGTGTCTTTGAATCCGAGGGGAGATGGGACAGATACCTCCCACTAACAGAATTTGTATACAATAATAAGTGTCAAGCTAGCATACAAACGGCACCCTATGAAATACTATAAGGGAAAAAGTGCAGAACAACAGTATGTTGAACTGAGTTGGGTAAAGTTATCTACACATTGATATAGAGTTTTATAATTATTTTGATATTTTTGTCAAAAAAAAAATGATTTAGGTATTTGAAAATATATTTAGAAGTTGTAGTGCTATTCCCTCTGGAAGCAAGAATAGATACCTTTCATTGATGGAGTTTGTGTATAGTGATATTTATTAGATAAGCATGAAGATACCAAGGTATAAGGTCTTGTATGAGACAAATACAGAATACCTAGACAAAGGGTAATTTAACAGAGCTAGAATTGGTAAAAGAGACTAAAGGACTAGTAAGGATTCCAGTATGAGAAATCAGAGAACAAATGAATAATAGACTTTCATGAGTAGAAATAATGAAGGCAAAATAAAATATTGATGGGAAAGTGAATAGAATTACGAGATAACGATATCAGTTACATGAATCCGATAAATTTCGAGGATGAAATTTTCAATTAGAGGGGAAGAATTATAACGCCCTCACTTTACGTAGTCCGTACATTTGACTACTCCGATGACCTAATATCGATCCGGACAAGTCGGGATGTCTGGAACTATACTTCAGTGATAATAAATAGGCATAAAATGATGAAATAAATAAAAAGAAAATACAAGAAAAATTAAAGAAAAAAAATAGAGAAAGTAAAACTAACTTAAACGAGCTGGCACCGTAGCGATGAGTGACCACATTGGGAAGTTACAGCGAAGGCAATTGCCGACCCCATGACCGTGGGGAACCCTCGAAATTAAGTTTCAAGATATAATTAAAGACTTATTAAAGCATAATTGACATTAGAAATGTCAAAAAAAATTAAAGAATTAGTATAAAGAAAAACAAAAAATTCAAAAAACTGATAAAAATCGGTGTTATCAAAAAATCGGGATTGCAACCCGAAAAGGGGCATTTTGGTCATTTGATACCTAGAGCTACCTTTTGACCTCAATGTCCATTAAAAATGAGTGGTAGAACACTTTGAAAATGTCATGAAAATTTAAAATTGTTGTACATAATATAAATGATGAAAGAAATGGGATATAATTTGAATAATCAAACTTTAACTGTAACACCCTCACTGTAGCAATTCCGTACATTCTACTATTTCGGTGACCAGTGTTGGTCCGGATAGCTAGAACATCCGGAAAAATATTTAAACTAGAGTGAGAAACCATAATTAACTCAAATATTAATAAGAAAAATTTAGAAAAAATTTTAGAAATAAAATACAACTAAGTTAAATGAGCCGGTGCCCTAGTGATGGGTAACCTAGTGGGAAGTTACGATTCTCGCAACTAGGAGCCCTAGACCCGAGGTAAAATTCATAAAATATTTTTTGGGACTCCAGAGAAGGGTCATTGAGGTTCCTATGGTATTAGAATGCCAAGAAAATGCTTAGAAAAATTTTTCAATCGGTACAGAAGATTTTGGCTCAATAAGCCAAATGGAGGGCATTTTGGTCATTTCGTCTTCAGAGATGATTTTTGGCTGACTTGTCCAGTTATGTAAAAAATTATTATGACATAATATGTGAATAAATATTGTTAAAAATTAAATTGAAATTTAGTAGACAAGAAAAGGAAAGAAAATTAAAGGAATTAGAATTATGACATCATTATGATGTCATTAAAAATCCTCCCACCCAATCAAACTTTGACACATGGCATTAACTTATTTAAAATAAATTAATGGGTAGAAAAAAAGAAAGAAAAATCAGTTGCTTCTTCAACCATTGGGCAGCCAAAAAACGTGGAGAGAGAGAGAGAGAGGAAGGAAAACTCTATTAAAGCTTCACCAAGTTTGAGTTTACCACCCAAATCACCCCAAAACCCTAGCTTCCCTTCACAAATATTTACCCTTACACCTAGAACAAGTCTTGGGCAGCAAAAAGAAAGAGAAAAATAGGAGTTTTCAAGCTTTGATAATTAGCTAAATCAAGGTTAGTGTCCAAACTTTTGGTATTTTGATTAAATTCATGTTTAATGACATGAAGTAAGTAGGAAATGTAAAAAAACAAGATAAAAATGTGTGTGTGTGCACTCTAAAAATTTTAACAGCTAGGGTTAGCTAGGGTTTGCTCATTTAATGGTTTATTAACCCTGTAATGGTCAATTAGTGACCATTTGAATGTGTGTGAGAAGGAATTGAAGTGAGTAAGGATGTTGGATTTGAGTTTAGGTGAGCTGCCTTGGCTCACTAGCAGGACTGAGTATGAGTCCAATAGGTTTGGGCAGCAATAACTGGAGTTGTAGAGGTTCAATTGGTGTAAGGCCAATTGGACATGAAACTATACACATAATGGCACAATTTTGGTGAAGAAACCTTGCCTAGAAAACCAAACCAAGTTGACCTAAAAATTGCCCTAATCTGGGGGACTTGCATTCTGCCTGACAAAAATGACCAAATGAATAGTGTTTATTCATTTGGTCATAACTCAGTGTAGAAAGGTCCAATTGACCTAAAAGTTTACCAGCAGAAATTTGAGACATATACCTACAACTTTCATGAAGAATACAAATCCAAATTCTGATCATAACCTAGTCAAATTGCCAACCAAACTTAGATTACCAAATCTGGCAGAACCAGTTTTGCCTAGAATTTTGGATTCTGTCTAATCCGGCCAGTTATGGTTTTTAGGCCATAACATGAGCTACAAAACTCCAAATGGAGTAATTCAAAAAAGGAAATGTAACTAGACAAAATAAGGAACAACTTTCATGAAGACAATTTTTCCAAATTCCTACTGTACAAATGACCAATGGAATGGCAAATATAAGGCTTGAAATCTGAAAATTTTGAATAACTAACACTAAGCTTAGAAATGTTATTAGCAACCAATACCAACAATTTTAGAATGCAAAATGTGGTATGTTGGGAGTATTAGAACCAATGTACCTATTGTCTATGCAAAAGTCAACATTTTAGTTGACTAATGAAATAAATAGTAACACCTAAACTTAAATTTCAAGAATTGTACAATTTAAAAGTATAACATGCCCTAGTACACCTAGCAATATTAGTTTGGATAGGTTGGCATGCCAATAGGGTTCGGTTAGCAGTACTGCACATGGCATTATGCCATTATGTGATTTTATGGCTTTTAGCCATTCTGACATTGTGTTGAGACTTGGCCTTGTGCCTAATATTATTACAGCTTATTAGCTGTTCTGTTGCACATTGGGAGACACATATGTGACCGATGGCGTGATGGCCCGAGGTACTTGATACCCAGTGCCAGTTTACCCGTTTATCCAGTCCAGTCGTCTAGTATAGGTTACTTGGGCAACCAGAAATGAAAGTGGATAAATTTAATGAAATAATGAATATAACAAGTACAAAATAAGTAAGACTACAAATACTCATCGAAATTTTGTTTGCAATGAGACATCAATACATTCACTGCATGTTTATTTTCTGTTATTTCTTTTTATTTTATTATTGGCACCACTAAGCATTATTGCTTAGCGCGTTGCTTTTGCCACGCGTAGGTTCTGGAGAGGCCGACCGAGAGCCCACTAGACCACAGACTGGGTGAGACCTTCTGCAGCTCTGCATAGTGTCCGTGTCACCTCACTGACATTAGTGCATTGGTAGGACACTAGGTTTCATTTTGCGTATTTTGTAATTAACTTTTATTTTCTCATATGTAATTGAAATTTATGTAATGTATTTTGGTATTAATATAAATAGTGGAAATTGTGTTTATGAATGAAAAAGTGAATATTTATTTATGACTTTTACATTATTATCATATGAGATGAATGATTGAGAAATGGAAATGTTGTTGAAAATAATATTGAGATTTTGTTGATGAAATGGAGTTTGGGATTGATTGAAAATATTGGAGGTGTTTTTCACAGGTTCCAAAGAACTGTTTTCTCCATTTTTAGCCGGTACTCTGTCGGATTTTCTATAAAATTTGCGGAATATCAAATAAATTTATGATTTCAATAAATGACTGAAATGAATTATATTTCACAAATTGTACTTCGTAACTATGAAAAAAAATAAATTAGGAAGAATAAAAATGATTGAATTAAAATAGGGTGTTTCGGTACACTGTGTGGCATATCTTGCTCGGCTACATTGTAGACGGGTAAGGGGTGTCACATTAACATATAATACTAATTAAATAAACTTTAGTGGAGGGTTAGTGGGGGCTATTTACACTTAAGTGGACAGCCACTTCATTTTAGCACATTTATCTTCTTCATTCACTCACCATTGCCAAATTTAAGAGCTTCCAAACCCTCCCATGGCCACCTAAATGCATGGCACACTCCACCCATTTTCAAGCTGAATTTTTTTTAGTTGTCTCAATTAAAGTTGATCACCACATCACAAGGAAGAAATTGATGGTAATTTGAAGAGGAATAATTGAGGTTTAATCAAGCTCCATAACAAGGTAAGTGTTCAAATTCCTTTCCTTCTTAAGTAAAGTTTGTGGGAAGCTTGAGATAAGTAAATTGATGAAGAAATTTTGAGGTTTTGATGACTTATTATTATGTACTAATTTTAGCAGCCATGGTGAACTAAGAAGAGTGTTAAACTCCATGAATTAAATTAGTGAATATTGGTATTAATAGATTCATGGAAGTGTATAGTAAATTATTAATTGGAATTCCATGTAATTGTTAGGTATAATCATGTATACTATGTTGATTTTGACTTTGTGAATTAAGATTGTATTTGGTGTATTGAGGACTTGTATATACTACTCCAATTGACTATAATGACATGTGATAAATGATATTAGTACATTATATTTCTAGAATTCAAGTATGGGAGTTAAGGATTAGGGCTTTGAATGTGTAATGCTTGTGTAATTGAAAAATTGTATAAGGGTAGTATGCATTTAGGGCTATAACCTGACTTGTGTGACCCCAATTGGTATGAGGCAAATTGGAGGTGAAACTAGGCACAAAATGTGCCAACTTTCTTGTTGGAGCCTACCCAAATTCTGCCTAGAAGTGACTTAAAAAGATTGACCAAATCCGAATTGGTGACTTTGCAAACCTAAAAATTGACCATTTGAATAGCAATCAGTATTTTGGCCATAACTCACACAAAATAGGTCAAAATGACCTGAAATTTATACCATGGAGAGCTTAGACATATAGCTACAACTCTTATGAAGACACCAAAGCCCAGAAATGACCAGAACCAACTCAAAATGCTTGCACAAATAGGGTTACAAAAACTGGCCGAATTGACTTTGACCTAAAAATGACCTAAACTTTGCAATATAAGTGCAACTTGACCAGCATTAGTTAAATGACCATAACTTGGTCCATAGAACTCCAAATGACATGAAATCATCCCAAAATTTCAATAAGACATAGATCTACAATATTGGTAATTTGACCAAAACCCAAAAATCAAGGAAACTAGGCCAATTAACTTGATTAAGTTGGCACACTAAATCTAGAATTAGCACATTTGTCCATAAAATGAAGAAAATTCAAATAAACATATCTCCCACTAGAAGTGTCCAATTTAAATGATCCATACCAATCTGGAAAGCCAAGAAAGAGACCTAAAACATTGTTTTAGACAACTTCCTCAAATTATAAATGTATTAGGTTAGAATTTAAGGTCAAAGCCATTGACCTAATTGAAGACCATGCCAATGTAGGACCTTTGAGTCCAAGTTAACAATTTGTCTATAAAGAATCCTATAAGACTTGAAAAATGGTAAGCAAAATTTTTGATTATCCCTAAGATATAGGGCAACAATACTTATGAAGAATGCTAGACCTCAATGTGATTACAAACAGTCCAAATAAATTAGTAAAATCAGAACCGAAAATGCCTAAAAAGGAAACTAAAACTTAGATTTGACCTAGTTATGGTTAACTAACCATAACTTGAGCTATACAACTCCAAATGGAGTGATTCAAAAAGGAAATCAAAGAAGACACAATGAGAAACAATTTAATGAAGAGAAATCTATTAAATTTACACTATAGCCTGGTCCAATAGACAGTAAACATTGGCCATAAAATCTGAAAAATGGCAATAAATACAATAAGCTTTAAAATGAAATTGGTAACATATACTAACACTTAGAGACTATAAAATGTGACAAATTGGGAACATTAAAATTGACTCACTTAGAGTGCATTAAAGGTCAACATTATAGGTTGACTAATGAAATGAATTGAAGGGAATAGTACCAAGAAAATTTAGATATTGGATTTTATTGTTAGAAACAATTTAACTGAGTACTGAAACACTTTAAATTGTGTGTTTCAGTTGAAAAGGATATTGAAAAGCATAAGGAACATTGAGTCAAGGCCTAGAGGCTACTCAAACTAGGTCTGTGCACAATATTTTTTATATTCACTGCTTTTACTAGAAACTTTATTTAGAGAAATGAGTTATGAATAATTTTTTATTGGTTTGGCGTTGGGAATTTTATTTGAGAATTATTGTGTTGCCTACTTTGTAAATGGAAATTTTGAGATAAAATGTGTTTAGTGGTATCAAAGCAAAGTAGGGATGGCGATACGTAACGCCTATGATTCTTGGGAACTCTCACGCGTGAACTATGGTGAAGCGTGACTCTCCTCCCTGGAGCTTGCAGGGACGGTGATATGTAATGCCTGCAAGTGCTCTGATAGGTACACTATATTCCTCCTCCATTTATGGGGTGAGTATGACTATATTCCTCCCTTTTTGACTTACCAGTTTGAGGTGAGTATGGATGAGTTCTCATTAGCTAGCTAGCCACCTCCCTCATTGATTTCGATTAGTGGGGTGAGTTTGCCTTGTCGTGGTGTACAACACGGCATGTTCGGAAAATTTATGTCATAACTTAAGTTGTGTTATTAATTGGCAACACAGTGTTATTCAATTGTTTGATCAAATTTGCATTATATGAGCTTTGAAAATTGTGACATGAAATTGTGAATCATTTGAATTGTGAATTGTCGATAAATGTTTTATATACTGAATTTTAAATTGTTATTGTGCACCACTGAGTAAATTTTACTCAACGATAGCTTTTTCATTGCTGTCGCAAGTAGACAGACAGATAAAGCAACAGAGTAGGCTGTTTGTGCTATACTTTTGGGATTTTGTCGAGTATATTGAGTATACCACTTCCTTGTAAATGTTATTGTAATGTATGTGCACTGTATGTATATATTGTACTTGGTCTTGTGCAGTTGTAAACTAAAGTTATAAATTATTTTGGCCTATAAAAATATTGTACTATAATTTTCTTTTCTCAACTCTGAAATACTTAGTCATTTTACATTCTATTTTTGAAACTACTGAAAGTGATGTTGAATTGAGTTTGACTTATGTTTGAGAAAATTGATTTGTGTTGAGTCATATTGGAGTTTGGGACTGAAACAAATATATTGGAAGTATTTTCTTTAAGTTTTGAAGAAATGTTTTGCTCCAAATACAGACGGCACTCTGCCAAAATTTTTATAAAATTTGTGGCTATTTCAGACCTAATATGTGATTTAACTTCGATTAAAAATTTTTTAACACTTGTCAAAAGTGCTCACCACTGTAAAAAGAAATAGGAAAAGGTTTAAAATCCCTTGTAGTGTATTTAATGGGTTATCAATGGATGAAGTTTGGTAATTCATTAGGTATACTACGGGATTATGTTACATCTTACGGAGGCGTAGGTTGTGACATTCATCATAATATTCATACATTCCTTATATTATTCGTATTGATCACAATTCACAACATGGTGTTCATGTACCATTGTACTCAAGACATTTTTCCTTTCTCTCATAAAGAAAACTAATGTTCCATTCATATTTTCATGTGATTTATTTATTCATTACAATGTTTATATGAATTCATAACTCATACAAGGTGTTTGTAACACCCCTATGTTCGGTAGTGCGTTCTACTGTTCCAATGACCAGTGTTGTCCGGACAGCTAGAATGCCTAGAACTACACTTCGATATGAGTGAGGAGACATAAAACAATAAAATACAAGAAAATAAAATACAAGAAAAACAAAGAAAAAATAATAGCAAAGAAATGTAACCAAGTTAAGCGAGCCGAGAACCCTAGCGATGGGTGACCGCACCGGGAAGTCACGGCGTGGATCGTTGACTAACCCTGGACTGCGGGGAACTCTGGAAAATATTTTTAGGACTTAAATAGATACCTATTGAAATAAAAATACCATTAGAAATACTAAATAAAAATTAAATAATTAGTACAAAGAAAAGTGATAAATCGAAAAATGGACAAAACCCGGTGTTGCCGAAAAATCGAGAATGCAACCCGAATAGGGGCATTGTGATCATTTGACACCCCGAGTTGTCTTTTAACCTAAATGTCCATTAAAAATACATGATATTACACTTGGAAAATGTCATGAAAAATTAAATTAGTGGTACCTAATATAAATAGCAAAAATGGGAAGCTTAATGTGGGAAAATGAAATCTTGGATTAAACTAATAATTTATTTTGACATAGTGCTCCACTAATTCATCAAAGTGGACCACTACCACTTCATTTGGACAGAAGATCATCTTCTTCCTCACTTCTCTAAGAACCAGCCAAATTGCTCCCAAGAAGATCCACCATTAACGTCCACTTGAAAGCTTCATGCAAGCTTGATTTAAGCTTCCTTCTTTGCACCTTCCTTCATTAAAGTTAATCCTCACACCATGGGTAGTAGATAGGCAACAAGAAAACCAAGTTTTGGAGAGGTTTTGAAGAATTTCCAAAGTGGTAAGTTTGTGTTTTTTATTATTGTTTCATTAAAGTTTGTAAGGATGTTATGGGTGTTTGATTTATGGAGAAATTTTTGAGGTTTGATGTTTAAAGGGGGAAGTGTACTTTTGGCAGCCATGGAAACACCTTGAAGATAGTTTATTTTTGCTTGTAAATGGTGAATTAAAGGATTGATTAAATGTATATTGTGTAGGAAATTATTTGGGTGATGTATACTTAGTATATGTGAATGTGTATTGAAATTTGAATGCTTGAAAATTATGGGAATGTAATGCATGAAATGGAAGCCTAGTTTGGTGAACCATAAGGTTGTTATTTCATGTTTGGATTATAGAATATTAATGTTGAATTGTGTTGGTTATTATGGCAGTTTGGGTATGTGTGTGATGGTGTGAAGTTGGACATGTAAAAGTGTTATGGTTGGGTGATTGAATTATTGTAAATTTGGTTTGAAAAATTCTGTACTAAATGGTGCACATTGAATGTAATTGTAAGCTGCCAAAATGACCTATAATATGTTGTGAATTATGTTTAGGTTATGGTACAACCAGAATTGGCTTGAATGTTGAGTATGGTAAGTGTTAAAAGTGATCCTTGATGTGTATGAAAGAAATGCAATAAGGCAGTTTGAGTTTTAGGCCTAGAACTTTAAGTGTGTGGCTCCAATTGGTATGAGACCAATTGGAGGTGAAACTAGGCACAAAATGTGCCAACTTTCGTGAAGGAAGCTTCCAAAATTCTGCTTTCAAGGTAGCTTGAAAAATGACCAAATCCGGATTAAGTGCAAGTAAGGCCTGAAAATTGACCATTTGGGCAGCAGTTAGTTTTTAGGCCATAACTCACTCAAAACAGGTCCAATTGACCTAAAATTTTAACCATGAATAGTTAAGACCCATATCTACAAGTCTTATGAAGACACCAAAGCCCAGAAATGACCATAAGCAAGTCAAACAGCTTACACAAGTTCGGGTCCAAAAACTGGCCGAACCTAAAATGACATAAAGTGACCTAAAATGACCAATTTTGGTGCAATTTGACCAGCAATAGTAAAATGACCATAACTTGGTCTACATAACTCAGAATGACCTGAAATTTTGCCCTACGTGCAGTAAGACATAGATATAAAAGTTTGTAGTCTTGACCGAAACTCGAAAACCGAGGGAACTAGGTCATCCGGCTAGGTCAAACTAATATCCCGGAATCCAGCAAATTGAAAGAAAATGCAGTATACATGGAATTGAAATTGGTAACATGTACCAACCCTAAAAGACTATCGAATGTGACATATTAGTAACACTAAAACCTAATTTACCTAAAACGCATCGAGGGTCAATATATTAGGTTGATTAAGCAAATAATAGCATTCAATGAATTACTTATCAAGCATTATCATTAGAGACAGTTTAAATGAGTACTGAAACACTTCAAATTGTGTTTCTCAGTTAGCAAAGACTCAGGAAAAGGGAAGGAAACACTGAGTCAAGGCCAAGAGATAGTTATCAGAGGTTTTTGCACAACAGCTATTTCTTTTGAATTTTTTTCAATTGAAATGAATTATGACTATTTGTACATTATTATTTTAAATTGTGGAAATGTGTTTGAATGGATAGTTATTGCTTGAAAAACATTGTAAATGGTTTGAAATTGTGAGAAATTGTTTGAATGATATTGATGGATACTTATTGATTGAAAAGCATTGGAAATGGTTTGAAACCACAGCTATCATGTATATTGATTGTATTCCTCGCTAGCTTATCTAGTGGGACGAATTGAATTCCCTCTCTGGCTGAAGTGTTGAGGTGTGTGCCTGTTGAGGACGAATTGGATGAGTACTCATATTTTTGCTAGCTAGCTATGTTATTCCTCATTAGTCATCGACTTTTGGGACGAATTGAATACCTCATTAGCCATCGGCTTTTGGGACGAATTGAACTTTGGAACATGATTAAGCTGTGTGTGATTTATTGATATGTATTATGAGATTGTGAAATGGAGTTAAATTCTTATTGACATTCACTGTCTTTTGAATTTAATCATGATTTGATTTATTGAAATTATTGTGATATTGAGAAATGGAGCTTAAATTCTTGTTGACATTTACTGTCTTGAATTTAACTATGGTTTTAAGTATCCACTATTTTTATAACTTGTGATTTGTGATTTAAAGTTGTATTTGTTTAATGTTGTGCACCACTGAGACATTGTCTCAGTGATAGCTTTCCATTGCTATCGTAGGTAGACAGACGGACAGGGCAGCAGACTGGGCTGCTAGTACATCCAGTGAGAGATTATCGGGTATAATGAGTATACTACATTTTGCATTTTGTACTGTAATGTATGACCACTGTATGTACATATTGTTCTTGGTTTTGAGCAGTTGTAAATTAAAATTATACATTGAAGTTGTAAAATAAATTATGAGATATTTTGGCTTGTAAAATTTGTACAGTATTTCTTTATCTCAGCCTTTGAAAAATTATTGTGAAATTGAGTTGAAGAAAATATTGTGTTGTTTAACTGTTGGAGTTGAGATTGAGAAATATATTGAAGTGTTTTTTTTTACAGGTTTCCTGAAGAACTATTTTATCTAAAATACAGAGGGCACTCTGCCAAAATTTTTACATAAATTACTAATAGTCTAAATGTGTTAGCTAATTCACTTCAGTTCAAAAAGGTTTTTAACACCTGTAAATAGTGCTCACCACTGTAAAAGAAGTAAGAAAAGTTTTGAAAATCCCTTGTAGTGTATCTAATGGGTTATCAGTAGGCGAAGTTGGTAATTCATTAGGTATACTGCGGGATCATGTTACGCCTTACAGAGGGGTAGGGTGTGACATGCTTTAGTGGTATCAGAGCTAGTTTTTAAATTCTATTTTCACATGTTATTTGAATATTCTTTCTTCATAGTACAACTGCTCAATATCATTGTTTGATACATACAGTACATTACCTTATAAATATGCACTAACGGGAGGAAATCTCCTTGTATTAATTGTTCAGGAGGTCTAAGATCCTCGCATTGACCATGGAAGAGGGTGATCGTTCATTCGATCAATCTATAGAGGCTGAGGTGCAAGGGGATGCCCCAGCCCTACATAATGTCAGTGGTTCAAGAAGACTACCGCAGCATCAAGCAGCTCCTCGATTCGCTCAACAGATGGCTGCAATGTTCCAACAAATGGCTGGTAATGTGCCTACTCAAGTCCCAATACAGACACCAGTGGTACAACCACAGTCTCCTGCTAGGAAATATGATAAATTGATGAAATATGGGGCTATAGAGTTCAAGGGGACAGTAGATCCTCTAGAGGCTGAATAGTGGTTAGAGAGGATGGATAGGGTATTCAAGAAACTGCATTGCACGGAGGAGCTGAGATTTGAATACTCAGTATCTTTACTACAGGGGGATGCTTATGACTGGTGGAAAACCATTCCCCACAGTCTGGTAGAACCTGCAGTGCTAACATGGAATGACTTTCTCAGGGAATTCAGATAAAAGTATGTCCCCGATGCTTATGTAGACTAGAAGCTACAAGAGTTCCTAAGTCTGAAACAAGGGAGCAGATCAGTGGCTGAATATGAAAGGGAATTTTCCCGCCTGAGCCATTATGCAGTAAGTTTACTTGCTACCAGCAGGGAGAGATGCAAGAGATTTGAAACCGGTTTGAAGCCCAGTATCAGATTACAAGTGGTCGGATTCAAACACACTAACTTCTCTGAACTTGTTTCTCAAGCCCTAGAGTTGGAAAGAATTGAGTCTGAAGCTGCTCCTGGGAAAAAGAAATCAGAGAAGACAGAGAAAGAGGGAAAATTAGTAGAACAGAGTTCCAGTGGTCCTACTGGAAAGAGGAAGAACCATGGGGGACACAGCAGAGGTGGCAAGAAGTCTGGTAGGGGAAGATATTCAGGACAGAAGCCTCCCCTATCTGGTCAGCAGAGTACCAGAGGTTCCTATCCTCCCCGCCAATGTGAAACTTGTGGAAGAAATCATGGTGGGATATGCTATAAGGCTATTGGAGCCTGTTATAATTGTGGAGGCACAGGACACTTTGCCAAGGACTCCACCACCTCCTACTACTGCAGAAGGGTCAGTTCAGAGCCCTGTCACCAGAAGTTCACAACCACCAAGTAGAGGTAGAGGCAGGGGTAGAGGTAGCCCAGTAGGCAGCCAAGGCACAGTGAAACAGTTAGAGCAAGACAGTGCTCCAGTCAGAATCTATGCAATGAGGCAGAGAGAAGAGGCCGAGACATCTGATGTTGTGGCTGGTACCTTCTCAACTTTTAACCAAGATGTGTTTGTGTTATTTGATCCGAGTTCTACCCATTCTTATGTGAGTGCTAGCATCATTGATTGCATTACTGTTCCATGTACAAAAATGGACTTTGAGGTGCTAGTAACAAGTCTGCTAGGACAGGAGGTTAGGGTTAATAAAATATATAGGGATTGTCCTTTGGTGATCCAAGGACACATTTTTCTATCTGATTTCATTGAAATGCCCTTCAGAGATTATGATATCATCTTGGGCATGGATTGGTTAGCTAGGCATCATGCTATGATTGACTGTAGGCTAAAGACAATCACTTTCGGTCTCCCTCAGTACAGTGATGTGGTAATACATGGGGAGAGGCAGCTATTGCCATCCAACATCATTTCGGCTACACTAGCCAGAAAAATGATCAGAAAGGGGTGTGAAGCATACTTGGCACATGTGGTAGACACCTAAGTGGGGAGTCCAACATTGAAAGACATCCCTACAGTATGTAACTTTCCAGATGTGTTTCCTAATGAATTGCCAGGATTACCTCCGGAAAGAGAAGTGCAGTTTGAAATTAATGTTATGCCTGGTGTGGACCCAATCTCCATAACACCATACAGAATGGCACCAGCGGAGTTGAAGGAGTTGAAGATACAGTTGCAAGAACTACTTGAAAAGGGCTTCATCTGCCCTAGTGTGTCACCTTAGGGAGCACCAGTGTTGTTTGTTAAGAAGAAGGATGGTACTCTCCACTTATGTATTGATTACTGACAGTTGAATAAGGTGACAATAAAGAACAGATATCCATTGCCTCGCATTGATGATCTTTTTGATCAATTGAAGGGTGCAGCTGTATTCTCCAAAATTGATTTGCGATCTGGTTATTATCAGTTGAAGGTGCAAGAGCAGAGTATTCCAAAAACTGCTTTCAGAACTCGGTATGGCCACTATGAGTTTCTAGTAATGCCATTCGGGTTAACAAATGCTCCAGCTGCTTTTATGGATCTGATGAACACTATCTTCATACTATATCTCGATCAATTTGTGGTGGTGTTTATTGATGACATTTTGATATATTTGAGGAATGCAGAGGAGCATGACAGACATCTGGGAATTGTACTACAGACTTTAAGGGAGAAACAGCTATACGCCAAATTGTCAAAATGTGAATTTTGGCTGAAAGAAATCTCCTTTTTGGGACATGTTGTGTCAGCTGAAGGGATCAAGGTAGATTCCAGCAAGGTAGAAGCTATCCTTAATTGGAAGCCGCCCAGGAATATCACAGAAATTCGCAGTTTTCTGGGTTTAGCTGGATATTACCGTCGGTTTGTGAAAGGGTTTTCTATGTTATCTTCTCCACTGACCAAGCTGCTTCGGAAAGATGTAAAATTTCAGTGGACTGATAAATGTCAGCAGAGTTTTGATGAGCTGAAGAGGTGTTTGACTGAAGCTCCAGTCCTCACTTTACCTACTCCGGGTAAAGAATACACAGTTTATAGTGATGCTTCTCACAATGGGTTAGGCTGTGTACTGATGCAAGATCAGAATGTCATTGCTTATGCATCACGCCAGCTGAAACCGCATGAGAGGAACTACCCAACACATGATCTGGAGCTAGCAGCTATTGTTTTTACTCTAAAGATCTGGAGACACTATTTGTATGGGGAGAAATGCTACATTTACACAGATCACAGGAGCTTGAAGTACTTGGGCACCAAGAAGGAATTGAATTTGAGGCAGAGGAGATGGTTAGAACACATTAAAGATTATGATTGCTTAATAGACTATCAGCCAGGGAAAGCAAATGTGGTGGCTGACGCCTTAAGTCGCAAGACTATGGCAAGTCTCAGACTTTCTCCTTTGTCCATGGTATATGAATTGAAAGCACAGCATGCCAGTTTAGAAATTGATGATGAGGGACAGACAGTAGTTGCATGGCATGTACAGCCAGTGTTGATTGATCAAATCAGAGTGGCTGCTCAGAGTGATGATAAATATCAGAAACTACTGAAAGAAGTCCAGCAGGGCAAGAAACCTGAATTTTCTATGAGAGATGATGATTTATTGCTACATCAGGGCAGAATGTGCGTTCCTAACGATGCTTAATTAAGACAGATCATTATGAAGGAAGCACATGAGTCTCCATTTGCTATGCACCCTGGTGGAACTAAAATGTACAGAGGGCTGAAAGAGCATTACTAGTGGATGGGCATGAAGAGAGATATAGCTGAATTTGTTTCCAAATGCCTAACTTGTCAGCAAGTAAAGGCAGAACATCAAGTTCCAGCTGGTTTGTTACATCCTTTGTCAGTACCACAGTGGAAATGGGAATGAATAACTATGGATTTTGTTACAGGACTTCCAAGGACACAGAGTAGTCATGATGCAGTATGGGTTATAGTTGACAAATTGACCAAGTCTGCTCACTTTTTGCCAGTTCGGATGGACTATAGCCTGGAAAGATTGGCCACATTGTACATATATGAGATTGTAAAATTGCATGAAGTGCCAGTATCAATTGTATCTGACAGAGATCCTAGGTTCACGTCTAGATTCTGGGGTAGTCTTCAGAGAGCCCTAGGAACTAGATTGAACTTCAGCACAGCATTCCACCCACAGATAGATAGCCAGTCTGAAAGGGTTATTCAGATATTGGAGGATATGCTACGGGCTTGTGTGATTGAATTTGAAGGTAGTTGGGATACACACTTGCCTTTGATTGAGTTTGCTTATAACAACAGCTACCAATCAAGCATTGGGATGCCTCCATATAAAGCATTGTATGGCAGGAAGTGTAGAACTCCCTTATGTTGGGATGAAGTAGGTGAAAGGAAGATGATTGGGCCATAAATTGTTCAGCAGACAGAGGAAAAGATCAGATTGATTAGAGATAGACTCAAGGCTGCATCAGACCGTCAGAAGTCCAATGTTGATCTAAAGAGAAGAGATATTGAATATGCAATGGGTGATAAGGTATTCCTCAAAGTTTCTCCTTGGAAGAGGATTTGAGATTTGGCAGAAAGGGGAAACTGAGTCCTCATTTCATCGGACCATATGAGGTTCTGGAAAGAGTGGGTCCTTTGGCATACCGGTTGGCATTACCTCCAGAGTTAGCAAGGATACACAGTGTCTTCCATGTGTCCATGTTAAGGAGGTACAGATCTGACCCATCTCATGTACTATCAATTGAAGAGATTGAAGTAAATCCAGACCTCTCATATGAGGAAGAACCCATAAAAATTCTGGCATATGAGGTGAAGCAGCTGAGAAACAAACAGATACACACAGTTAAAGTCTTTGTGGAACCATCATTCGTGAGGAAGCTACTTGGGAACGTGAAGAGGATATGAGGAGACAGCACCCACAGCTGTTCAGAGACTAATGCCAGGTAAAATTTCGAGACAAAATTTATTTTAAGGGGGGGAGAATTGTAACACCCCTAAGTTCGGTAGTGCGTTCTATTGCTCCGGTGACCAATGTTGTCCGGACAACTAGGATGCCTAGAACTACACTTCGTTATGAGTGAGGAGACATAAAATAATGAAATACAAGAAAAGAAAATACAAGAAAAATAAAGGAAAAATAATAGCAAAGAAATGTAACCAAGTTAAGCGAGCCGAGAACCCTAGCGATGGGTGACCGCACCGGAAAGTCACGGCGTGGACCGTTGACTAGCCCTGGACTGCGGGGAACCTTGGAAAATATTTTTAGGACTTAAAGAGACATCAATTGAAGTAGAAATATCATTAGAAATGTCAAAGAAAGATTAAATAATTAGTACAAAGAAAAGTGAAAAATCGAAAAACAGACAAAATCCGGTGTTACCGAAAAATCGGGAATGTAACCCGAACAGGGGCATTATGGTCATTTGACATCCCAAAGTGTCTTTTGACCTAAATTTCCATTAAAAATAAATAATATTACACTTGGAAAAAATAATGAAAAATTAAATTGGTGGTACCTAAAGTAAATAACAAAAATTAAGGGTTTAATGTGGAATAAATGGGAGTTAAACATATAATATGATTAAATTGAGTGAGTGGGCCACTATAGAATAAAGTAAGAACAAAATGGGTAGGTGTAAGTTCATCAAACAATCTGCAAATTCATTTTCTCCAAACCCTTCACCCATGGCCGAATGAATTTCTCCAAAAAGCTCCCATGGCCGCCCACCTTCAAACCTTCACAATCCTATGATCAAGCCTTCTTTTCTCACACCTATCTTCATTAAGTTTTATCTCCACATCATAAGGAAGAGTTTGATACCAAAATCAAGAAGTTTAGTGAAGGTTTAACAAGTCCCAACCATAGGTATGTTTGCATTTTTGAATATTGCTTTGTTAAACTTTGTATACATGTTATAGGTGTTTGATTTATGAAGAAAATTTTCAAGTTTGAGGAGTTCTTGATATGTCCAAATTTGGACAGCCATGGAGTTCTATATTTGATGAAGCATTCTTACATATATTTGATGTGGATTCATGTGACACCCCTTACCCGTGTACAGAATATCCGAGTAAGCAATGTCACACGGTGTATCGGAACACTATATTTTTTCTTAATTAATTTTTATCATAGTTTTGAATATAACTTGTGAAATATAATTCATTTAAGTCATTTATTGAAATTATAATTTATTTGAGATTTCGAAAATTTTAAAGAAAATCTGGCAGAGTATCGGCTAAAAATGGAGAAAACAGTTCTTCGGAACCTGTGAAAAACACTTCCAATATTCGTATCTCATCACTCTCAAACTCCAATATCAAAATCTCAACATTTTCAATTTCATTTCTCAATCATTCATCTAATGTGATAATCAAGTACAATTCACAGATAGATATTCACATTTTCCATTCACCAACACAATTTTCATTACTTACATGAATATCAAAATACATTACATAAGTTTCATTTACACAAAGGAAAATAAAAATCAATTACAAAATACCAAAATGAAGCCTAGTGTCCTGCCAATGCACTGTAGATGGTGAGGTGACACGGACACTGTGCAGGGCTGCAGGATGGACTCACTCAGTCTGCGGTCTACTGGGCTCTCGATCTGTATCTCCAGAACCTACGCGTGGCAAAAGCAACACGCTAAGCAATGATGCTTAGTGGTGCAATAATAAAATAAAAGAAAATAACAGAAGATAAATATGTATTGAATGTATCGATGTCTTACTTGTTTTGTACTTGTTATATTCATTATTTCATTAAATTTATCCACTTTCATTTTTGGTTGCCCAAGTAACCTATACTGGATGACTGGACTGGATAAACGGGTAACCGCCTTTGGGTATCTAGTACCTCGGGCCGTCACACCATCGGTCACATATGCATCTCCCGGTGTGCAACAGAACAGCTAATAAACTGTAATGACAATAGGCACAAGGCCAAATATCAACACAATGTCAGAATGGCTAAGAGCCATGAAATCACAGAATGGCATAATGCCATGTGCAGTACTGCTAACTGAACCCTATTGGCATGCCAAACTATCCAAACCAATCTTGTTAGGTATACTAGGGCATTTGATACTTTTTAATTCTTCAATTTTTGAATTTCAAGTTTTGGTGTCACTATTCACTTCACTAGTCAACAAAAATGTTGACTTTTGCATAGAAAATAGTTACATTGGTTTTAACACTCCCAATGTACCACATTTTGCATTCAAAACTTGTTGGAATTAATCACCAATACCATTCCTAAGCTTAAAACTAAGGGAGCAGAATTTTCAGTTTTTGTACCCTAAATTTACTGTTCCATTAGTTACTATTGCAATGGGAATTTGAGAAAGTAATAAACATGAAAGTTGTTCCTTATTTTGTCTAGTTGAATTTTGTTTTTTGAATCACTTCATTTAGAGTTTTGTAGCTCCAGTTATGGTCCAAAAACCACAACTGGGCGGATTGAAAAATTCCAGAACTGACCATATCTACAGTGCAGTGAACAGTGACTACAACTGCCTTGTTGGATAGGTTCTGGTCATAATTTGGGGTAGGTTTCTTCATGAAAGTTGTTTTTCTATATCTTATATTGTTGCTGTAAAAATTTCAGTTCAAATGGACCATTTTACAGTGAGTTATGGCCAAATGAACAGTTACTGTTCATTTGGTCATTCTGCAGAATCTGCTTGCAGGGTATCCGGATTGGGGCCAACTTTTGGTCCACTTTCTTTGGTCTTTTGGGCATGGTCTCTTCATCAAAATTGTGACATTATATGTCTAGTTTCATGTCCAATTGGCCAAACACTAATTGAACCTACACAGCCAAAGATATGGCAGTCCAAACAGGCTAGACTCACAGCCTCCCTGCTGCTGTCACTAGGCAGCCCACCCATTTCAGTTTGCCATGCAATAGTTCATTCCAAATTATGTTCAACTTACCTCAAATGGTCACTAATTGACCTTTAGAATGTTCTTTAACAATTCCATAAGCAAAGTCCAATTTTTCTCCCAAAACCCTAATTCCCATTATGAGTTTTCACAACATACCTTAATTAACTGACTAATTCATTATTCTTATAATTACATACTTTAAACATAATCTCTAGTTCGCTACAAGTCCATCAAAAACACTCAATCTTGTTCCTTCCTTAGGGCTGCCGAAATTCATGGTATACATACACATAAATTACATTCATTTAATTCACAAATCCTTACTCACTTTAAGTCTTTAACATGGAATAAGAGGGATTTAGGTATATATAGGCACTAACCTCTTGTAGGGCAGAATTTTCCAAGTTTAAACTTCACTTTCCTTCCTTTTCTAGGCTGCCAAACACTTCCCAAGAGGTATAGACAAGTTTTTAGTGAAAGGTGTCTAGGGTTTATGGTGAAATGAAGAGGGAAATGGAGCTTGATAGAGTGTTAATGGAGGTTTAGGTCAAGGCATGGATTTCGGCTGGTTTGGGGAGGAAGAAGGCTGATGGTATTTTAAATTTCTTTGGTCTCATTTATCTCTTTTTATTAGTTAATGAAATAGTTGTTTAATTATAATTGGTGGAAACTTTTAAATGACATCACAATGATGTCATATTTGGCATTTTATTGTATTTTATTTTCTACTAACTTCAAATTAATTTTTCATTAACATTAATTCATATTTTATGTCATAATAATTATTTACTCAACTGGACAAGTCGGTCAAAAATCGTCTCTGAAGGCGAAATGACCAAAATGCCCTCCGTTTGGCTTAACGGGTCAAAATTGTCTGTACCAATTGAAAATTTTTTCTAAATATTTTTTTGGCATTCTAATGCCATAGAAACCTCTATGACCCTTCTCTGGAGTCCCAAAAATTATTTTATGAATTTTTCCCCGGGTCTAGGGCTCCTAGTTGTGAGAACCGCAACTTCCCTCTGGGTTACCCATCGCTTGGGCACCGGCTCATTTAACTTGGTTGTATTTTATTTCTAAAATTTTTTACTAAATTTTTCTTATTAATATTTGAGTTAATTATGGTTCCTCACTTTAGTTTAAATATTTTTTCGAACATTCTAGGTCATGGGACCTACAGGTCCAGGAATAGTAGAATGTACGGAGTTGCTACCGGGAGGGTGTTACAACTCTTCCCTTCTAATTTAAATTTCGTCCTCGAAATTTACCTGATGCAAACAGTTGAGGGAACTGTTGCCTCATCGTCTCTTCACTTTCGCAAGTTGCCTCCTCGGTGTTGTGGTGCCTCCAAAGCACTTTCACCAGTGGAATCTGCTTGTTCCTCAATTCTTTTACTTCCCGAGCGAGGATCCGTATAGGTTCTTCTTCATATGTCAAATCTGGTTGTATTTCATTTTCTTCCCTGGAGATGACATGTGAAGGATCTGAGCAGTATCTTCTGAGCATGGACACGTGGAACATATTGTGGATCTTGTCCAGCTCTGGTGGTAAAGCTAGCCTATAGGCCACTGGACCCACACGTTCAACGACTTCATATGGGCCAATGAACCTAGGGCTTAACTTACCTTTTCTTCCAAACCTTAGTACTTTTTTCCACGATGACACCTTGAGGAACACTTTGTCGCCAACCACATATTCTATTTCTTTTCTCTTCAGGTCGGCATAAGATTTCTGTCTGTTTGAGGCAACCTTCAGATTGGCTTTGATTAGTTTCACTTTCTCTTCAGTCTGTTTCACCAAGTCTGGGCCTACCAGTTTGTCTTCGCCCAATTCAGTCCAGCACACTGGAGTTCTACATTTTCTCCCATACAGTGCTTCATATGGGGCCATTTGGATGCTAGCTTGGTAGTTATTGTTGTATGCAAATTCTACCAGTGGGAGGTATTTATCCCAACTTCCCTCAAATTCAATGACACAACTCCTCAGTATATCCTCAAGGACCTGGCATATATTTCATGTTATTATTATCATTTTAATTCAATAATTGTATCAATTCCATTGGTTTCAATTGTTTACCTGGATTACTCTTTCTGATTGCCCATCCGTCTGAGGATGGAAAGCTGTGCTGAAGTGGAGTTGTGTACCCAAGGACTCATGCAACTTTTTCCAAAATCTCGATGTAAACCTTGGGTCTCGATCAGATATGATGGAAAGTGGAATTCCATGCAGTCTAACTATCTCACTGATATACAATTCTGTTAACTTCTCCAGTGAGTAGTCAGTCCTAACTAGCAGAAAGTGTGCTGACTTAGTCAATCTATCTACTATCACCCATACTGCATCATGTTTCTTCTGGGTGAGAGGTAGACCACTTACAAAATCCATGGTAACCCGATCCCATTTCCATTCAGGCATGCGTATAGGCTGTAGCAAACCCGATGGAACTTGATGTTCTGCCTTGACTTGCTGACATGTCAAACATTTAGTCACATAGTCAGCTATGTCTTTCTTCATACCAGGCCACCAATACTAAAGCTTCAGATCATGATACATCTTTGTACTTCCTGGGTGCATAGCATAAACACTGGTATGTGCCTCTTTCAGAATACTAGCTTTCAATTCTCCATTATCTAGTACACATACTCTTCCTTTGTAGTAGAGACACGCATCTGCTTTCACCTCATAGTCAGTTGCTTTTCCCTCAGAGATTTTGCTCATAATAGCCATTAGCTTCTCATCTACTTTCTGCCCATCTAAAATCTGCTGTAACAGGTTTGGCCTCACTTGCAACTCAGCCAAAATAGCTCCATCTCGAACCAAAGATAGATGGGCATTCAATGATCTCAAAGCTGTGATGGATTTTCTGCTCAAAGCATCAGCAACTACATTTGCCTTCGCAGGATGGTAGTCAATTACACAATCATAATCCTTCAGGAACTCAATCCATCGTCTCTGTCTAAGGTTGAGCTCCTTCTGGGTTGGCAAGTATTTCAGGCTTTTGTGGTCCGTGTAAATGTAGCACTTTTCACCATACAAGTAATGCCTCCATATCTTCAGTGCGAAGATAATTGCTGCAAGCTCTAGATCATGGGTAGGGTAATTTTGTTCATGTGGCCTTAGCTGCCTGGAAGCATAAGTGACCACCTTCCCCTCTTGCATCAATACACACCCTAACCCATTATGAGAGGCATCACTGTAAACCACGAATTCCTTTCACGACCTTGTGTTAACACTGGTGCTTCTGTCAACATAGCCTTCAACTTCTCAAAACTGGTATGACACTTGTCATTCCAGTCAAATTTGACATTCTTGTGTAACAACTTGGTCATTGGAGCAGCTATTAAGGAAAATCCCTTCACAAATCTTCTGTAATACCCAGCTAGCCCCAAGAAACTTCTGACCTCAGTTGTATTTCTGGGAGGCTTCCATTCCATCACTGCTTCTATTTTCTTGGGATCCACCCTAATCCCATCAGCTGACACTATGTGTCCAAGGAATGCAATCTCATTCAACCAAAAGTCACACTTGGACAACTTAGCATACAGCTTCTTTTCTCTCAGGGTTTGCAGAACAATCCTCAAATGCTCATCATGTTCTTCCCTGGTCTTAGAATACACCAAAATATCATCAATAAAGACCACTATGAACCGATCTAGGTATGGATGGAAGATACGGTTCATAAGGTCCATGAATGCCGCTGGTGCATTTGTTAGGCCAAAGGGCATCACTAGAAACTCATAATGCCCATATCGGGTCCTGAATGCAGTCTTTGGCACATCTGCATCCTTCACCCTCAACTGATGATACCCTGATCTGAGATCAATCTTAGAAAATACTCCTGCTCCCTTCAACTGATCAAACAGATCATCAATTCTAGGCAACGGATATTTGTTCTTCACAGTCACTTTATTCAACTGCCGGTAATCGATACATAGCCTCAAAGTCCCATTCTTTTTCTTTACAAAAAGCACTGGAGCTCCCTATGGTGACACACTGGGGCGTATAAACCCCTTATCAAGTAACTCTTGCAACTGAGTTTTCAACTCCCTCAATTCCGTGGGTGCCATCCTATAAGGAGCAATGGAAATGGGTGCTATACCCTGCAGTGTCTCAATAGCAAATTCGACTTCCCTTTCTGGTGGCAAACCAAGCAATTCTTCAGGAAATACATCTGGGAAGTCTTTTACTGTGGGTATATCACTCAGGTTTGGCTTAGCCTACCTAGTATCCACCACATGTGCTAGGTAGGCTTCACAGCCTTTTCTCATCATTCTTCTTGCAACTGTGGCTGAGATAACATTGGGCGAAATCATCCTTTCACCCTAACAGTGATCTCATTACCCTCTGAAGTTTTCAGAGAAATTATCTTCAATTTGCATCAACCATTGCCTGATGACGTGACAACCAGTCCATTCCCAAAATCACGTCAAACTCATGGAAAGGCAACTCAATCAGGTCTGCCAAGAATTCATACCCCTGAATCCTTAACGGGGAACCCTTTTATACTTTGTTCACCACTACACTGTGGCCCAATGGATTTGTGACCAGAATGTCTTGGTCACTCTCCCCTACTAGTATCCCCCTTTCTACGGATGGGTTGATGCAGATGTATGAATGAGAGGATCCTTGACCCACCAATGCATGCATAGATGTATTGTAGAGGGAGAACGTACCCCTGATGACGTCTGGGGCATCTTGCTCCTCCTGAGCTCTAATGGCATAGGCTCTGGCAGGTGGTGCATTATCCGCCTCTCTGCGGCTCGGATCTGAGCCTCTGTGATGGTTCCACTGCGTCAGTTGCCAAATTTCCTACCCCTTTGTGGTGCGAGCAGTGCATGCCTTGTGTTGGAGCAAATGTAGTAGTTCTGCGTGGGCGGTTCTTCAAGCGATGCTCTGTTGACCCACACCTTAGCGAGCAGTTACTCTCCAACACTCCCCCTTGTGCCACTTGGGCATGGTGTGGACATGCGAGAAGATGTTGGGCTGGTCCTGAACCCCATCCCTAGAGAGCGCCCACCGATGGTGTGGGTGACCTCTCTAGGGGTAAGCGTGGCACTGGGCCCGAGACCACGACCTTGTGGTTGACCTGAACTGCATGCGGTGGACCCTTGAACCTCTTCCCAAATGCAGGAGATGAACTAGACTGACCTGGGCCCCTCTTCTGCTGTCTCTCTCTTCTGGTCTGCTCACTTATTCTAACCTTTTCAACCTTTATTACAGCTTCCACTAACTTGGTAAAGTCTGTGATTCCCAAGGCAGTGATCATGATCTTTATGTTGTCATTTAGTCCCTCTTCAAATCTCTTACACCTTTCATCTTCATTAGGGACTATCTCCCTTCCATAGCGGCTTAATCGGACAAATTCCTTTTCATACTCAGCCACTGACAGCTGTCTCTGCCTCAGATTAATGAACTCTCTTCTTCTCTCTTCCAGGTATACATTACCCACATATTTCTTCTTAAATTTGGAGAGGAAGAAGTCCCAAGTTACTATTTCTGGCTGTACTTCACTGGACACAGTATCCCACCATTCATATGCATCGTCTTGCAGCAGAGATACAACAGCTTCTAGATTTTGCTCTGGAGTACAGTGGAGTTGTTTTAGAACTCTGCACATTGCATTCAACCAATTTTCTACCGCAATGTAATCATCTTCTCTCTTGCCAAAGAAGTCCACTGCTCCAAACTTTCTCAATTTTTCTAGATGTGATTTTGGTTGTGGATGTGGTGGTGGTGGTGGTACTGGCATTACCCCAGCCATTTGTCTGAAGAATTCGGCATTTGCTGGAACATGGGCTGTGGAGGCTGAGCAGGCTCTGCTTGAGCTGGTAGAGCAGGTTCTCCCATACCCCCAGTCTCAGCTGCTGCAGGTGGAGCATGACTCTCCACTTCCTCCTCAACTGCTCTCTGTGATGTAGGGTCCATATCCTATTCAAAATAAGAAAGACAAACAGATCTGCATTAGTGTCACCTCGACTCTTACAAATGCAATGCATGTTATGGACTCAATCTAAGCCCAGAAACGCCTAAACCATGCTCTGATACCACTAAATGTGACACCCCTTACCCGTGTACAGAATATCCGAGTAAGCAATGTCACACGGTGTATCGGAACACTTTATTTTTTCTTAATTAATTTTTATCATAGTTTTGAATATAACTTGTGAAATATAATTCATTTAAGTCATTTATTGAAATTATAATTTATTTGAGGTTCTGAAAATTTTAAAGAAAATCCGGCAGAGTACCGGCTAAAAATGGAGAAAACAGTTCTTCGGAACCTGTGAAAAACACTTCCAATATTCGTATCTCATCACTCTCAAACTCCAATATCAAAATCTCAACATTTTCAATTTCATTTCTCAATCATTCATCTAATGTGATAATCAAGTACAATTCACAGATAGATATTCACATTTTCCATTCACCAACACAATTTTCATTATTTACATGAACATCAAAATACATTACATAAGTTTCATTTACACAAAGGAAAGTAAAAATCAATTACAAAATACCAAAATGAAGCCTAGTGTCCTGCCAATGCGCTGTAGATGGTGAGGTGACACGGACACTATGCAGGGCTGTAGGATGGACTCACCCAGTCTGCGGTCTACTGGGCTCTCGATCTGTATCTCCAGAACCTACGCGTGGCAAAAGCAACGCGCTAAGCAATGATGCTTAGTGGTGCAATAATAAAATAAAAGAAAATAACAGAAGATAAATATGTATTGAATGTATCGATGTCTTACTTGTTTTGTACTTGTTATATTCATTATTTCATTAAATTTATCCACTTTCATTTTTGGTTGCCCAAGTAACCTATGCTGGACGACTGGACTGGATAAACGGGTAAACTGGCACTGGGTATCTAGTACCTCGGGCCGTCACACCATCGGTCACATATGCATCTCCCGGTGTGCAACAGAACAGCTAATAAACTGTAATGACAATAGGCACAAGGCCAAATATCAACACAATGTCAGAATGGCTAAAAGCCATGAAATCACAGAATGGCATAATGCCATGTGCGATCTTCGCTAACTGAACCCTATTGGCATGCCAAACTATCTAAACCAATCTTGTTAGGTATACTAGGGCATTTGATACTTTTGAATTCTTCAATTTTTGAATTTCAAGTTTTGGTGTCACTATTCACTTCACTAGTCAACAAAAATGTTGACTTTTGCATAGAAAATAGGTACATTGGTTTTAACACTCCCAATGTACCACATTTTGCATTCAAAACTTGTTGGAATTAATCACCAATACCATTCCTAAGCTTAAAACTAAGGGAGCAGAATTTTCAGTTTTTGTACCCTAACTTTATTGTTCTATTAGTTACTGTTGCAATGGGAATTTGAGAAAGTGATAAACATGAAAGTTGTTCCTTATTTTGTCTATTTGAATTTCTTTTTTTGAATCACTTCATTTGGAGTTTTGTAACTCCACTTATGGTCCAAAAACCACAACTGGCCGGATTGAAAAATTGCAGAACTGACCATATCTACAGTGCAGTGAATAGTGACTGCAACTGCCTTGTTGGATAGGTTCTGGTCATAATTTGGAGCAGGTTTCTTCATGAAAGTTGTTTGTCTATATCGTATCTTGTTTCTGTAAAAATTTCAGATCAAATGGACCATTTTACAGTGAGTTATGGCCAAATGAACAGTTATTGTTCATTTGGTCATTCTGCAGAATCTGCTTGCAGGGTATCCGGATTGGGGCCAACTTTTGGTCCACTTGATTTGGTCTTTTGGGCATGGTCTCTTCAGCAAAATTGTGCCATTATATGTCTAGTTTCATGTCCAATTGGACAAACACCAATTGAACCTACACAGCCAAAGATATGGCAGTCCAAACAGGCTGGACTCACAGCCTCCCTGCTGCTGTCACTAGGAAGCCCACCCATTTCAGTTTGCCATGCAATAGTTCACTCCAAATTGTGGTCAACTTACCTCAAATGGTCACTAATTGGCCATTAGAATGTTCTTTAACAATTCCATAAGAAAAGTCCAATTTTTCTCCCAAAACCCTAATTCCCATTATGAGTTTTCACAACATACCTTAATTAACTAACTAATTCATTATTCTTATAATTACATACTTTAAACATAATCTCTAGTTCGCTACAAGTCCATCAAAAACACTCAATCTTGTTCCTTCCTTAGGGCTGCCGAAATTCATGGTATACATACACATAAATTCCATTCATTTAATTCACAAATCCCTACTCACTTTAAGTCTTTAACATGGAATAAGAGGGATTTAGGTATAGATAGGCACTAACCTCTTGTAGCGCAGAATTTTCCATGTTTAAACTTCACTTTCCTTCCTTTTCTAGGCTGCCAAACACTTCCCAAGAGGTATAGACAAGTTTTTAGTGAAAGGTGTCTAGGGTTTATGGTGAAATGAAGAGGGAAATGGAGCTTGATGGAGTGTTAATGGAGGTTTAGGTCAAGGCATGGATTTCGGCTGGTTTGGGGAGGAAGAAGGCTGATGGTATTTTAAATTTCTTTGGTCTCATTTATCTCTTTTTATTAGTTAATGAAATAGTTGTTTAATTATAATTGGTGGAAACTTTTAAATGACATCACAATGATGTCATATTTGGCATTTTATTGTATTTTCGTTTCTACTAACTTCAAATTAATTTTTCATTAACATTAATTCATATTTTATGTCATAATAATTATTTACTCAACTGGACAAGTCGGTCAAAAATAGTCTCTGAAGGCGAAATGACCAAAATGCCCTCCGTTTGGCTTAACGGGTCAAAATTGTCTGTACCGATTGAAAATTTTTTCTAAATATTTTCTTGGCATTCTAATGCCATAGAAACCTCTATGACCCTTCTCTGGAGTCCCAAAAATTATTTTATGAATTTTTCCCCGGGTCTAGGGCTCCTAGTTGCGAGAACCGCAACTTACCTCTGAGTTACCCATCGCTTGGGCACCGGCTCATTTAACTTGGTTGTATTTTATTTCTAAAATTTTTTTACTAAATTTTTCTTATTAATATTTGAGTTAATTATGGTTCCTCACTTTAGTTTAAATATTTTTCCGAACGTTCTAGCTGTCCGGACCGACACCGGTCACCGGAACAGTAGAATGTACGGAGTTGCTACCGGGAGGGTGTTACAATTCATGTTGAGTAGGGTGATTTAATGTCCTAGTAAGTTAATTCCATGTATATATGTGGTGATTGTGCAATTGGGATGGAAGTTGACGAATTGTGGGACACTTTGGCATTGTGGAACATTTCGGCAGCCTTGGGACTCTTTAAGGAGTGTTTTAATTCATGAAGATATTGGGTGAATTGTGATATTGAGGATTGATGAATATGTATGTAAATGGGTTGTGTAAAGTGTATGTAAGAATTAAAAATGTTTGTGTATATGTGGTTGTATTTGGACTTTGTGAATTAGAGTTTTTTTTTTTTGGTGTATTGAGGATGTTTGTATTCTGTCCAAAGTGACTTTAAAGTGAAGTGGTATATGGTTTTGGTAATGTACCAAAACAGAATTGGGTTGAGGAGTGGATTTATGGTAAGGTAAATGTGTAATTGCTACATGTTTAAGCAAGGTAATTAAGGACAGTGTGCATTTTGGCCTATAACTCTAAATGTGTAACTCCAATTGGTATGAGACCAATTGGAGGTGAAACTAGGCACAAAATGTGCCAACTTTCATTGAGAAAGCATACCAAAATTCTGCATGCAATGTAGCATGAAAAATGACCAATTCGGATTAAGTACAATTGAGACCTGAAAATTGACCAATTGGGCAGCAGTTAGTGTTTAGGCCATAACTCACTCAAAACAGGTCCAATTGACTTGAAATTTTAACCATGAATAGCTAAGACCCATACCTACAAGTCTTATGAAGACACCAAAGCCCAGAAATGACCATAAGCAAGTCAAACAGCTTGCACAAGTTCAGGTCCAAAAACTGGCCGAACCAAAGTTGACCAAAATTGACCAAATTTGATGCCATTTGACCAGCAATAGTAAAATGACCATAACTTGGTCTACATAACTCAGAATGACCTAAAATTTTGCCCCGCGTTCCATAAGACATAGATCTACAAGTTTGTAGTTTTGACCGAAACCCAAAAACCGAGGGAACTAGGTCTTCCGGCTAGGTCAAACTAGTATACCGGAATCCAGCAAGTTGCAATAAAATGCACTAAACAAGGAAATGAAATTGGTAACGTGTACCAACCCTAAAACACTATCGAATGTGACATATTAGTGACACTAAAACCTAATTTACCTAGAACGCATCAAGGGTCGGTATATTAGGTGATTAAGCAAATAATAGCATTCAGTGAATTACTTATCGAATATTATCGTTAGAGATAATTTAATTTAGTACTGAAACACTTCAAATTGTGTTTCTCAGTTAGTAAAGACTCAGGGAAGGGGAAGGAAACACTGAGTCCAAACCAGGAGACAGTCATCAGAGGTTTGTGCACAAAAACTATTTCTTTTGAATTTTTCAATTGAAATGAATTATGACTATTTGTACATTATTGTTTTAAATTATGGAAATGTGTTTTAATGGATATTTATTGCTTGAAAAGCACTGTAAATGGTTTGAAATTGTGAGAAATTGTTTAAATGATGTTGATGGATACTTATTGATTGAAAAGCATTGGAAATGGTTTGAAACCACAGCTATCATGTATATTGATTGTATTCCTCACTAGCTTGTTTAGTGGGATGAATTGAATTCCCTCTCTGGCTGAAGTGTTGAGATGTGTGCCTGTTGAGGACGAATTGGATGAGTACTCATATTTTTGCTAGCTAGCTATGTTATTCCTCATTAGTCATCGACTTTTGGGATGAATTGGATACCTCATTAGCCATCGGCTTTTGGGACGAATTGAACTTTGGTACATGATTAAGCTGTGTGTGATTTATTGATATGTATTGTGAGATTGTGAAATGAATTTAAACTCTTATTGACATATACTGTCTTTTGAATTCAACCATGATCTGACTTATTGAAATTTATTGTGATATTGAGAAATGGAGTTTAAATTCTTGTTGACAATTACTGTCTTGAAATTAACTATGGTTTTAAGTATCCACTATTTATATGATTTATGAATTGTGATTTAAATTGTATTTGGTTAATGTTGTGCACCACTGAAACATTGTCTCAGCGATAGCTTTTATTCTTTATCACGGTAGACAGATGATAGAAGCGGCAGACTAAATTTGCTAGTACCTCCAATGAGATTAAGGTATAATGAGTTTACCACATTTTGCATTTTGTACTGTAATGTATGACCACTGTATGTACATATTGTTTTTGGTTTTGAGCAGTTGTAAATTAAAATTGTACATTGAAGTTGTAAAGTAAATTATGAGTTATTTTGACTTGTAAAAATTGTATTATATTTCTTTTATCTCAGTCTTTGAAAAATCACTATGGAATTGAGTTGATAAATATGTTGTGTTGAGAAAAATGTTGAAGTTGAGATTTGGAAAAATATTGAAGTGCTTTTTACAAGTTTTCTGAAGAACTGTTTTACCCAAAATACAGATGGCACTCTGCCAAAATTTTTACAGAAACTCCAAATAATTCAAATGTGTTAGTTCTATCACTTTAGTTCAAAAAGGTTTTTAATACCTGTAAATAGTGCTCACCACTGTAAAAGAAGTAAGAAAAGTTTTTAAAATCCCTTGTAGTGTATTTAATGGGTTATCAGTAGACGGAGTTGGTAATTCATTAGATATACTATGGGATCATGTTATGCCTTACAGAGGGGTAGGGTGTGACAGAAAATGTCATGAAAAATTAAATTAGTGGTACCTAATGTAAATAGCAAAAATGGGAAGCTTAATGTGGGAAAATGAAATCTTGGATTAAACTAATAATTTATTTTGACATAGTGCTCCACTAATTCATCAAAGTGGACCACTACCACTTCATTTGGATAGAAGATCATCTTCTTCCTCACTTCTCTAAGAACCAGCCAAATTGCTCCCAAGAAGATCCACCATTGACGTCCACTTAAAAGCTTCATGCAAGCTTGATTTAAGCTTCCTTCTTTGCACCTTCCTTCATTAAAGTTAATCCTCACACCATGGACAGTAGATAGGCAACAAGAAAACCAAGTTTTGGAGAGGTTTTGAAGAATTTCCAAAGTGGTAAGTTTGTGTTTTTGATTATTGTTTCATTAAAGTTTGTAAGGATGTTATGGGTGTTTGATTTATGGAGAAATTTTTGAGGTTTGATGTTTAAAGGGGGAAGTGTACTTTTGGCAGCCATGGAAACACCTTGAAGATAGTTTATTTTTGCTTGTAAATGGTGAATTAAAGGATTGATTAAATGTATATGGTGTAGGAAATCATTTGGGTGATGTATACTTAGTATATGTGAATGTGTATTGAAATTTGAATGCTTGGAAATTATGGGAATGTAATGCATGAAATGGAAGCCTGGTTTGGTGAACCATAAGGATGTTATTTCATGTTTGGATTATAGAATATTAATGTTGAATTGTGTTGGTTATTATGGCAGTTTGGGTATGTGTGTGATGGTGTGAAGTTGGACATGTAAAAGTGTTATGGTTAGGTGATTGAATTGTTGTAAATTTGGTTTGAAAAATTCTGTACTAAATGGTGCACATTGAATGTAATTGTAAGCTGCCAAAATGACCTATAATATATTATGAATTATGTTTAGGTTATGGTACAACCAGAATTGGCTTCAATGTTGAGTTTGTTAAGTGTTAAAAGTGATCCTTGATGTGTATGAAAGAAATGAAATAAGGCAGTTTGAGTTTTAGGCCTAGAACTTTAAGTGTGTGGCTCCAATTGGTATGAGACCAATTGGAGGTGAAACTAGGCACAAAATGTGCCAACTTTCATGAAGGAAGCTTGCCAAAATTCTGCTTTCAAAGTAGCTTGAAAAATGACCAAATCCGGATTAAGTGCAAGTAAGGCCTGAAAATTGACCATTTGGGCAGCAGTTAGTGTTTAGGCCATAACTCACTAAAAATAGGTCCAATTGACCTGAAATTTTAACCATGAATAGTTAAGACCCATATCTACAAGTCTTATGAAGGCACCAAAGCCCAGAAATGACCATAAGCAAGTCAAACAGCTTGCACAGGTTCGGGTCCAAAAACTGGCCGAATCTAAAATGACCTAAAATGACCAATTTTGGTGCAATTTGACCAGCAATAGTAAAATGACTATAACTTGGTCTACATAACTCAGAATGACCTGAAATTTTGCCCTGCGTGCTGTAAGACATAGATATACAAGTTTGTAGTCTTGACCGAAACCCGAAAACCGAGGGAACTAGGTCGTCCAGCTAGGTCAAACTAGTATCCCGGAATCCAGCAAATTGTAAGAAAATGCGGTAGACACGGAACTGAAATTGGTAACATGTACCAACCCTAAAAGACTATCGAATGTGACATATTAGTAACACTAAAACCTAATTTACCTAAAACGCATCGAGGGTCAATATATTAGGTTGATTAAGCAAATAATAGCATTCAATGAATTACTTATCAAGCATTATCGTTAGAGACAGTTTAAATGAGTACTGAAACACTTCAAATTGTGTTTCTCAGTTAGCAAAGACTCGGGAAAAGGGAAGGAAATACTGAGTCAAGGCCAAGAGACAGTTATCAGAAGTTTGTGCACAACAGCTATTTCTTTTGAATTTTTTTCAATTGAAATGAATTATGACTATTTGTACATTATTATTTTAAATTGTGGAAATGTGTTTGAATGGATACTTATTGCTTGAAAAATATTGTAAATGGTTTGAAATTGTGAGAAATTGTTTGACTGATATTGATGGATACTTATTGATTGAAAAGCATTGGAAATGGTTTGAAACCACAGCTATCATGTATATTGATTGTATTCCTCGCTAGCTTATCTAGTGGGACGAATTGAATTCCCTCTCTGGCTGAAGTGTTGAGGTGTGTGCCTGTTGAGGACGAATTGGATGAGTACTCATATTTTTTCTAGCTAGCTATGTTATTCCTCATTAGTCATCAACTTTTGGGACGAATTGAATACCTCATTAGCCATCGGCTTTTGGGACGAATTGAACTTTAGAACATGATTAAGCTGTGTGTGATTTATTGATATGTATTATGATATTGTGAAATGGAGTTAAATTCTTATTGACATTCACTGTCTTTTGAATTTAATCATGATTTGATTTATTGAAATTATTGTGATATTGAGAAATGGAGCTTAAATTCTTGTTGACATTTACTGTCTTGAATTTAACTATGGTTTTAAGTATCCACTATTTATATAACTTGTGATTTGTGATTTAAAGTTGTATTTGGTTAATGTTGTGCACCACTGAGACATTGTCTCAGCGATAGCTTTCCATTGCTATCGCAGGTAGACAAACGAACAGGGCAGCAGACTAGGCTGCTAGTACATCCAGTGAGAGATTATCGGGTATAATGAGTATACCACATTTTGCATTTTGTACTGTAATGTATGACCACTGTATGTACATATTGTTCTTGGTTTTGAGCAGTTGTAAATTAAAATTATACATTGAAGTTGTAAAATAAATTATGAGATATTTTGGCTTGTAAAATTTGTACTGTATTTCTTTATCTCAGCCTTTGAAAAATTATTGTGGAATTGAGTTGAAGAAAATATTGTGTTGTTTAACTGTTGGAGTTGAGATTGAGAAATATATTGAAGTGTTTTTTTTACAGGTTTCCTGAAGAACTATTTTATCCAAAATACAGAGGGCACTCTGCCAAAATTTTTACATAAATTACTAATAGTCTAAATGTGTTAGCTAATTCACTTCAGTTCAAAAAGGTTTTTAACACCTATAAATAGTGCTCACCACTGTAAAAGAAGTAAGAAAAGTTTTGAAAATCCCTTGTAGTGTATTTAATGGGTTTTCAGTAGGCGAAGTTGGTAATTCATTAGGTATACTGCGGGATCATGTTACGCCTTACAGAGGGGTAGGGTGTGACAGTGTTATTATCTTATTTCTAATGGAAACATAAGTCCTAATGGAAACCTCATCCCATTTATACTCAACAACCCATTTTGGTTAATTTCATTTCATATTTCAAGTGGTATTAGTTATATTTTATTAGGCCTACTAGTAATGGGAGTACAAATCTTAACTATATACTCACATAACTTAAATGTTCATGAAGTCACTTAGGTGAATTACTTTTTCTATTCCAAGTAATCCATGAATGTTTCATGGATTCCAAATTTCATACCATAATTTTATCTACCAATTTATTTATTACACTTTGTGTCTTTGTATTACTATTCACATTACTATTCACTCAAATTGTCACACCCTACCCCTCTGTAAGGCATAACATGATCCCGTAGTATACCTAATAAATTACTAACTTCGTCTACTGATAACCCATTAAATACACTACAAGGGATTTTAAAACTTTTCTTACTTCTTTTTATAGTGGTAAGCACTATTTACAGGTGTTAAAAATTTTTTTGAACTGAAGTGAAACAGCTAACACATTTGAATTATTAGTAACTTCTGTAAAAATTTTGGCGGAGTGCCATTTGTATTTTGAATAAAATAGTTCTTTAAAAACCTGTAAAAAGCACTTCAAATATATTTCTCATTCTCAAAGTCCAACATTTAATCAACACAATATGTTTCTCAACAATTGCCAACTCAAATGCACAATAATTTTTTTTTTTTCAGTATTTTCAAAAGCTGGAATAAAAGGAATATATCACAATATATACAAATCAAATGTAACACCCTAGGCAAATCCCACATCGGCAAAACACGGGAGAGATGCTGGGTTTATAAGTTGGTGGTTCGTAACCCCTAGTGACGCATTTTAAAACCGTGAGGGCTTCGGCCCAGAGTGAACAATATCACTAGTGGGCCAGGCCGTTACATTTGTGGTATCAGAGCCGCTCCGCGTTCAACCTTGAGCAATGGTGGGGCAAACCTCAGCGAGGACGCTGAGTCCCATAAGGGGGGGTGGATTGTAACACCCAAGGCAAATCCCACATCGGCAAAACACGGGAGAGATGCTGGGTTTATAAGTTGGTGGTTCGTAACCCCTAGTGACGCGTTTTAAAACCGTGAGGGCTTCGGCCTAGAGCGAACAATATCACCAGTGGGCCGGGCCGTTACATTTGATCAATAACATAATTAAGCCACTTAATTTCATCAAAAACCAACAATCCTTAAACTTTCTCATGGCTGCCAAATTTAGAGATTTCATTTACTCAAGTTTTTTTTTTTAATTTCACACAATTTTCTACTTGATTTAGCATGCTTACAAGATTAAAGAAAGAAAGAAATTGTTTAGGGCACTAACCTTGAATGGAGTAGAATTTTTTCTTGACCCAACTTAGATTTTTCCTTCACTTTCTTTAATTTTCTTGGCTGCCAAACACTTGCTCAAGATGTAGAGACAAATTTTGTTGAAGTGGACTTAGGGTTTCAAGTGAGATTTGGGTGGGTTATAAAGCTTGGATAAGCTTTAATGGTGGTAAGGGTTAGGAGAGCTACGGATGGAAGAAGAAAGTAAAAGGAAAACTGATTTCTTTCTTTCATTTCTGCCCATTTAACTTATTTTAAGTGAGTTATAGCCATGTGTCACCATGTGATTGGGTGGAGGCACACTAATGACATCATGTGATGTCATAATTTCTTATTTAATTCATTTTCTTTTTTTCTCTACTCAATTTCAATTTAATTTGTAGCAATATTTATTCATATTTTATGTCATAATAATTATTTACTTAACTGGACAAGTCGGCCAAAAATCATCTCTGAAGACGAAATGACCAAAATGCCCTCTTTTTGGCTTATTGAGCAAAAATTGTCTGTACCGATTGAAAATTTTTTCTAAGCATTTCCTTGGCATTCTAATGCCATAGAAACCTCAATGACCCTTCTTTGGAGTCCCAAAAATTATTTTATAATTTTTCCCCCGGGTTTAGGGCTCCTAGTTGCAAGAACCCCAACTTCTCACTAGGTTACTCATCGTTAGGGCACCAGCTCATTTAACTTGGTTGTATTTTATTTCTAAAATTTTTCCTAAATTTTTCTTATTAATATTTGAGTTATTTATGACCCCTCACTCTATTTTAATTATTTTTCCAGACGTTCTAGCTGTCCGGACCGACACCGGTCACCGAAACAGTTGAATGTGCGGAATTGTTATAGTGAGGGTGTTACATTGCTCATGTAATGGTTTATTAACCTTGTAATGGTCAATTAGTGACCATTTGAATGTGTGTGAGAAGGAATTGAAGTGAGTAAGGATGTTGGATTTGAGTTTAGGTGAGCTGCCTTGGCTGACCTGCAGGACTGAGTATGAGTCTAGAAGGTTTGGGCAGTTATAAATGGAGTTGTAGAGGTTCAATTGGTGAAAGGCCAATTGGATATAAAACTAGACACATAATGGCACAACTTTGGTGAAGAAACCCTATCCAGAAAACCAAACCAAGTTGGCTTAAAAATTGCCCTAATCTGGGTGACTTGCATTCTGCCTGGGCAAAATGACCAAATGAACAGTGTCTATTCATTTGGTCATAACTCAGTGTAGAAAGGTCCAATTGACCTGAAATTTTACCAGCAGAAATCTGAGACATAGACCTAAAACTTTCATGAAGAACACAAATCCAAATTCTGACCATAACTTAGTCAAATTGCCAACCAAACTTAGGTTATCAAATCTGGCAGAACCAGTTTTGCCTAGAATTTTGGATTCTGTCCAATCCGGCCAGTTATGATTTTTAGGCTATAACTTGTGTTGCAAAACTCCAAATGGAGTGATTCAAAAAAGGAAATGTAACTAGACAAAATAAGGAACAACTTTCATGAAGACAATTTTGCCAAATTCCTACTGTACAAATGACCAATGGAATAGTAAATATGAGGCTTGAAATCTGAAAATTTTGAATAACTAACACTAAGCTTAGAAATGGTATTGGCAACCAATACCAACAACTTTGGAATGCAAAATGTGGCATGTTGGGATATTAGAACCAATATACCTATTGCCTATGCAAAAGTCAATATTTTAGTTGACTAATGAAATGAATAGTAACACCTAAACTTAAATTTCAAGAATTGTAAAATTTAAAAGTGTAACATGCCCTAGTACACCTAGCAAGATTGGTTTGGATAGGTTGGCATGCCAATAGGGTTCAATTAGCAGTACTGCACATGGCATTATGCCATTATGTGATTTTATGGCTTTTAGTCATTCTGACATTATGTTGATACTTGGCCTTGTGCCTAATTTTTATTACAGCTTATTAGCTATTCTGTTGCACACCGGGAGATACATATGTGACCGATGGTGTGACGGCCCGAGGTACTTGATACCCAGTGCCAGTTTACCCGTTTATCCAGTCCAGTCATCCAGTATAGTTTACTTGGGCAACTAAAAATGAAAGTGAACAAATTTAATGAAATAATGAATAGAACAAGTACATAATAAATAAGATTACTACTAATGATCGAAAAATTGTTTGCATAAGACATCAGAACATACACTGCATATTTATTTTCTGTTATTTCTTTTTATTTTATTATTGGCACCACTAAGCATCATTGCTTAGCGCGTTGCTTTTTACCACGCGTAGGTTCTGGAGAGACTGACCGAGAGCCCAGTAGACCACAGACTGGGTGAGATCATTTGCAGCTCTGCATAGTATCCGTGTCACCTCACCGACATCAGTACATTAGTAGAACACTAGGTTTCATTTTGGTATTTTGTAATTGACTTTTATTTTCTCATGTATAATTGAGACTTATATAATGTATTTTGGTATAAATGTAAATAGTGAAAATTGTATTTATGAATGAAAAAGTGAATATTTATTTATGACTTGTATATGAATATCATGGGAAATGAATGAATGAGAAATGGAATTGTTGTTGAAAAATATTGAGATTTTGTTGATGAAATAGAGTTTAGGAATGACTGAGAAAATTTTGGAAGTGTTTTTCACAGGTTCCGAAGAACTGTTTTATCTATATTTAGCCGGTACTCTGCCGGATTTTCTATAAAATTTGCGGAACCTCAAATAAATTTATGATTTCAATAAATGACTTCAATGAATGATATTTCACAAATTATACTTCATAACTATGAAAGAATTAAATTAGGAAAGATAAAAATGATTGAAATAAAATAGGGTGTTCCGGTACACTGTGTGACCTATCTTAGTCAACTTTACTGTAGACGGGTAAGGGGTGTCATAAAATTATCACAGCAACATGACCAATGGAACAGTGCAAAATTGAACACTAAAACTGAAAATTTGAAATTTGTGCCTAAAGGACTTGAAGTTTGAGAAAACAACAAAAACCAACAAATTAGGTAACCAAAATGTGGTATGTGGGTGAAATTAGAATTCCCATACCTATTAAGCATTAGAAAATTAACAAATTGAATTGAATAGTGTTGTGAATAGTAACCCCGAAATACAAATTTTAATGAACATTAGGTTTAGCATATTAAAGTTAGATATGAATAGATTTGAAATTATTTTTGGACTTATGATAATTTATGGTACTGAAACACTGTAAAATTGTGTGTTTCAGTGGAAAAGAATACCGGGAAGCATCGAGTCAAGGCCAAGAGGAGACTCGTATAAGGTTTGTGCACAACATAGAATTTCTCTAAATTTTCTTCTGTAAATTGTTTTGAATGAATTGAGATATTAGATTGTGACTCAATTGTATTGAAATGGTTATTATGCTTTTGACTTAAATTATTGAAAGTTTACTTGTATGTGTTTGAAATGGCAATAAATGTTTAGTAAATTGCTAAGACAGCTTTGAAACTACAGTGTCATGACCATATATTTGAATGCCTCACTAGCACGACTAGTGGGGGAAATTAGTTTTGAATTTTGATTCCTTCTCTGGCTGAAGTGTTGAGGTGTGTGCCAGTAGAAGAAGAAATTTGAATGGATATCCATATATTTGAGCTAGCTAGCCTTGTGATTTCTCATAAGCCTCTGGCTATTGAGATGAATATGTTTCAAATGGCACGATATAACTGTGTGTTTTTATGAAATTGATTTGAGAATTCCTAAATGAAATTGTTGGACTAAAAGTTTATAAATCATGTTTTGCATATGTCTTCCATTTTCAGCAATGTGTTTGAATAAGTATGATTTGAATTATGCATAAATGTTATTTTAGTATATTGTGCACCACTGAGTCATAGTACTTAGCGATGGCTGCTATTGCTGTCGCATATATAGAGACTAGAGAAGCAGCAAAGTGAGCTGCTAAGGATCTTGGAGCCACCTTTCCTGAAGTTTTGTCGGATATAAATTTATACCCTGAATGTAATGTAATACCCCTATGTTCGGTAGTGCGTTCTACTGTTTCGGTGACCAGTGTCTATCCGGACAGCTAGAATGCATGGAACTATACTTAAATGTTAGTGAGGAGACATGAAATAATGAAATACAATAGAAGAAAATACAAGAAAAATAAAGGAAAAATAAAAGAGAGAAAATATAACTAAGTTAAATGAGCCAAAAACCGTAGTGATGGGTGATCGCACCGGGAAGTGGATGCGTGGACCGTTGACTAGCCCTGGACCATGGGAAACCCTGAGAAATATTTTTAAGACTTCAATAAAAATCTATTGAAGTATAAATGACATTAGAAATATCAAAGAAAAATTAATTAATTAGTACAAAGAAAAACGAAAAATTGAGAAATCGACAAAAATCGGTATTACCGAAAAATCGAGAATACAACCCGAATAGGGGCATTGTGGTTATTTGATACCCCGAGTTGCCTTTTGACCTAAATGTCCATTAAAAATAAATAATATTAAACTTTGAAAATATCATGAAAATTAAAATGGTGGTACATAATTTAAATAATGAAAGAAATGGGATATAAATTAAATAATTAAACTTTAACCAATAAAATGAATTAAATAAATGTTAGTGGAGGATTAGTGGGAAATATTTCCACTTAAGTGGACAGCCATCTCCACTAAGTCACTTTCTTCTTCATTTTTCTTCTTCATTGCCGAAACCAAGCTTGCTCTCCTAACTTTCCCATGGCCATCCACATGCAATGGCCAATCCACCATCTTCAAGCCACCATTTTCTCAAGAGTTCTTCATTTAAGTTGGAGTATACAACTTGGGCAGCATTTTGAGTGCAAGAAGGGAGAGATTTGAAGAAGTTTGATAAGTTCCACTTGAGGTACATGTCCATTTCTTCATCCTTTCTTTGTTAAAGCTTGTGTGGGTGTTGTGGTGAGTTGATTTATGGATAAACTTTGAAGTTTTAATGAGTTATTGGAAGGTATTGTTTTTGGCAGCCATGGAATATCAAGGTTAATGAATTGTTTCTATATGTAAATGGTAGTTTGAGGTATTGATGTAAGTGCTTAAATGTATAGGAGTTGATTTCCATGTATATAGTTTGAATTTTAAGTTATAAATTGAAAATGGAAGTTTGATGTGAATGTGTTACTTGGGTAGCCTCATGATGAAGATTTGAAGTGTTTAAATTCATGAAAACGTTGTTGAATTATGGTACTAAAAGTGGCAGCATATGTGTATGATTTAGTAGAGAATAAATGCGTAATTTGATGATGGAAGTTCTGTGTAATAATTAGGAGTGTTTATGTGTATATATTGTTGGGTTTGGACTTTGTGAATTATGATTTCATTTGGTGTATTGTGAAGTTGTTATATTCTATCCAAGTTGACCTAAATGTGATGTGTTGAGTGATTATGGTTAGTATCAATTCAGAATTTGGTAGAGAACTGAATTTATAACAAGGTTAATGTGTGTTTAGATTGGTGTTTGAGAGGCATATAAAGGGCAGTATGCAAATGAGCCTATAACCCTAAGTGTGTGACTCCAATTGGTATGACGCCAATTGGAAGTGAAACTAAACACAAAATGTGCCAACTTTCATGGAGAAAGCCTACCTAAATTTTGTCCAAAAAGTGACATGAGAATTGACCAAATCCAGATTAGCGACTTTGCAAACCTGAAAATTGACCATTTGAACAGTAGTCAGAATTTTGGCCATAACTCACTCAAAACAGGTCCAAATGACCTGAAATTTATACCATGGAAAGCTTAGACATAGAGCTACAACTCTTATGAAGACACCAAAACCCAGAAATGACCATAAGCAAGTCAAAATGCTTGCACAATTTTGGATATAAAAACTGCCAGAACCGGAAATGACCTAAAAATGACATAAGTTTGCCATTTTAGTGCAATCTGTCCAGCATTGGTAAAATGACCATAACTTGATCTAATAAACTCCAAATGACCTTAAATTTGTGGCAAAAGTTCACTAAGACATAGACCTACAAGTTTGTAATTCAGACCAGAACCCGAAAATCGAGAGAACTAGGTCATCCGGTTAGGTCAAAACAGCATACCGAAATTCGATAAACTGCAATAAAATGCAATACACTTGAAAATGAAATTGGTAACATATACCAATACTAAAGGACTATAAAATGTGACATATTGGTAAAATTAAAATTAATACCCCTAGAGTGCATCAAAGTTTAACATTATAGGTTGACTAAGGAAAGCAATAGTATTAAACAAATTTAATTATTGAACTTTATTATTAGAAACAATTTAAAAGAGTTCTGAAACACTTCAAATTGTGTGTTTCAGTTGACAAAGACTCAGAGAAGGAAAAGGAACCACTGAGTCAAGGCCAAGAGGCATTTATCAGATGTTTGTGCATAACAGTTATTTCTTTTGAATTTTCACTTGAAATAAATTATGACAAATTATATGTTATTGCTTAAATTTTGGAAATTTTGTTTGAATGAAATTTGATGGATATTTATTGCTTGGAAATATTGCAAATGATTCAAAACCACAGCTATCATGTATATTTGATTGAATTCCTCACTAGCTTGTCTAGTGGGACGAATTAACTTTGAATTCCCTCTCTGGCTGAAGTGTTAAGGTGTATGCTAGTTGAGGACGAATAGGATGAGTACTCATATAATTGCTAGCTAGCTATGTTATTCCTCACTAGCCATCGGCTTTTGGGACGAATTGGACTTTGGAAACATGATTAATCTGTGTATGTGATTTATTGATATTTATTGAGATATTATGAAATGGAGTTTACATTCTTTATGACGTTCTCTGTCTTTTGAATTTAACTATGATTTTACGTATCCACAGTTTATATGATTTATGGTTTATGGTTTTAAATTGCATTTTCTTAATGTTGTGCACCACTGAGACATTGGCTCAGTGATAGCTTTTTCATTGCTGTCGCAGGTAGACAGACAGACAGAGCAGCAGAGTAGGCTGCTTGTGCTACATTTTGGGATTCTGCTGGGTATATTGAGTATACCATCTTTTTGTAATTTTTGTTGTAATGTATGTGAACTGTATGTATATATTGTACTTAGTCTTGAGCAGTTGTAAACTAAAGTTGTAATATATTTATTTCTTATCTCAGCTTTTGAACTACTCAGTCATTTTATAGTCTATCTTTGGAAATATTGAAAATTGATATTGAATTGAGTTTAACAAATGTTGAGAAAATTGATTTGTGTTGAGCCATGCTAGAGTTTGGGATTGAACAAATATATTGGAAGTGCTTTTATAGGTTTTTGAAGAACTGTTTTATTCAAAAGACAGATGGCACTCTGTCAAAATTTTTATAAAAATTACTGATACTTCAAATTTATTATTTGGGTTCACTTCAGTTAAAAAAAAAAAATTAACACCTGTCAAAAAAATTTAACCACTGTAAAAAGAAATAAGAAAACATTTAAAATCCCTTGTAGTGTATTTAATGGGTTATCAGTAGACGAAGTTTGATAATTCATTAGGTATACCACGGGATCATGTTATGCCTTACGAAGGGGTGTGACATGTTATGTTTATATTTGTGTATGTAACTGTATGTATATGTAAAAACTGGTCTTGAGCAGTTGTATAAAGTTGTAATAATATCATTTTGGATTTGCTAATGTAAAAGGGTTGATAAATGTAATTTATTTTTACTTTAATGAACTTTAATGAAACATGAATGGAAATATTGAGTTATGAATTATTGATTTGAATTTTGGAGTTTGAAAAATGATGTTGAAGTTTGTTGTGGTAGTTGTTGAGTTGATGAAATAAATTATTGGAAGTATTTTTACAAGTTTGTGAAGAACTATTTTCTTAAAACACAGATGGTACTCTGTCGAAATTTTTCTAAAATTTGTGTAAACATAAAAATGGACAAAAATTTTAGCTAACTTATAAGAAAATGCTCACCACTTCCAAAAAGTAAGAAAAAGGTTTTTAAAATTCCTTATAGGGTACTTAATGAGTTATCGGTAGGTGAAGTTCGGTAGCTCATTAGGTATTCTATGGGATCATGTTATGCCTTATAGAGGGGTAAGGTGTGACATAGTATTCGTGACATACCCACAGTGTGTGATTTCCCGGATTTATTTTTCTAAGGAATTGCCTGGTTTGCCACCAGAGAGAGAGGTGGAGTTTGCCATTGATGTGATGCCTAGTACAACACTAATATCAATTGCTCCTTATAGGATGGCACCCACTGAGTTGAAGGAGTTGAAAATACAATTGCAGAAGTTGGTTAATAAAGGGTTTATACAACCTAGTGTGTTGCCTTAGGGATGTTACACGTTACCCCTCCGTAAGGTATGACATAATCCCGTAAATATATCTAATAAATTACCGAATTTCGCCTACCGATAACTCATTAAATATACTAAAAGGGATTTTAAAATAATTTTCATTTTATTTAGGTTAAAGTAAGGATAAAAGAATTATTAAAATATTTTTAATTTATATGCATATCATAAATTTTAAATTTGAATTAATTTGGCAATTCTAAAATTTTTATAAAAATTTTGGCAAAGTAACGGCTAAAAATTAAGAAAACAGTTTTTCAAAACCTGTAAAAAACAATTCATAACAATGTCTCATCCAAAAATCCAAACACAATCAACTCAATTCATTTCTTTTTACTCATTCAATTAGGGTGCTCATTTCATGTACAAATCAAAGTAAAGATTCTTACAAAATTTTACAAACCAAAAACAACAAAATATTATTACAATTTAGTTTATACAACTACTCATTGCCTTTTAGATACATATAAACTAAATTACATTAAAAATGAATTTACAAGGGTATGACTAATATACGTGAAAAAGATCCCAAAATAAGCTTCAATCACCGTTACTAGCAGCTCACTCTGTTGCTTTGCCCTTTTCCTTATCTGTAACAGTATGAAACAGCTATCACTGAGTAATTCACTCAGTGGTACAGAACTAAAATTTAAAAACTCATTATAAAGTATAATATATCAAAACACAGTAAATTAGAATTTCCATAACTAAAGTAGCATTTTATAATTCCAAATTAAAAATAATCATTTAATTAAAATTACATTTCATTTAAGAATCACAATTCACAATCTACAAAACATAGGTGTTGCCAAGAACACACAGTTTAGACTATGACATAAAATTTCATTATCGATGCCGTGTTGTACACCACGATAAAGCAAATCAACCTCACTAACCATTATTAATGAAGGAAGGCTAGCTAGCTAATGAGTACTCATATAGTCTCACCCACTAACTGTTATTAATGGAGGACATAGTCATAATCAATTATTACATCCCAAGTAGTCGTTACTACTAGGAATTTTTGAATGGGACTGTCATGCTAACTGTGGTTTTAAAACAAAATTCAAAGATTTTCTAATCAAACAATCACATTTGCTATAACACCGCTATATTAAGCAGTCTATGCATTCTACTGTTGCGGTAACCGGTGTCTGTCCGGATAGTCAGGATGTCTAAACATATGCTTATATCACCTAGTTAAGCCCTGCCATAATGTAAAATATAAATAAGAAAAACAGAGCATAAAAATTTAAATGAGCCGAGGGTCACATCAATGGGTGACCGCACCAGAAAGTGACTACGAGGTCAGTCCTAACCCTAATTTTGAACGGGAAACTGTGACACCACAGTCCTAAGGACTATTGTGAAGCTAATGGAAAAGAGGAAATCATAGAAAAGTGTTGATAAGTAGGTCAAATAATTAGGTCAGGACTCCGAAAGAAATACCGGATTATTTACAAACTGGATCAATCCGGCGAGGGGTAAATTGGTCAATTCACCCCTAGACGTGACTCATGACCTAACTATCCAATAAAATCAGAGAAATAAAAATTAGGGAATCGGGAATTAAATTAAAGAAACAAGGAAAAATAAAGGAAAAAGAAAAAGAATTACAAAGTTGATTTATTACATCATGTGATGACATCACATATGATGTCAAAATTTATTTTAATTTTCCTACATTTTTTACCAAGTCAACTCAAGTTAATTACACATTAAAATTCAGCTGCCCCATGCTCTCCTCTCTCTCCTCCATGTTCATCCACCATGAAAGCTTGATTCAAGCTTGATTTTCCACCCAATTAACCCTGAAATTCCCCAAAATTTTCCATCAAACCTTATTAACTTCACTTGAGAAGAAGAGTGAAGAAGAAAAAGGAAAGAATAAAGTGAAGAATTGGAAGATTAGGAAACAAAGTTTGAGGTTAGTTATTTCAATTGAAATTTTAGTTTACTATTTATGTTTTAGCTCACTTAACATAGAAATTAACTTAAAATCAAAACAAAAACTATTATGGGGGACTAAAGGTATATTTGGCCAGCATTAAGGGGTATTGATATTTCATGAATTTGATGGAATTGAAGTGGTAGTTAAGTTAAATTAGGTGTATAAAGGTTGATTATAAACTTTAATTGCATTAGATCTCATAATTATGAAATTAGGGTTCTTAACCGTCTTGAAAATTTGGAAAAATTTGAGGAAATGGCCAAATGATGCAAATGACCTTAATGGAGGTTGAAAATGGTCAATTGGGACTATTTGTGGTGTGTTTGAATTGGTAGAATGAAATTGCAATTCGGATTGGTTAGGGTCACTATTCTGGTAGCCTGACCTAGGTCCCTTTCAGGGATCAAAACTAAAAATTTACCAACCCAATTGGTGTGAGGCCAATTGGGAATTAAAATAGACACATAATGTCACATTTTTTTCATTCAGGAACCATGCCTAGAAATGACATGAGTATAGTGAACAATTAGGTCAAACCCGGGTGTAGTGCACTGCCAATGTACCAAAATAACCAAATGAATAGTATTTGTTCATTTGGCCATAACTTGGGCTATACAGGTCCAAATGACCTGATTTTTGTGGCATTGGAAAGGAATGACATAGAACTACAACTTTTATGAAGAACACCAACCCAAATTCTTCCCATAACCCAGTCATTTTGCCACATAAATTTAATGGTCTAAAACTGCCAGAACCACTTAGGTGCCCAGAAAATATGGGTTAAACTAATTCGGCCAGCTATGTTCAAATGGCCATATCTGAGGCTACAAAATTCCAAATGGAGTGATTCAAAAATGGAATTAAAGATAAAATAATAAGGAATAACTTTGATGAAGGACATTTAGCTAAATTCCCATTGTAGACAGACCAATAGAATAGTACAAATAAGTAACCCAAAACTGAAATTTTGAGATTTAACCCTGATAGGCTTTGAATTGATTTTGGCAATCAATGTCAACCAAAATATAACTCAAAATGTGGTATGTAGATGTAATTAGAATTAGCATATCTAATTAGTATGAAAAAGTTAATATTTTGACAAAATGATCAAATGAATAGTAACTACAATTACACTAAGTACAAAGGACTCAATTTTATGGGATAAATTAAGTGTAAAAAATTTAATTATTGAATTTATTTATTAGAAATAAATTAAATAGATATTAAAACACTCTAGTTATGTGTTTTAGTGGGAAAGGAGCACTCCAAGGAAGGAAGAGGAATTGAACCAAGACAAGCCTAGATAAGAGGTTTGTGCACAACTAACTCTTTTGTTATTTTTCACTTCCAAATTGATTTGAACAAGTGTATTGTATGATTTATAATTTTTGTTGTGTTGAGAATTTTAATTTGTGAATGAAATTGTTTAAATTAAATGCAAATTTTCTTATGCATTTAAGGATTTATTATATGGTTTTGAGGATTGTAAATTTTAAGTTTGATGTGTTGCCAATCTCGAGCATGAATTTATAATGATTAAATATGTTAATGGTTTGTCAATAATTTTGTAAATAGAAATTGTTTTGAATATGATTTGAAACCACAGTTGACATGGTAATATGTTTTGAATTCTCATTAGCTTGTCTAGTGAGATATCTCCTCCACTAGATGGGGTGAGTTCCTTCGTCTCTTGCTTGCCAGTTGGGGAAGAGTTTGGATGAGTACTCATATATACTAGCTAGTCTTTATTCCTCTCTTTTAGCCTCAGTTATTGGGAGAGTTTGAAATGTCGTGGTGTACAACTCGGCATCTATTATGAATTTTGTGTCATGGGTCCAAATGTGTGAATTATTGGCAATGCCCTTTAAATTATACATAGTTTGATAAATTGTGGTTGAAATAGATAATTTGTCAATGATTCAAAATTTTTGTATTGTTTCATGATTTAAAAGAAATGTAGATAAATAGTTACTATTTGATCAAAATGTTATTCAAATGAATAATTTGCATGAATGAAAATAATGATTTCTGGATGTCATGAATTTTGAAGGATTTAGAAATTTTAAATTTTTATTTGTTATGAGTTGTCAACGAATAAATTGTATTAAGTTTTAAATTATTAGTTGTGCACCATTGAGTTCACCACTCAGCGACAGCTTTGTATGCTGTCGCTGGTGAAAGAAAATATAAAGCAGCTGAGCGAGATTACTGAAAGACACTGTGAAACTATCTTCAGGTATATGATAGGTATACCCTTGTACATTAGATTTTGATGTAATTCTGTAATTATATGTATGTAATTTCATTTGAGTAGTTGTATCAACTCTTTTGTAATATATTTTTGGACTGTAATCAAATACAAATTATTGTAATATTATCTTGAGATTTTATGTACTTATAAAGTTTTGTACTACTAAATTTTTAATGCTCCCATGAATGTAAATATTAATTTTGTTACCTTAATGAGATGTTTCAATGCTTAATTTAATTTAAATTGTGTATTGATTTGCTTGTGCTGATTTGTGAAATGAAATTGAATAATGGAGTTGTGGTTGAGAAATATATTGAGAGTGTCTTTCTTTTCAGATTTTGAAGAACTATTTTCTCAAAATACAGATGACACTCTATCAAAATTTTTGTAAAAATTGCGGAAATTTTAAATATCTAAAAACTTGATTTATGTTTGGACCTTAAATAAAGGTTTTTAATATCTGAAAAAATTTTACCCACCAATTTAAAAATGAATGAAAATTGTTTTAAAATCCTTCTAGTATATTTAATGGGTTACCGGTAAGCGAAGTACAGTAATTCATTAGGTGTACTACGGGAGCATGTTACATCTTACGAGGAGTAGGGTGTGACATTTGCATTTCATCATCCTTATTCAAATCATCATAAATCCATATGGAATTGGCAACACACAATTTCTCAAAAGCAAAGAAAATCACAATTCATTCAAAATAATTTCATTCAAACCTTATGCAAAATTAAAAACAAGAAAAGGAATTTGTTTTGTAATGTTTATATTTATATATGTAACTGTATGTATATGTAAAAACTAGTCTTGAGCAGTTGTATAAAGTTGTAATAATATTATTTTGGATTTGCTAATGTAAAGTGGTTGATAAATGTATTTTTTTTTTTACTTTAATGAAAAATGAATGGAAATATTGAGTTGTGAATTATTGATTTGAATTTTGGAGTTTGAGAAATGATGTTGAAGTTTGTTGTGGTAGTTATTGCGTTGATGAAATAAATTATTAGAAGTGTTTTCACAGGTTTGTGAATAACTATTTTCTTAAAATATAGATGGCACTCTGCCGAAATTTTTCCAAAATTTATGTAAAAATAAAAATGGACAAAAATTTTAGCTAGCTTTTAAACTTATATTAAATATAAGAAAATGCTCACCACTTCCAAAAAGTAAGAAAAAAGTTTTTAAAATCCCTTGTAGGGTACTTAATGAGTTATCGGTAGGTGAAGTTCAGTAGTTTATTAGATATTCTATGGGATCATGTTATGCCTTACAGAGGGGTTAGGTGTGACATATTTTAGTGGTATCAGAGCATGTCTTTTTTTAAAGTAAATTTTGACTTATGAATTTGTATCTTTTCTTTGATAAGTACAACTGCTCAATGTCCTTATTTGTTATATACAGTGCATTACATCATAAATATAAACTAACGGAGGGAAATCTCCTTGTGTTATTTATTCAGGAGATATCCTAACTTCAGACTAAAATGGAAGAAGGGGATCGCTCTGTTGAGCAGTCAGTAGAGCCTGAGGCCTAAGGGGAAGCCCTAGCTCTCCAAAATATTAGTCGGTCGGTGGCACCAACCCCAAAAATGTCGCAGTTTCCTACACAATTCGCACAGCAGATGGCAGCAATGTTTCAACAAATGGCTGGAAGCATGCCTACTCAAGCTATACTTCAGACACCTGTGGTACAACTACAGCCTCTAGCCAGATAGTAGGACAAGCTGTTGAAGTATGGGGTGACAGAATTTAAGGGTACAGTAGACCCTTTAGAGGTAGAGCAGTGGTTGGAGAGGATGGATCGAGTGTTCAAGAAGCTGCACTGCCCAGATGAACTAAAATTTGAATACTTAATGTCCTTGTTGCAAGGGGATGCGTATGACTAGTGGAAGAGCATCCCCCATAGCTTGGCTGACCTGCCAGTATTGACCTGGGATGACTTCATCAAAGAGTTCAGATAAAAATATGTCCCAGATACATATGTGGATCAGAAACTACAAGAATTTCTGAGTCTGAAGCAAGGCAATAGATCAGTGGTAGAGTGTGAGAGGGAGTTCTTCCGCTAAGCCACTATGCTGGGAGTCTCCTGTCCACCAACAAAGAAAGGTGCAAGAGATTTGATATCGGCTTGAAACCCAGTTTAAGGATGCAAGTATTGGGATTCAGACACAGTAACTTCTCTGAGCTCATCTCTCAGGCACTTGAATTGGAAAGGATTGAATTAGAAGTGACCCCAGCAAAAGAAAAATATGAGAAGACTGAAAAATTAGAGAAAGATAAAGGGGAAAAGTTAGTAAAGCAAAGTGTAACGATCGGGCTCCAACCACTAGAGGAATTGTCCGCTTTGGCCATAAGCCTCACGGTTTTGTCCCATAGGTGGAATGGAGAACTTCCCAGGAGGTCACCCATCCTAGGATTTCTCTCAAGCGAGCACGTTTAACCCTGGAGTTCTTCCAACTCTCCAGGCCATTCCACCAAAAGGCGCCTCTAGTGATTAGTTCCCCCATTTTATATATCATTACTTTTTGAGCCCAAGACCAACTCCGTGCTTTGCCGATGTGGGATTTGCCTAAGGGACCTTTCTCCCCCCCTTTCGGGACTCAGCGTCCTCGCTGAGGTTTGCCCCACCATCGCTCAAGAGGACACGCGAGCGGCTCTGATACCAATTGTAACGATTGGGCTCCAACCACTAGAGGAATTGTCCGCTTTGGCCATAAGCCTCACGGTTTTGTCCCATAGGTGGAATGGAGAACTTCCCAGGAGGTCACCCATCCTAGGATTTCTCTCAAGCGAGCACGCTTAACCCTCGAGTTCTTCCAACTCTCCGGGCCATTTCGCCAAAAGGCGCCTCTAGTGATTAGTTCCCATTTTATATATCATTACTTTTGAGCCCAAGACCAACTCCGTGCTTTGCCGATGTGGGATTTGCCTAAGGACCTTTCTCCCCTTTCGGGACTCCGCGTCCTCGCTGAGGTTTGCCCCACCATCGCTCAAGAGGACACGCGAGCGGCTCTGATACCAATTGTAACGATCGGGCTCCAACCACTAGAGGAATTGTCCGCTTTGGCCATAAGCCTCACGGTTTTGTCCCATAGGTGGAATTGAGAACTTCCCAGGAGGTCACCCATCCTAGGATTTCTCTCAAGCGAGCACGTTTAACCCTGGAGTTCTTCCAACTCTCCAGGCCATTCCACCAAAAGGCGCCTCTAGTGATTAGTTCCCCCATTTTATATATCATTACTTTTTGAGCCCAAGACCAACTCCGTGCTTTGCCGATGTGGGATTTGCCTAAGGGACCGACACCCCTTACTCGTGTACAGTATACCCGAATAAGTAATGCCACACGTTGTACTGGCACACTTTAATATACCTTACTTTTTATGTCACACCTCGCAGCTTAGTTTATGGTTCATATACCAGCTTCTGCAAACAGAGGCGGCGATGCAACAGGAAGCCATCGCTTGTCGCAGTTCAGTTAGATTCGAACTTATCACCACGGTTTGCTAGCCTCTTACCAATTGAGCACCAATTGGTAAGAGGCTAAGCAAACCCGTGAGGTGATAAGGGTTCAATCCTAGCTCACAGGCAAAGGGATTGAACTCCACCAAAGCGGACAGTACCGATTTGAGTTGCATCGCCGGCCTCTAGAGGGGTACGCCGGCAAGATGGCCACCCATAGAGGGGCTTGAGCTGGGGCCCACTAAGCCGGGGTGTGACACAAAGTCCCAGTGGTACATCTAGAAAAAAGAAGAAATTTGGGGGTCCTAGCAAAGGTAGAGGAGGAAGGTTTGGAAAGGGCAGATTCTCTAGACAGAGACCCCCTAGATCTGGACAGCAGTCGACCAGGGGTTCATATCCTCCCCACCCCTACGAGAAATGTGGCAAGATTCATGGGGGAGAATACTATTGGGCAACAGGAGCTTGCTTTAACTGTGGAGGCAAGGGCCATCTTGCTAAGGACTGCACTAGTGCCCCTAGATTTGGGCCTGCTCCTACTACTGCAGAAGGATCCATTCAGAGTCCTGCTACCAGAGGTTCACAATCGATTAGCAGAGGAAGAGGCAGAGGTAGAGGCAATACTTCTAGCAGTCAGGGTACTGTTAGTCAATCAGCACAAGGGAGTCCTCCAGCCAGGGTTTACACTATGAGACAGCGAGAAGAGGCTAAGACTTCTGATGTTGTAGCCGATACATTCTCTATCTCTGATCAAGATGTATTTGTACTGTTTGATCTGAGTTCAACCCACTCATATGTTAGTGCTAGCATAGTCAGTTCACTTGCTATTTCGTGTGTTAAAATGGATTTTGAAGTGCTAGTAACTAGTCCGTTAGGACAAGAGGTCTGGGTCAATAGAATCTATAGGGATTGTCCTGGTGATCCAAGGACACACTTTTCTGTCGGATTTGATTGAAATGCCCTTTAGAGATTATGATATCATCTTAGGCATGGATTGGTTAGCTAGGCATCACGCCATGATTGACTATAGACTGAAGACAGTCACTTTTGGTCTCCCTCTGTACGGTGATGTGGTAATACATGGGGAGAGGCAATTACTGCCATCAAACATCATTTCTGCTGCACTAGCCAGAAGGATGATCAGAAAAGGGTGTGAAGCATACTTGGCATATGTGATAGACACTAAAGTGAGGAGAACAGCACTAAGGGACATCCCTACAATATGTGACTTTCCAGATGTGTTTCCTGACGAATTGCCAGGATTACCTTCAGAAAGAGAGGTACAGTTTGAAATTGATGTTATGCCTGGTGTGGACCCAATCTCGATAACACCAGCAGAATTCAAAGAGTTGAAAGTGCAGTTGCAAGAGCTGCTTGACAAGGGCTTTATCCGCCCTAGTGTGTCACCTTGGGGAGCACTAGTGTTGTTTGTTAAGAAGAAGGATGGCACTCTCCGCTTATGTATTGACTACCGACAGTTGAATAAGGTAATAATAAAGAACAGATACCCATTGCCCCGCATTAATGATTTATTTGATTAGTTGAGGGGTGCAGCTGTGTTCTCCAAAATTGACCTGAGATCAGGTTATTATCAGCTGAAAGTACAAGAGCAGAGTATTCCTAAAACTACCTTTAGAACCCGCTATGGCCATTATGAGTTCTTGGTCATGCTATTCGGGTTAACTAATGCTCCAGCTGCTTTTATGGATCTGATGAACACTATCTTCAAACCATACCTCGACAAGTTTGTTGTGGTATTCATAGATGATATATTGGTCTATTCGAGGACTACAGAAGAGCATGGTAGACATCTGTGGATTGTACTGCAGACTTTGAGGGAGAACCAACTATACGCCAAATTGTCGAAGTGTGAATTTTGGCTGAAGGAAATATCTTTTTTGGGGCATGTAGTATCGGTAGAAGGCATCAAGGTAGATCCAAGTAAGATAGAAGCTATCCTTAGTTGGAGACCACCTAGAAATGTCACGGAGATTTGTAGTTTTCTGGGTTTTACTGGATAATACTGCCGATTTGTGAAAGGGTTCTCCATGCTGGCATCTCCATTGACCAAATTACTTCGAAAAGATATAAAATTTCAGTGGATGGATAAATGCCAGTAGAGTTTTGATGAGTTGAAGAGATGTTTGACTGGAGCTCCAGTCCTTACTTTACCTATCCCGGGTAAAGAGTATACTATTTATAGTGATGCTTCTCACAATGGGTTAGGTTGTGTATTGATGCAAGAGCGGAATGTCATTACCTATGCATCACGCTAGCTAAAACTGCATGAGAGGAATTATCCAACACATGACTAAGAGCTAGCAGTTATTGTGTTCGCTCTTAAGATCTGGAGACACTATTTGTATGGGGAGAAGTGTTACATCTACACAGATCATGAGAGTTTGAAGTATCTGGGCACTGAGAAGGAGTTGAATTTGAGACAGAGGAGATGGTTAGAGTTAATAAAAGACTATGATTGTCTAATAGACTATCAGCCAGGGAAAGCTAATGTGGTGGCTGACGCCTTAAGTCGTAAGACTATGGCAAGTCTACAGGTTTCTCCTTTATCTATGGTACATGAGTTGAGAGTATTGCATGCCAACTTAGAGATTAATGATGAGGGACAGACAATAGTTGCATGGCATGTACAGCCAATGTTGATTAATCATATCAGAATGGCTGCTTAGAATGATCAGAAGTATCAAAAGCTGTTAGAAGAAGTCAGACAAGGCAAGAAACCTGAGTTCTTAGTGAGAGATGACGGCCTACTGCTTCACCAGAGCAGAATGTGCATTCCTAATGATGTTGATTTGAGGCATATCATTTTGAAGAAAGCACATGAGTCTCCTTTTGCTATGCACCCTAGTGGCACAAAAATGTATAGAGGGCTGAAAGAGCACTACTGGTGGATGGGTATGAAAAAAGATATAGCAGAATTTGTTTCCAAATGCCTAACTTGTCAGCAAGCGAAGGCAGAGCATCAAGTACCAATTGGTTTGTTACATCCATTACCAGTACCGGAATAGAAATGGGAGAGAATAACTATAGATTTTGTTATGGGACTTCCGAGGACACAAAAGAGTCATGATGCAGTATGGGTCATTGTTGACAGACTGACCAAGTCTGCTCATTTTCTGCCTATTCGGATGGACTATAGTTTAGAAAGATTGACCAAGTTGTACATTGATGAGATTGTGAGACTACATGGAGTGCCAGTATCCATCGTATCAGACAGAGATTGTAACACCCCTCACTCGTCTACAGAATAGCCGAGCAAGGCGTGCTACACGGCGTGCCGGAACACCTAGTCTGTGTTTATTGCATTTCCTGAGATCAATTTGATTTTAAGAAGTCTTTTATGTAATATTCATATTATGTTGATACTATTTTCATACTTTGATAAAATCAGTGTTTCAAGATTGGTAATAAAAATTTGGCAAGGTGCCGTCTATATTTCAGACAAATTGTCCTTCCAAACCTGTTGAAAACAGTTTAATATGATAATATCAAAATCTCAAATATTTCACAGTCTTTATTTCTCAGTAAAGTCAGTAGACTTTTACAGTCATTAAACTGTTCCATAATACAGTCCATAATAATTTAAATATATCAAGAAAATCTCCATATTATTTAATATGTACAAGATATTACAAACTTTAGAGCTTTTATAATATTACAAAATATAAGGCCAAATTTCAAAAATACAATAAAAGTACAAAATACAAGATATCCTAAGTCCTACCATGTATGCAATGCAGTGTAGATGACTCTGGACTCCTGTGCAGATCTGATGTCTCACTTGGTCGTAGGTTTGCTGGGCTCCCCAGCTGTGTCTCCAATACCTACGCGTTATAAAAACAACGCGCTAAGCGATTTTGCTTAGTAGTGCCAAATATAAAGAAATATATACTAAAATAAAGTGTTTATGAATTTTTGGTGGTGCTGTATGTCAGCAGACTGGATTTAGCTATTTGAATTTAATAGTACTTGAATTACTGCCCGTGTAGCCTATATACTGACCAGACTGGATAAACGGATATACTGGCACTGGGTACCTGGTAACTCGGGCTGTCACACCATCGATCACAAAGTGTCTCCCGGTGTACAAATAGTATAGCTAAAAAGTCATATAGTCAATCTGGCGATAAGCCAAGAATAAATACACAATATGTATAGCCGTAGGCTATTAAAGTCACAGTGCAGAATAATAAGCCGTAAAAACACAGTATAGCATGAAGCCATTTATAGAATAGCTGTCAGAATCCTATTGGCATGCCAACCTATCCATACTAGTCAACTAGGCAAACTAAAGCATATTATAAATTAATTGTTTAATTTTTCAATTTTTGGAGTTTACTAATTATTATATAATTCACAAGTCAATGCATATGTTGACCATTTTAGGTAATATGGATAAGTTGTTTCTAGTATCAATATGTCACAATTTATATCTCAATATGTTGCCAATATAGTGCAATTTTCCATTTTTACAAGTTGGCATTTATTGCCAAAATGCTTCAAGCATCATTGTATGTAAAATGTCAAATTCTTAATTTTTGTGTGCTAGATTGGTCTAGCCTATTTCTCTTGGTTTTTAGCTTCTAGTCAAAGAAGAAATATTGTAGCTCTATATCTTATTGCCCACAGGGAAAAATTTCAGGTCATTCTGAGTTGTATAAACCAAGATATAGTCAATTTACTAAAACAGGACAGATTGCACTTTTAATGCAAAATTTGGTCAATTTTAGGTCACTTTTGGTTCGGCTGTTTTTGTACCTAAACTTGTGCAAGCCATTTGACTTGGTTCTGGCCATTTCTAGGCTTTGGTGTCCTCACAAGAATTGTAGATCTATGTCTAAACTAACCATGGTAAAAATTTCAGGTCAATTGGACCTGTTTTGAGTGAGTTATGTTCATCCCAAGGACTACTGTTCATATGGTCAAAAATCTGGGTTGCAAGGTTGCTATTCCAGATTTGGTCATTTTTAAGGTCAATATCTAGGCAGAATTTTGGCAACATTTCTGCATAAAATTTGGCCTATTTAGTGTCTAGTTTCAGCCCCCATTGGCCTCATACCAATTGGGTTCACAGTTTGGCACTTATGGCCTAATTTATGTACTGCCTTCAATACACAACCTACACAAAGCACATACACTTCCAATTTGATATTCCTTCTCCTCCTCATTACTTCAATATTCAATTAATGATACTTCCATATATATATGGTACACAATTCCAGCAATAATTTTGGGTAGAATATTCAAGTGCTCAATGCACACAATTCACCATTAAGTTCAACATTCACTTCCACCAAAATTCAACATATTTCAATGTCAATATTACACATACACTTCAACATAATCATAGTTCAATATCACTTATACTTGCTGCCCACAATTTAACATTAGCATATTTCATTAATAACTACATGTTCACACACAAATTCATGGTTTAATAGGCTACCAAACATGGCAGTTTTCCCAAAGCATTAAGGTTCCATTACACACCCTTAATTCAAGCACTACATGCACATACTTAGATTTTAACTTACTACTTCCTCCATTTAAGTTATTCAACCTTAGTTTCCATTCATTAGAGGTAAGAAAAATTCAACTACAACATATATTCATGGCAGCCGAAAATGGACCATTTCATTTCTCAAGATTTTCTTCATTTCTCTTCACCAAAATACTCACCTCAACCTAAACACAAGGTTTACTAAAGCAAGGGAGAGGTTTAATGAAGCTTATCAAAACTTCACCAAATCTTATTTTCTTGTTGCTAATATCTTCCCCAAGGTAAGTAGGCAAGCTTTAATGAAGGAATCAAGAGGAAAGGATGGCTTGATCAATGGTGCATAGTGATGGAAGGAGTTTGGCCATGGTGGACTTTCATGGAGGTTCAATTCGGCCAAATCTTTAAAGGTTGAAGATGAAGATGATAATAAGTGTAATCTGCTGTCCCAAAGCATATTTTAGTGTCCCAATATTCAAGTTAGTGGAGCACTAAGTTCATTTTAATGTTTAATTAGTTAAAGTTTCCTTATTTGCTCATTTAGCTCCATTCTTTTACTATTTACATATTGTATCACAATTTAATTTTTCATGACATTTCTAAAGTGTAATATCATTTATTTTTAATGTACATTGAGGTCAAAAGGCAACTCTAGGTGTTAAATGGCCAAAATACCCCACTTCGGATTATATTCCTGATTTTTCGGTAACACTAATTTTTGTCTGTTTCTCGATTTTTCATTTTTCTTTGTACTAATTTATTAATTTTTTTTGATATTTCTAGTGTCAATTACATTTCAATAAACCTTTATTTATGCCTCAAAATTATATTCTGAGGGTTCCCCACAGTCCTGGGGTCGGCAACGACCTTCCCGGTGCAGTCACCCATCGCTGCGATGCCGGCTCGTTTAACTTAGCTTCATTTTCTCTCTTTCATTTTTCTTTGATTTTTCTTGTATTTTCTTTTTATTTATTTCATCATTATATGTTTGTTCACTATCACCGAAGTATAGTTCCAGACATCTTGACTTGCCTGGACTATTATTTGGTCACTGGAGCAATAGAACATACAGAATACGTACAGTGGGGATGTTACAGAGATTCTAGGTTCATTTCTAGATTCTGGGGTAGTCTTCAGAGAGCCCTAGGAACTAGAATGAACTTTAGCACAACATTCCACCCACAGACAGATGGCCAGTCTAAGAGAGTAATTCAGATCTTGGAGGATATGCTACGGGCTTGTGTGATTGAGTTTGAGGGCAATTGGGACACACACTTGCCTTTGATTGAGTTTGCTTACAACAACAGCTACTAATCAAGCATTGGGATGCCTCCATATGAAGCTTTGTATGGCAGAAAATATAAAACCCTGTTGTGTTGGGATGACGTGGGTGAAAGGAAGATGATTGGGCCAGAAATTGTTTAACAAACTGAATAGCAAATCAGATTGGTTAGAGATCGACTCAAAGCTGCATTAGACCGTCAGAAGTCCTATATTGATCTGAAGAGAAGGGATATTAAGTATGCAGTGGGTGACAAAGTAATCCTTAAGGTTTCCCCTTAGAAGAGAATTATGAGATTCGGTAGAAAGGGGAAACTGAGTCCTCGTTTCATTGGGCCATATGAGGTTCTGGAGAGAGGGGTCCCTTGGCATATCATTTGGCACTACCTCCAGAGTTGGAGAAGATACATAATGTCTTCCATGTGTCCATGTTGAGGAGGTATCGATCAGACCCATCTCATGTACTACCTGTGGAGGAAATTGAAGTGAATCCAGACCTCACATATGAGGAAGAACCCATAGAGATTCTGGCTTATGAGGTGAAACAGCTACGGAACAAGTAAATATCGTTAGTGAAAGTGCTATAAAACCATCATTCGAGCCAAGAGGCTACTTGGGAACAGGAGGAGGACATAAGGAAATAGCACCCACAGCAGTTCAGAGATTGATACTAGGTAAAATTTCGAGACGAAATTTATTTTAAGGGGGGAGAATTGCAACACCCTTATTTGTATAACCTGGTATATTTCACTGTTCCGGTGACCGATGTCTATCCAGACAATTAAGAGAATTAGACCCACATCTAAGACACCTAGATAAGCCTTGAACGCAAATAATTAGTAATTGCCAAATAGTTAAGTATAAATAAGAAAAACATAACACAAAAAGTTAAATGAGCCGGGAGTCATAGCGATGGGTGACCTTCTCGGGAATGACTGTGAGGTCAATCTAAACTCAAATTTCGAACCGTTAAATGTGATGCTACGGTCCTTAGGACCATTGTGAACATAGTGGAAAAGAGAAAATCATAGAAAAGAATTGTTAAGTAGGTCAAATAATTAGGTTAGGGATCCGGAAGAAATATTGAATTACTTACAAACCGGATCGAACCAGCAAGGGGCAGTTTGGTCAATTCACCTCTAGAGCTGACACTTGACCTAACTGTCCAATAAAATTGGAGAAAAGAAAATTTCGGGATCAAAAATTAAATTAAAGAACTAATAGAAAAAAATGAAAAAGAAAAAGAAAGAAAAGAAAAAGTTTATTTGCATCATGCATGACATAAGCATGATGCAATAAACCTAATTTTTAATTATTGATTTTGGGATAAATAATGAAGTATAGACAAAAGCAAACTTAAAAGCAAAAAATTTTTGTTTTCCTTTCCATTATGGCCGGCACTTTCTTCTTCCTCTCTCCCTTTTATTTTTTTTTTGTTGTTTCCACCATTGATGAACATAAAAGCTCTTACAAACCTTAAATTTTCACCATAAAATTCATAGCTCTCTCAACAAAACTTTGATAATCAAGCTTGGACAAGAGATTGGGCATAAGAAAGAGAAGAAAATTTGAAGAATTAAAAGGATAGAAAAGCTTCACACAAGGTTAGTAATCTAAACTTGAAAATTTGTAGTTAAATGATTATGTTTTAGTTTAATTAACTTAGAAATTGTGAAAAATCAAAACAAAACAATTGTTGGGGGATTAATATGGAATTTCATCCATCTAAGGTTAGGGTTTGATATGAATGAGTTTGATGGTTTTGAATGGTTATTTGAGGTGAATTAGGTGTATAGAACATGAATACACACATTAAATTGCATTAGATTGAACTTTGTGTGTAGCTAGGGTTTTGAACATGTGAAAAATTAAAGAAAAATTTGAGAATTAGCCAAATAATGTTATTGACCTTATTTGAGTTGAGAAATGGTAAATTGTGACCATTTGTGGTGTGTATGAATTGTTGGAACTAAGTTCCAATTCAGATTGGTGAGGGTCAATATGTAGGCAGCTTAACCTAAGTCCCTTTCAGGGACCACAACTGAAAATTTACTAACCCAATTAGTGTGAGGCCAATTAGGAATGAAACTAGATACAAAATGACACATTTTTTATTCAGGAATCATGCCCAGAAAGTAACCATAACTTTGTGAACAATTAGGCCAAAACCAGAATTGGCATGCTGACCTATACAAAAATGACCAAATAAACAGTAGTTATGTAAATGACCATAATTTGGTCTAGGAAGGTTCAAATGACCTGAATTTTTACTAGTAGAAATCTGAGACATAGCCCTACAACTTTCATGAAGAAAAAAAAAACTCAAATTTTGACCATAACCTGTTTGAAAATCCACCTGCAGTCAACCACAAAAATTACCAAATTCCAAAATTTGCCCAGAATTCTGGGTAACACCAAATCCGACCAGCCATGCTTAAATGGCCATAACTTAGGCTACAAAACTCCAAATGGAGTGATTCAAAAAGGCAAATAAATTTAAGACAATAAGAACAACTTCTATGAGGAAAACTTAGCCAAATTATCACAGCAACATGACCAATGGAACAGTGCAAAACTGAACACTAAAGCTGAAAATTTGAAATTTGTGCCTAAGGGACTTGAAGTTTGAGAAAACAACCAAAACCAACAAATTAGGTAACCAAAATGTGATATGTGGTGAAATTAGAATTCCCATACCTATTAAGCATTAGAAAGTCAACAAATTGACTTGAATAGTATTGTAAGTAGTAACTTCGAAATATAAATTTTAATGAACATTAGGTTTAGCATATTAAAGTTAGATATAAATAGATTTGAAATTATTTTTGGACTTATGATAATTTATGGTACTGAAACACTGTAAAATTGTGTGTTTCAGTGGAAAAGAATACCGGGAAAGAACCAAAGCATCGAGTCAAGGCCAAGAGGTGACTCGTATAAGGTTTGTGCACAACATAGAATTTCTATAAATTTTCTTCTGCAAATTGTTTTGAATGAATTGAGTTATTAAATTGTGACTCAATTGTATTGAAATGGTTATTATGCTTTTGACTTAAATTGTTGAAAGTTTACTTGTATGTGTTTAAAATGGCAATAAATGTTTAGTAAATTGCTAAGACAGTTTTGAAACCACAGTGTCATGACCATATATTTGAATACCTCACCAGCATGACGAGTGGGGGAAATTAGTTTTGAATTTTGATTCCTTCTCTCGCTGAAGTGTTGAAGTGTGTGCCAGTAGAAGAAGAAATTTAAATGGATATCCATATATTTGAGCTAGCTAGCCTTGTGATTTCTCATAAGCCTCCGGTTATTGAGATGAATATGTTTCGAATGAGATGATATAACTGTATATTTTTATGAAATTGATTTGAGAATTCCTAAATGAAATTATTAGACTAAAAGTTTATAAATCATGTTTTGCATATGTCTTCCATTTTCAGCAATGTGTTTGAATAAGTATGATTTGAATTATGCATAAATATTATTTTAGTATGTTGTGCACCACTGAGTCATAGTACTCAGCGATGGCTGTTATTACTGTCGTAGATATAGAGACTAGAGAAGCAGCAGAGTGAGCTGCTGAGGATCTTGGAGCCACCTTTCCAGAAGTTTTATCGCATATAAATTTATACCGTGAATGTAATGTTTATATTTGTGTATGTAACTGTATGTATGTGTAAAAAATGGTCTTGAGCAGTTGTATAAAGTTGTAATAATATCATTTTGGATTTGCTAATGTAAAGTGGTTGATAAATGTAATTTATTTTTACTTTGATGAAAAATGAATAGAAATATTAAGTTGTGAATTATTGATTTGAATTTTAGAGTTTGAGAAATGATGTTGAAGTTTGTTATGGTAGTTGTTGAGTTGATGAAATAAATTATTGGAAGTGCTTTTACAGGTTTGTGAAGAACTATTTTCTTAAAATACAGACGGCACTCTGCCAAAATTTTTCCAAAATTTGTGTACAAATAAAAATGGAAAAAAATTTTAGCTAGCTTTTAAACTTATATTAAATATAAGAAAATGCTCACCACTTCCAAAAAGTAAGAAAAAGGTTTTTAAAATCCCTTGTAGGGTACTTAATGAGTTATCAGTAGGTGAAGTTCGGTAATTCATTAGGTATTCTACAGGATCATGTTATGCCTTACAGAGGGCTAAGGTGTGAAATAGTATTCGTGACATACCCACAGTGTGTGATTTCCCGGATGTATTTTCTAAGGAATTACCTGGTTTGCCACCAAAGAGAGAGGTGGAGTGCCCCATTGATGTGATGCCTAGTACAGTGCCAATATCTGTTGCTCCTTATAGGATGGCACCCACTGAGTTCTAGGATTTGAAAATACAGTTGCAGAAGTTGCTTAATAAAGGGTTTATACACCCTAGTGTGTTGCCTTGGGGATGTTACACGTTACCCCTCCGTAAGGCATAACATAATCTCGTAATATATCTAATAAATTACTGAATTTTGCCTACCGATAACACATTAAATATACTGCAAGGGATTTTAAAAAAATTTTCATTTTATTTAGGTTAAAATAAGGATAAAAGAGTTATTAAAATATTTTCAATTTAGATGCATATCATAAAATTTAAATTTGAATTAGTTTGGCAATTCTAGAATTTTTATAAAAATTTTGGCAGAGTAACGGCTGAAAATTAAGAAAACAGATTTTTAAAACCTGTAAAAAAATAATTTATAACAATGTCTCATCCATAAATCCAAACACAATCAACTCAATTCATTTCTTTTTACTCATTCAATTAGGGTGCTCATTTCATGTACCAATCAAAGTAAAGATTCTTACAAAATTTTACAAACCAAAAACAACAAAATATTATTACAATTTAGTTTATACAACTACTCATTGCCTTTTAGATACATATAAACTAAATTACATTAAAAATGAATTTACAAGGGTATGACTAATATACGTGAAAAAGATCCCAAAATAAGCTTCAATCACTGCTACTAGTAGCTCACTCTGCTATTTTGTCCTTTTCCTTATCTGCAACAACATGAAATAGCTATCACTGAGTAATTCACTCAGTGGTACACAACTAAAATTTAAAAACTCATTATAAAGTATAATATATCAAAACACAGTAAATTAGAATTTCCATAACTAAAGTAGCATTTTATAATTCCAAATTAGAAATAATCATTTATTTAAAATTACATTTCATTTAAGAATCACAATTCACAATCTACAAAACATAGGTGTTGCCAAGAACACACAATTTAGACTATGACACAAAATTTCATTATCGATGCCGTGTTGTACACCACGATAAAGCAAATCAACCTCACTAACCGTTATTATGAGGGAAGGCTAGCTAGCTAATGAGTACTCATATAGTCTCACCCACTAACTGTTATTAATGAAGGACATAATCATAATCAATTATCACATCCCAAGTAGTCGTTACTACTTGGAATTTCCAAATGGGACTGTCATGCTAACTGTGGTTTTAAAACAAAATTCAAAGATTTTCTAATCAAACAATCACATTTGCATTTCATCATCCTTATTCAAATCATCATAAATCCATATGGAATTGGCAACACACAATTTCTCAAAAGCAAAGAAAATCACAATTCATTCAAAATAATTTCATTCAAATCTTATACAAAATTAAAAACAAGAGAAGGAATTAGTTGTGTACAAACCTCTTTACTTTCCTCTTTTCTAGTCCAACTTGTCCTCTCTTTAGAAGGCTCCTTTTCCACTGAAACTATAAAATAGGAATGTCTTAATACTTATCTCAATTATCTCCAATAATCAATCAAATGAATGCCTAAGTTACTTATGCAATTTCAAGGAATTTGGATTATGGACAGTTTTAAACCTTGACTTTAGAACCCAAATTCAACCTAGTTCTTGTCATAATTTGGTGAGGTGTTCTCATAAAAATTGTTCCTCTATTTCTTAGTTTTATTTCCTTTTTTGAATCACTCAATTTAGAGTTGTGTAGCTCTAGTTATGGTCAATTTACCAAGTACTGGTCCAGTGACCAATATTGTTCCAGAACAGGGCAGATTCTGGAACTCAACTTTATCAAGCTAATTAGACTAGTTGTGGTCATAATTTGGCTTAGTTTTCTGCATATGAGTGGTTCTCCTATGTCTCATGGTTACACAGGTTTAAGAATTTCTAAATTTGGGGCTATATAGGGTGAATTATGGTAATTTAATCAACTTGGACTCATAAACCCTACAACTCCATAATTCTAGGTTTCAGATCAGGTGTTGCGATTCACATTTGAGGTCCTTACACTCAGAATTTGAGTAAGTTTCTATACCAAAGTTGTATCCCTAAGTCTTAGGTTTTCAGATCATTTTGGCTCATCCCATTTGGAATTTTCTAGTGAAAGCTATGGTCTAATTACTGTCCTGGGGTCAATTGGTTAAAATGATTCTAGTGCAGGAATTCCAAATTGGGAAGTTCTGAATTGTCCTAATAATTTCCCTAAGTTCTTTTAGGATCTAGGTTTTAGCCAAAAAATTCAAAGTTGTATTTTTAGGTCTTGTGAAGATTTTGGTTTTTGAATCACTGCATTTGCAGTTTTGTAGCCTAAGTTATGGCATTTTTGCCAAAACTGGTCAGATGGCCATTTGTCCAAGATTTCCAGGTCAGGTTTGCTTCTGGCAGATTTGTTAGACTGATTTTGCTTAGCAATTTGATTAGGTTAAGGTCAGAATTAGGTTTCCTGATCCGCATGAAAAATGTTCTACTATTTCTAAGATTTTCATAAGTTCAAGAATCAGGTCATTTGGTTCTTTCTACAGAGAGTTATGCCTATTTGAATATTTACTGTTCATTTAGTCATTTCTGGTCAGGTCCAGAGCACCAATTCCGGATTCAACCCAATTTTTGACCAACTTATGGTCATTTTCTGGGTAAGGTGTCTTCATGAAAATTCTAGCCCTATGTCCTAAATTTCATCTCCAATTGGCCTCACACCAATTGGAGCTATGTAACTCAAATTACACTCAATCAAACCTGCTAGACTCAAGGGTCTAGAATTCAGGACAATGACATACTACTAATCCATCAATCTCTTCCGTCAATTTAACATCAATCCACACCCAAACATACCAAATGAACATAATTGGGTCTTACAACCATCAATTGGTCAATATATCACAAAACCCTAATTTTCACCCAACCCTAATTCTCCCAACTTCACAATTCATGCAATCCATGCAATTTCACTTCACCAATTATGTATGTCACATCATAAAACACCCAAATTCATGTTTAATTTTGATCAAATCTACCAAACCCCTAAGTTCCTATGGCTAGCCAAAATTCATCCTTCCCCATACAATAAAATTTCTTTCATTTTTCATATTATTTCTACTTACTGAACATTATTTCTATGAGTATATACTAATTTAGGTTAGAAGAGAGAGAGACTCATCTCTATTGAGCTTTTCAATCTTCTTTATTCTTCAATATTCTTTGATTTCTTCACTTCTATTCTCTTTAGCAAGATCAAATTTCAAGTTTCCAAGTGATGAACTAAGGGATTAATGGAGATTTTCAAGATTTTGAAAGCTTGAAAAATGTTTAGAAATGGAGGAGAGAAACAGGTGAGTGGTCAGCCAACAATTTGGGGAAGAAGATGAATTATTTTGTCTTCTGTTTAATTGGTTTATTTTATATATAATTATCCACATATTAATTAATTAAATTATAATTTTAATTGCATCATGAATATGTCATGATGATGTCATAATTCAAATTAAAATTTGGATTTCATTTCTTTCTTTCTTTTTTTCCCTACACTTCTCTATGTTTTTTATTATTTTTCATTATTTTAATCTCATACATTTTAATGGACATTTAGGTCAAAAGTCACCTCTAGGTGGGTTATAGTCCATCTTTTAACAGTGCTCAATGAGGCCTTAAGCTCTGATTCCCTTATTTGAGCTTGTTCTCTTTTTATTTCCATGATTTTATAGTTCTCATTAGTTTTGCAATTATCCCTTAACTAAGGATGTCATGGGGTCCCACACGAATTTAGGGTTGTAGCTGAGCTTGCAGTCACTTCTCGAGTCGGTCACCCATCGCTGGGACCTCAACTCATTTAACCAATTTAGGCTTCATTTCACTTATTTTCTTCCTACTTCATTTGATCTTTATCAAATTTATTTGGGGTTTTTCTATATGGCTTAGGTGTGGTTCTAGATATTCTAGCCGTCCGAACATACATTAGTCACTGGAATAGTAGAATGTACGGACTACTTAATATGAGGGTGTTATAGGGGAGCACCGGTGTTATTTATGAAGAAGAAAAATGGGAAACTAAGATTATATATTGATTACATACAACTAAATAAAGTGACTGTGAAGAACAAATATCCTTTGCCCAGGATAGATGATTTATTTGATTAGTTGAAGGGAGCAAGCACCTTTTCCAAGATTGATCTTAGATCTGGGTATTACCAGTTGAGAGTAAAGGAGTCTGATGTGCTTAAAATAGCCTTCAGAACCCGCTATGGGCATTATGAGTTCCTGGTGATGCCATTTGGGCTAACTAATGCACCAACTACTTTCATGGACCTTATGAACTGCATCTTCCATCCTTACTTGGATTGATTTATAGTGGTCTTTATTGATGACATTTTAGTGTATTGTAAGAACCGGGAGGAACATGATGAACATCTGAGGATTGCACTGTAGACATTGAGGGAGAAAAAGCTATATGCCAAGTTGTCCAAGCGTGAATTCTGGTTGAATGAGATCTCTTTCCTTGGGCATATGGTGTCAGCTAATGGGATTAGGGTTGATCCCAAAAAGATATAAGCCATCGTGGAGTAGAAGCCGCCTAAGATGAGACAAAAGTTAGAAGCTTCTTATGGTTGTTAGGTTACTACAAGAGATTTGTGAAGGAGTTCTCACTCATTGCAACTCCATTGACCATATTGTTGCGTAAAAATGTCAAGTTTGAATGGAATTATAAATGTCAAGCAAGTTTTGAGAAGTTTAAGGCAATGCTTATAGAAGCACCCATTCTTACACAACCAGTAAGAGGAAAGACTTTGTGATCTATAGTGATGTCTCGCACAACGGACAGGGGTGTGTGCTAATGCAAGAAAGGAAAGTGATTGCTTATGCTTCTGGATAACTTAAGCCACATGAAAAGAATTACCCAACTCATGATTAAAAACTTGTAGCAATTGTGTTTGCATTAAAGATAGGGAGGCATTAGCTATATGGGGAGAAGTGCTATATCTATAAAGATCACAAAAGTCTCAAATACTTGCCAACTTAGAAGGAACTCAATTTGAGGCAAAGAAGATGGATCGAATTCTTAAAAGATTATGATTGCATAATTGATTACCACCCTAGGAAGGCAAATATAGTAGCTGATGCTTTAAGCAGGAAATCTCTAGCAGCTTTGAAAGCCATGAATGCTTGCCTAACTTTAGCACTAGATGGAGCAGTTGTAGCTGAGTTGGAAGTAAAGCCAATGTCACACCTTACCCCTCTGTAAGGCATAACATGATCCCGTAGAATACCTAATGAACTACCAAACTTCATCTACCGATAACTCATTAAGTACCCTACAAGGGATTTTAAAAACCTTTTTCTTACTTTTTGGAAGTGGTGAGCATTTTCTTACATTTAATATAAGTTTAAAAGCTAGCTAAAATTTTTGTCCTTCTTTTTTTACACAAATTTTGGAAAAATTTCGGCAGAGTGCCGTCTATATTTTAAGAAAACCGTTCTTCACAAACCTGTAAAAACACTTTCGATAATTTATTTCATCAACTCAACAACTACCATAACAAACTTCAACATCATTTCTCAAAGTCCAAAATTCAAATCAATAATTTCCAATTCAAATATCATCAAAAATAATACTAAATAATTCCATTCATATTTCATTAAAGTTAAAACAATTTACATTCATCAATCCAAAATTTACATTAGAAAATCCAAACTAATATTATTACAAACTTTATACAACTGCTCATGACTAGTTTTTTTTACATATACATACAGTTGCATACACAAATATAAATATTACATTCAGGGTATAAATTTATACCTGACAAAACTTCAAGAAAGGTGGCTTCATGATCCTCAGCAGCTCACTCTGCTGCTCCTCTAGTTTCTATATCTGCGACAGCAATAACAGCCATCGCTGAGTACTATGACTCAGTGGTGCACAACATACTAAAATAACATGTATACATAATCCAAATCATACTTATTCAAACACATTGCTGAAAATGAAAGACATATACAAAACATGATTTATAAATTTTAGTCCAAACAATTTCATTTTGAAAGTCTCAAAATGAATTTCATAAAAACACACAGTTATTTGATGCCATTCAAAACATATTCATCTCAATAGCCAGAGGCTTATGAGAAATCACAAGGCTAGCTGGCTCAAATATATGGGTACCCATTCAATTTCTTCTTCTATTGGCACACAACTCAACACTTCAGCCAGAGAAGGAATCAAAATTCGAAACTAATTTCTTCCACTAGTCATGCTAGTGAGACATTCAAATATATGGTCATGACACTATGGTTTCAAAACTGTCTTAGCAATTTAATAAACATTTGTTGCCATTTCAAACACATACAAGTAAATGTTCAACAATTTAAGTCAAAAGCATAATAAACATTTCAATACAATTAATTCACAATTTAATATCACAATTCATTCAAAACAATTTGTAGAAGAAAATTTACAGAAATTTCTATGTTGTGTACAAACCTTATGCGAGTCGCCTCTTGGCCTTGACTCAATGCCTCGGGTTCTTTCCCGGTATTCTTTTAAACTGAAATACACAGTTTCACAGTATTTCAGTATCACAATTTATCATAAGTCCAAAAATGAATTCAAATCTACTTATACCAAGCTTTAATATGCTAAACTTGACGTTCTTTAAAATTTGTATTTTGAGGTTACTATTCATGATACTATTCAAGTCAATTTATTGACTTTCTAATACTTAATAGGTATGGGAATTCTAATTTTACCCACACACCACATTTTGGTTACCTAACTTGTTGGTTTTGGTTGTTTTCTCAAATCTTAAGTCTTTTAGGCACAAATTTCAAATTTTTAGTTTTGGTGTCCTATTTTGCACTGTTCCATTTGTCATGTTGCTGTGGTAATTGAAGGAATGGAAGCGTGAAAAATACAAGTTTATACCATTGAATTCAAAAATTTTTCACCTAGGGTCACATGCATCATGCAAGATTTATTTTTATCTATTTGATTTCAATGATAAACAACATATTAAAACTCTTTTAATATGTTTTTGGATCTGTATTTGCCATTTAAGATTTTAAAATTAATCAGATTAATTTTAGAACCCTAGATTAAATCAAGAACGATTACACTAACCTCTTGATGCACTGCAGCGTGTCTGCGCCTTTGAGATTCTTCTTCAGGACACTAGATGTTGTCCCTCTAGCTTGTCCACACCAAGAACACCTATGGTAGCCCTTGAACAGCTTTTAAAGCTTTTTCTATTAATTAGAAATTCAAGTTCTGCCTTTTAAGAGATTAGAGATGTAAACAGGACACTAGAAACAATTTCTAGTGTTCTTAATTCAAGATATTGATGGCTAATCTCTTTGAATTGATGAGAGATGAAGACGAATAGATGAAAAGCCTCAAAGTGGCGTGACAAAGGAGAGGAGTGGCTGCTGGTTATTTTTTCTTTTCATAACCACACTTAAATAGTTAGGTTAACACATTAAACCCTTGCCACAGGTCACCCTTTGATTAGCTCTAGGTTTAAGTGACCCAATCACATTGTGCCAAGTGTCAAACCTATATTTAATCTTAATTTTAATCATCTTACATGATTAAAAAAAATTTGGCAACGTGTCACCATCTCATGGTGCCACGTGTCACCATCTCATGGTGCCACGTGTCACACTGTGAAATGACCAAAATGCCCATGTGTCTTAATTTTGAGTTCTTAACCCAAAATAATTATTTTTCTTCTTCTAATTAATTTATATCAAATATAAATTAATTAATTTATCTCTATTAATTAATTTCTCATTAATTAAATTCATATTTAAACACTTTAAATATAAATTTAATTTATACTACACATCCAATAATCTAGATTTGGTTTCAAGTCATGCTAGGGACTTTGCAATTTAATTGCAAACCAAACCTATTTAATTAATCAATTAAACTTTTTAATTAATTAATTAAATTATATTTAAATAGGTGATAACTTGTGTATGTGTGTGACTTACTAGGCTCATCATTAATTGGCAATGAGACATGATATCAACTCTTAATATCATCAGAACTCTTTCTTACCATAAATGATTTCTCTAAATCATTTTATGAATCTCATAGACCATGGTTAACACCTAGTATAGTATGCCATGGCCACCCAATTAGTAATAAGGTTTACCTTAAATGAACCTATAATCATATGTTACCATGCACTAGAATCTCTCTGTTATAAAATCCCAACTCAAGCTGGAGTCATGGTTTATGTCAAACTCCATTTGCTATGAATATTATGTTCTCTTTTAATTTTAGTTCTTGATTAAAAAGATTTTCTCATCAGAAACTCTTTTCTGAATAAATCTATCTGTCCTGGCCAAGAGCTTGAAACATCAAGAACAATTAAATGAACATAGGATTTTATCTCTATTTACTTAGAGGAACAGATTCCATCTTGATCAACACCTACCTCCATATATAACTAGTAGGAGCCAACACATGCCCATATACCCATACACAGTACAAGTATGAAAGCAGTATCAAACTCAAACTACCTATATAAAAGATAACTGTGCTATCTCAGGTCTAAAGATTATATGCACTGATATGATTTATGACAAAACATTGACAAGAGTAAACTCCATGTGCTTATTATAAGTGTCACTGGTTCAGCCTACTTATCATTTATAAGTGCCTATCATATTTGTTATATGGCATGAGACTCACCATTCCATCTTATTTATATCTCATATAAATAACTTGGTAACAAACATGAATACAATCTTTCTGGATAAGTCATGTCCTTATTATGAAGTATCCTCGATTGTGAACCTATTTATGATACTTTGTGCTAGAAATATTGTCACTCATATTCTTAACAACTTAAGAATAATATTTCTAACAAAATATCAATGGACCTTTTCTATTACACATAAATATATTATATAAACGGAAAAGTGGAAATGCCTTTTATTAATAAAAATATGTACAAGATACATACTAAATGATATGCTCTAGGGCATACTACTAACAATCTCCCACTACCACTAGAGCCATTCATTACAATACCTTAGACCCATCTTCTTAAGATGTCAGTCTAACTGAGCTTGTGACAAAAGCTTAGTGAATGGATCAGCTGGATTTTTCAGCTGATGTTATTTTTTCTGCATGGCTATATTGCCTTGCCCAACTACATCTCTGATAACATGGTAGTCCCTTTCTATGTGTTTGGATTTTGGGTGAGACCTTAGTTCCTTAGCCTGTATGACTGCTCCATTATTGTCACAGTGTAGTGAAACTACTGACTCAATGGAAGGAACTACTGTAAGTTCTGTCACGAACTTCTTTATCCAAACAGCTTCCTTTGCAGCATCTGATGCAGCAATATACTTAGCCTCTGTAGTGGAATCTGCAGTCATGCTTTGTTTGGAACTCTTCCAACTGACTGCACCTCCATTACAAATGAACACATATCCAGAGGTAGACTTTCTATCATCAATATCTGATTGGAAATCAGAATCAATATAACCATCCAATTGCAAGTCTCCACCTCCATAAATCAAGAAAAAATCCTTAGTTCTTCTCAAGTACTTAAATATATTCTTGACAGTTATCCAGTGTTCCAAACCTGGATTAGATTGATACCTGCTAGTCAAACTAACAGCATATGCGATATTCGGCCTAGTACACAACATTGCATACATTAAACTTTCAATAGCCGAAGCATATGGAATCCTGGCCATCTTATCTCTTTCTTCAGGTGTCTTTGGAGACATCTCTTTAGAAAGGTGGATACCATGTCTCACTAGTAGCAATCCTCTCTTGGAATCAAGCATATTAAACCTCTTTAACACCTTTTCCAAGTATAGACTTTGGGATAAACCAATTATTCTTTTCGCTCTATCTCTATAGATGCGAATCCCAAGAATATAGGTTGCCTCCCCTAAGTCTTTCATGGAGAATGTATTTGACAACCATACCTTTATAGTCGTCAACATACCTGTGTCATTACCCATCAACAGTATGTCATCCACATATAAGACAAGGAAAGTGATAGCACTGTCACTAACCTTCTTATATACACATGGCTCATCCTCATTTTTTATAAAACCAAAGGATTTAATGGCTTCATCAAAACGGATGTTCCAACTCCTCGAAGCTTGTTTCAACCCATAAATGGATCGCTTTAGCTTGCATACCTTGGAACCATCTTGGGATTCAAATCCCCTAGGTTGTTCCATGAAAATGTTTTCTTCAATGTATCCATTGAGAAAAGTTGTTTTGACATCCATCTGTCAAATATCATAATCATAGTATGCAGCTATTGCTAATAAAATCCTAATTGATTTAAGCATGGCAACAGGCGAGAAAGTCTCCTCATAGTCAATTCCTTGCCTTTGGTGAAACCCTTTCGCTACTAGCCTTGCCTTATAAGACTCTACCTTTCCATCAGAACCAATTTTCTTCTTGAAAACCCATTTGTTCCTTACAGGTACAATACCTTTAGGTGGGTCAACAAGATCCCAAACTTGATTCTTATACATGGAATCAATCTCAGATTTCATAGCATCAATCCATTTTGAAGAGTCTATATCTGATATAGCTTCTTCATAGGTAAGTGGATCATCTCCATGATCTACTTCTTCATGAATAGATAACTCTTGTTCTTCTTCATGAAGAAAACCATATCTCACTGGTGGGTGAGATACCCTGGTTGTTCTATGAGGAACAGCTGTAGATGTTTCATCAACGGGTATAGGTTGACTAGATGGATCTATATCCATCGATGCATTGGTTGGTCAGAAGTCTCCAATTCTAACTCTATTTGCCTTCCTTTGCCTCCTTTTTGAACAAACTGTTGTTCAAGAAATGTGGCATCTCTACTTATCACAACCTTTTGTGAAGTAGGCAAATAAAAATAATATCTAAAACTATCTTTTGGATATCCAACAAATTAACCTTTTTCTGATCTGGTCTCCAATTTATCAGTGTTCAGCTTTTTGATATAAGCTGGATAACCCCAAATCTTAACATGCTTAAGACTTGGTTTTCTTCCATGCCATATCTCATAAGGTGTGGAAGAAACTGATTTTGATGGAATCCTATTCAGAATATACAAAGTTGATTCTAATGCAAATCCCCAAAAGAAGATTGGCATATCAGTATAGCTCATCATACTACATACCATATCCAATAGGGTACGATTTCTCCTTTTAGATACACCATTCAGTTGTGGCGTTCCTGGAAGAGTTAGCTGAGAAATAATGCCATGCTCTCTCAAGTATACATCAAATTCAGTACTCAAATATTCACCTCCACGATCTAATCGAAGAGCTTTAATACTCTTTCCTGTTTGATTTTCTACTTCAGATTTAAATTCTTTAAACTTTTCAAAAGATTCATGTTTGTATTTCATCAAATACAAATACCCAAATCTTGATTTATCATCAGTAAAGGTAATAAAATAATGAAAACCCTTGTCATTTCTTTAAATGGACCACATACATCACTATGTATTAGCTCCAAAATATTTTCAGCTCTTAGCCCTTGTCCAACAAAGGGTGATCTAGTCATTTTGCCCTGAAGGCAAGATTCACAAGTTGGAGTAGGCTCAGAGCCCAATGAGGATAGAATCCCCATTTTCTCTAGTTTTGCAATCCTATCTTCTGCAACATGACATAACCTTAAGTGCCAAATATATTTTGAACTTGAGTTGGTTTTCACAATTGCATTACATTCTTTTATATCACTTGCATTCAATTTTTGTTTGTCATTATTATCCAAATAATAAAGACCACCATTCATATAACCCGAACCAACATATTTATTTCCAAAATAAATATTGCAAACATCATCTGTGAACTGAAATTCATAGCCATTTCTAGTCAAACTAGATATAGAAATGATGTTCTTAAAAGCATCAGGTACATATAAAATATTATCCAAACACAAAACATGTCCAAACATGTAAAAAGATTTAGATCCTATGGCTAAAGCTTCAACAGTTGAGCCATTGCCAATCCAGACTCTAATATCTTGAGAACGCAACCTGCTATTGTTTGCTAGTTCCTACATATCATTAGAAATGTGAGAACTGGCACCAGTATCTAAAACCCAAGCTGTAGATGAACTATGAGTATCATCATAATCTAAATAACAAGATATGGACATACCTTCTGAAGGTGTATCCTTCTTGTCCTTCAGAGAAGCAAGATACTCTGGGCAATTCCTTTTCCAGTGCCCATCCTTTTGGCAATGGAAATACTTTTCTTTGCCTCCATCAGCTTTAGTCTTCCTTTTCTGTTTAGCTATTTTCTTGGAAGAACCAGGAATCTGAGGTTTCTTTTTCTTATTGCCCTTCTTCTTATTGGACTTTCCAGCATAAGAAGATGCAACCAAAGCTACCTCTTTTCCTTTATTGCCTGGCATATTCTTTTGGGCAATAACCAGAATGTTGAGTAAACCAGCTAAGGTGCATTCCTGTTTAGTCATATGGAAATTGGTCACAAAATTCCCAAAAGACTCAGGAAGGGACTGAAGGATCAAATCCGTCTGTACTTGGAAATCCATGTTGAAGTCAAGATGTTCCAACTGCTCAATCAGCCGAATCATCTTGTGGACATGATCCCCAACATTCTGTCCCTCAGACATCCTCATACGGAATAGCTGTCTAGATATCTCATACCTAGCATTCCTGTTGTGCTCACCATACAACTCTTGTAGGTGAAGGAGGATCTCACTCGCACTCTGCATGTTCTCATGTTGCTTCTGTAACTCATTACTCATGGAAGCAGGCATGTAACACTTAGCTCTCATATCATGCTCCTTCCACTTATCCAAAGTTTCATGTTCCTCTTGTGTGGCCTCTGGAGGTAAGGGACCAGGAACATTTGAATCTAGAACATATCTTATATGTTCAAGGTTCAGGACAAGTTTCAAATTTCTTTGCCAATCAGACAGATTAGGTCCTATCAACCTATTGTGATCAAGTATGCTTGCAAGCATATTGGATGGTGGTGGTTGTTTTATGCTCATTTTTATCAGAAAATTAACTACAGAAAATAACCAGATTAATTAGTAAATGTATCATGTAATTAACCAAAATGATTATGGTCTTTTAATCAAATTGATCCTCCCACTAACTTAGCGAATCCTACACTTCCAAAGTAGAAAACAGAAATCCTAGTTGGATGGATTTCTAGTGGGTGATTGAATTCTTATAATTCTATTGATCATCCTCAGGTACATCCATTATTGGAATTACAATAAACTATAAGTGAGCAACTCCTTGCCCATCACATCTCATGTGAGGTTCAATCCTTTACCTAACCCCTAATGCTCAAAATCTCAGGTACATCCATTATTGACTTATCTTGCATTAGTTAAATTGATCCCATTGAGCCAATAATTATGCAAATAATTTTAATGTCCTTAGGTACATCCAATATTGGCCACTAAACCATTTACATATTTACAACATCTCATGCTTAACAATTATTCTTAAGAAAATCTCTTAAATTAATTGCATCTTATGCAACTATTTAAAATTTCTTAAAATAATTGCCCCAATGGAGGGCCTATGTTATAATTACTTTAATTATAGCATTTCCAACTTAATCATTTGTTTGGAAGATTTTATGGTTATTCTAATTACTATTAAGGTCTCACTTTACACATTATCCAATTAGCATGCATATATCATATAATAGCATACATTCCCATACATCTCATGCATTCATGGATAAGCAATAAATATGGTATGATCATGGACTTTCTAAGGGATTCAATTCTGAGCCACCAAGAATTGAATCAAGGCATTCCTAGGTGCATTTCATTCATTCATTCATTTTACAAGAGTTGCTGAAGGAGTACATAATCAACACTTGATCTTGAATTCCTCCTACTGGTCCCACCAATGCTCTTGACCTCCTTGAACTTCTTGCAATCCAATATTACATGGTAATCCTTGGCATACCAAGGCGAATTTACAAGAACTCAAATAAATAAAATTACAACCCAAAAATTATTACAGACTTAATAATACATGCCCAAAATAAATTAAAATAAATTAATTAATTTACAATCCCAAAGAAACATAAAAGAAATAAATCCAATCACGTTGGTCTTTTATAGTCCATGATCATCCATCATGCATATTATTATTTAACAATTAAATAAAACATACATACTTAAATTAAATTGAATATCTCATATTTAACTTAAAAATCCAGATTTGAATATGATTCAAATAAATTTAAAAATTCAGATTTGAATCTCGTTCAAACAAATTTAAAAATTCATATTTGAATCACATTCAAACAACTTTAAAAATTCAGATTTGAATCACATTCAAACATTTTTTAAAAAATCTGATTTGAATCACATTCAAACATTTTTTAAAAAATCATATCTGAATTTTATTCAATCAATTTTAAAAAATCAGATTTAAATATGATTCAAACAACTTTAAAAATTCAAATTTGAATCACATTCAAACAACTTTTAAAATTCAGATTTGAATCACATTCAAACAATTTTTAAAATTCTGATTTGAATCATAATTTAATTGTGTTATTAAAATTACTAATTAAACACTTTAATTAGTCAAAGAATAGGCCTTAGATCATACAACAATTGCAGAATTAAAAGCCAAACCTTGAACCACCCATGGTAGCCAAACCATGCGCACCATTGATGGTGTTTTTTTAAAGTATGCCGCCACCTTGCTCTGCAACCAGCAATGATCTTTTGATCTCATGATCAAACACACAATAAATCATATAATCAACAATCTAAATGGCAAATATAGTGGCTCTGATACCAATTGAAGGAACGGAAGCGTGAAAAACACAAGTTTATACCATTGAATTCAAAAATTTTCACCTAGGGTCACATGCATCATGCAAGATTTATTTTTATCTATTTGATTTCAATGATAAACAACATATTAAAACTCTTTTAATATGTTTTTGGATCTGTATTTGTCATTTAAGATTTTAAAATTAATCAGATTAATTTTAGAACCCTAGATTAAATCAAGAACGATTACACTAACCTCTTGATGCACTGCAGTGTGTCTGCGCCTTTGAGATTCGTCTTCAGGACACCAGATGTTGTCCCTCTAGCTTGTCCACACCAAGAACACCTATGGCAGCCCTTGAACAGCTTCTAAAGCTTTTTCTATTAATTATAAATTCAAGTTCTGCCTTTTAAGAGATTAGAGATGTAAACAGGACACTAGAAACAATTTCTAGTGTTCTTAATTCAAGAGATTAATGGCTAATCTCTTTGAATTGATGAGAGATGAAGAAGAATAGATGAAAAGCCTCAAAGTGGTGTGACAAAGGAGAGGAGTGGCTGCTGGTTATTTTTTCTTTTCATAACCACACTTAAATAGTTAGGTTAACACATTAAACCCTTGCCACATGTCACCCTTTGATTAGCTCTAGGTTTAAGTGAACCAATCACATTGTGCTAAGTGTCAAACCTATATTTAATCTTGATTTTAATCATCTTACATGATTAAAAAACATTTGGCAAGCTTATGTGTAATCCCATGTGTCACCATCTCATGGTGCCACGTGTCACACTATGAAATGACCAAAATGCCCCTGTGTCTTAATTTTGAGTTATTAACCCAAAATAATTATTTTTCTTCTTCTAATTAATTTATATCAAATATAAATTAATTAATTAATCTCTATTAATTAATTTCTCATTAATTAAATTCATATTTAAACACTTTAAATATAAATTTAATTTATACTCCACATCCAATAATCTAGATTTGGTTTCAAGTCATGCTAGGGACTTTGCAATTTAATTGCAAACCAAACCTATTTAATTAATCAATTAAAATCTTTAATTAATTAATTAAATCATATTTAAATGGTGATAACTTGTGTATGTGTGTGACTTACTAGGCTCATCACTAATTGGCAATGAGACATGATATCAACTCTTAATATCATCAGAACTCTTTCTTACCATAAATGATTTCTCTAAATCATTTTATGAACCTCATAGATCATGGTTAACACCTAGCATAGCATGCCATGGCCACCCAATTAGTAATAAGGTTTACCTTAAATGAACCTATAATCATATGTTACCATGCACTAAAATCTCTCTGTTACAAAATCCCAACTCAAACTAGAGTCATGGTTTATGTCAAACTCCATTTGCTATGAATATTATGTTCTCTTTTAATTTCAGTTCTTGATTAAAAAGATTTTCTCATCAGAAACTCTTTTCTGAATAAATCTATCTGTCCTGGCCAGGAACTTGAAACATCAAGAACAATTAAATGAACGTAGGATTTTATCTCTATTTACTTAGAGGAACAGATTCCATCTTGATCAACACCTACCTCCATATATAACTAGTAGGAGCCAACACATGCCCATATACCCATACACAGTACAAGTATGAAAGCAGTATCAAACTCAAACTACTTATATACAAGATAACTGTGCTATCTCAGGTCTAAAGATTATATGCACTGATATGATTTATGACAAAACATTGACAAGAGTAAACTCCATGTGCTTATCATAAGTGTCACTGGTTCGGCCTACTTATCATTTATAAGTGCCTATCATGTTTGTTATATGGCATGAGACTCACCATTCCATCTTATTTACATCTCATATAAATAACTTGGTAATAAACATGAATACAATCTTTCTGGATAAGTCATGTCCTTATTATGAAGTATCCTCGATTGTGAAACTATTTATGATACTTTGTGCTAGAAATATTGTCAGTAATTTGGCTAAGTTTTCTTCATAGAAGTTATTCCTTATTGTCTTAATTTTATTTACCTGTTTGAATCACTTATTCGGAGTTTTGTAGCCTAAGTTATAGCCATTTGAACATGGCTGGACGGATTTGCGGTTACCCAGAATTCTGGGCAAATTCTGGATTTTGGCAATTTTTGTGGTTGACTGCAGGTGGATTTTCAAATAGGTTATGGTCAAAATTTGGGTTTTTTTCTTCATAAAAGTTGTAGGGCTATGTCTCAGCTTTCTACTGGTAAAAATTCAGGTCATTTGGACCTTCCTAGGCCAAGTTATGGTCATTTACATAACTACTGTTCATTTCTTTATTTTTGCACAGGTCAGTTTGCCAATTTTGGATTTGGCCTAATTGTTCACTAAGTTATGGTCACTTTCTAGTCATGATTCCTGAACGAAAAATGTGCCATTTTGTATCTAGTTTCATTCCCAATTGTTCTCACACAAATTGGGTTGGTAAATTTTTAGTTTTGGTCCCCGAAAGGGACCTAGGTCAAGCTGCCTGCAGATTAACCCTCACCAATCCGAATTTAAACTTGTTTCCAACAATTTATACACACCACAAATGGTCACAATTGACCATTTCTCAACTCAAATAAGCTCAATAACATCATTTGGCTAATTCTCAAAATTTTCTTCAATTTTTCACATGCTCAAAACCCTAACTTCACACGAAGCTCAATCTAATGCAATTTAAAGTGTGTATTCATGTTCTACACACCTAATTCACCTCAAATAACCATTCAAAACCATCAAACTCATTCATAACAAACCCTAACCCTAGCTGGATGAATTTTATGTTTGGTCCTTCAACAATTGTTTTTGTTTGATTTTAAGTTAATTTTTAAGTTACTTACACCAAGAACACAAGTAATAAACTGAAATTTTCAATTAACTCACTAACCTTGAACTTTGAAGTTCAATCTTCAATTCTTCTCCTCTTTTCTCCTTTCTTTCTTGCTAAATCACTTCCTCAAGGGAAGAAAGCATGTGACACCCCTTACCCGTCTACTGTATAGCCGAGTAAGATATGTCACACAGTGTACCAGAACACCTTATTTTAATTCAACTATTTTTATTCTTTCTAATTTATTTCTTTCATAGTTATGAAGTATAATTCGTGAAATATCACTCATTTAAGCCATTTATTGAAATTATAATTTATTTGAGGTTCCGCAAATTTTATAGAAAATCCGACAGAGTACCGGCTAAAAATGGATTAAACAGTTCTTCGGAATCTATGAAAAACACTTCCAAAATTTTCAATCAATCCCAAACTCAATTTCATCAACAAAATCCTAATATTTCTCATATATACTCCCATTCTCATTCATTCATTTCATATGAAATTCTTATAAAAGTCATAAATAAATATTTACTTGTTCATTAATAAACATAATTTCCATAATTTACATCAATACTAAAATACATTACATAAGTCTTAATTACACATGAGAAAATAAAAGTTAATTACAAAATACCAAAATAAAACCTAGTGTCCTACCAATGCACTGATGACGGTGAGGTGACACGGACACTATGCAGAGCTGCAGAAGATCTCACCCAGTCTGTGGTCTACTGAGCTCTTGGTCGGTCTCTCCAGAACCTACGCGTGGTAAAAAGCAACACGCTAAGCAATAATGCTTAGTGGTGCCAATAATAAAATAAAAAGAAATAACAGAAAATAAATATGCAGTGCATATTCTGTTGTCTTATGCAGAAAATTTTTCGATCATTATTGGTAATCTTATTTATTTTGTACTTGTTATATTCATAATTTCATTAAATTTATTTACTTTCATTTTTGGTTGCCCAAGTAATATATCTTTGGGACGATCGGATCGATAAGCGGTAACCGCACTTTGGGTATCAAGTACCTCAGGCCGTCATACCATCAGTCACATATGTATCTCCCGGTGTGCAACTGAATAGCTAATAAGCTGTAATAACATTAGGCACAAGGCCAAGTATCAACATAGTGTCAGAATAGCTAAAAGCCATGAAATCACAGAATGGCATAATGCCATGTGCAGTACTGCTACCTGAACCCTATTGGCATGCCAACCTATCCAAACCAATCTTTCTAGGTGTACTAGGGCATGTTATACTTTTAAATTTTACAATTCTTAAAATTTAAGTTTAGGTGTTACTATTCATTTCATTAGTCAACTTAAATGTTGACTTTTGCATAGACAATAGGTACATTGGTTCTAACACTCCCAACATACCACATTTTGCATTCTAAAATTGTTGGTATTGGTTGCCAATACCATTTCTAAGCTTAGTGTTAGTTATTCAAAATTTTCATATTTTAAGCCCCATATTTACTGTTCCATTGGTCATTTGTACAGTAGGAATTTGGTAAAATTGTCTTCATGAAAGTTGTTTCTTATTTTGTCTAGTTACATTTCCTTTTTTGAATTACTCCATTTGGAGTTTTGTAGCTCAAGTTATGGCCTAAACACCATAACTGGCCGGATTGGACAGAATCCAAAATTCTGGGCAAAACTGATTCTCCTAGATTTGGTAACCTAAGTTTGGTTGGCAATTTGACTAGGTTATGGTCAGAATTGGGATTTGTGTTCTTCATGAAAGTTGTAGGTCTATGTCTCATATTTTTGCTGGTAAAATTTCAGGTCAATTGTACCTTTCTACACTAAGTTATGACCAAATGAATAAATACTATTTATTTGGTCATTTTGCCCAGGCAGACTGTAGGTCACCCAGATTAGGGCAATGTTTAGGTTAACTTGGTTTGGTTTTCTAGCAAGGTTTCTATACCAAAGTTGTGCCATTATGTGTCTAGTTTCATGCTCAATTGGCCTTGCACCAATTGAACCTACACAACCCAAGTTATAGTTGCCCAAACAGGCTGGACTCACATCCAGACCTGCAAGAGGCAGCTCAGCCAAACTCAAATCCCAAGCTACAACTCACTTCAATTCTTCATCATACATAGCGAAATGGTCAATAATTGACCATTTAAACTTTCATTCACCAACACATGAACAAGATCTAAGTTTTTGTGGCCAAACCCTAGCTCAAATTCAAGGTTCACACAACACATATCAATTAGGCATACTAATCCATTTCAAATTTATGTCTACACATCAACACCATTTCTAAGCCACTTTAAATCCATCAAAACCATCAACTACCACTCCCATAAAGCTGGCCAAAATTCCATTCTCAAATTCTCACATGATTTATCTCAATTTCTTAATTATTTGTTCATATTCAAACTAAATTTTAAGAAATAAACAAGATTAAGTAATTAACATGCACTAACCTCTTTGGTCTCTTTGTTGGCTTGTATAAACCTTGGAATTTCTTCACTTTATGATAATCAAAACCTTGCACTTAATGTGGGCGTTAATTTTTGTGAAGGGTGTTTAGGGTTTTGGGGTGAGATTTGGTGAGTTATGAAGCTTTAGTGGAGCTTTCATGGAGGAAAGGGGTGGAAGGGAAGAGAGACGGGTGGTTTTGGGTGAGAATGGCTAATGGCTTTTTTTTATTTTTGTTGTATCCTTTATCCTCTTATTATTAGTTAATTTAAATGTTAATTAAATATGATTGGTGGGTAAGTGTTTAATGACATCATATGATGTCATAATTGGTATTTTCTTTCATTTTCTTTTCTTCTCTTCTCTACTCATTTTCAATTTAATTTTTCACAATATTTTTTCATATTTTAGATCATAATAATTATTTACTTAATTGGACAATTCGGTCAAAAATCATCTCTGAAGACGAAATGACCAAAATGCCCTCCGTTTGGCTTAACAGACCAAAATTGTCTGTACCGATTGAAAATTTTTTCTAAGCATTTTCTTGGCATTCTATTGCCATAGGAACTTCAATGACTCTTCTCTGAAGTCTCAAAAATTATTTTATGAATTTTCCCCTGGGTCTAGGGCTCCTAGTTGCGAGAAACGCAACTTCCCACTAGGTTACCCATCACTAGGGTACCGGCTTGTATTTTATTTCTAAATTTTTTCCTAAATTTTTCTTATTAATATTTGAGTTAATTATGGTTCCTCACTTTAGTTTAAATATTTTTCCAGACGTTCTAGCTATCCGGACCGACACTGGTCACCGGAACAGTAAAATGTACGGAGTTGCTACAGGAAGGGTGTTACAAAACAAGATTTTATGAGTTAATTTTGGAGAAATTAGGGTTTAGTTGGGTGATTTGGAAGCTTGGTGCAAGCTTTAAAGGTGAAGCAAAAATGGAGGGAGAGGAGTGTGGCTGCCGAATGGGTTAGGGAGGAAGGAATGAAGATTTGTTTTAATTTTTATGTATTTTTATCTTTTATTACGTCAGTTTAACTTAGTCAATTAAAGTGGGTAAATTAAATTTAATTTATGACATCATAATTGTGAGCTAAGGTGATGTAAATAAAGTTTTTCATATTTTTATTTTTTTTCCTTGTTTATTTAATTTAACTCTTGATCCCAAAATTTTCTTTTCTCCAATTTTATTAGACAGTTAGTGTAACATCCTCCCAGTAGCAACTCTGTACATTCTACTGTTCCGGTGACCGGTGTCGTTCCGGACAGCTAGAACGTCCGGAAAAATATTTAAAGTAAAGTCAGGAACCATAAATAACTCAAATATTAATAATAAAAATTTAGTAAAAAATTTTAGAAATAAAATACAGCCAAGTTAAATGAGCCGGTGCCCAAGCGAAGGGTAACCAGAGGGAAGTTGCGGTTCTCGCAACGAGGAGCCCTAGACTCGGGGGGAAAATTATAAAATAATTTTTGGGACTCTAGAGAAGGGTTATTGAGGTTCCCATGGCATTAGAATGCCAAGAAAATACCTAGAAAAATTTTTCAATCGGTACAGACAATTTCGACCCGTTCAGCCAAACGGAGGGCATTTTGGTCATTTCGCCTTCAGAGGTGATTTTTGGCCGACTTGTCCAGTTGAGTAAATAATTAATATGACATAAAATATGAATAAACATTGCTAGAAATTGAATTTAAATTGAGTAGAAAAGAAAAGAAAAGAAAATGAAATAAAAGTCATATTTATGACATGAGCATGATGCAATTAAAGTATTTTCACCCAACCAAATTTTGACACATCATTATAAACCACTTAAACATGAATAAAAGGAGATAAAAATTGAAAAAAGTGGACAGCCATCTTCATATTTGGGCTGCAGAAACGTTGAGAGAGAAAGAGAGAAGAAAAAAACTCCATGAAAGCTCTTGTTCAAAGCTTGATTTTCCCTAAGCTCTCCACCCCAAAACCCTAAACTTCCTTCACAAAAAATTATCCCTAAACCTTGAGGAAGCATAAGGCAGCAGAAATTTGAGGAAATTTTGAAGTTGGGCAAGTCCAAGTTAGGTCACAAGTGAGGTTAGTGCATTAGACACTTAAAACTTCTTATTTTCATGAATTGTAACTTGTATTGAGTGAGAATTGCAACTAAAATGAACAAGAATTATGTGTATACATACTATGAACTTTTGGCAGCCCTTGTGAAGGAATTATTTTGATTGTTTTGATAGACTTAAAGTGGGCTATAGATCAAGTTTAAACCATGTGTGCATGTGATTATTGAAAGGAGCTAGTATTTAAGGTGTTGTGAAAACCTATAATGGAACTAGGGTTTTGAAGAGTGAAAAATTGACTTGGCTTAGGAAATTGTTAGAGCACATTTTAATGGTCAATTAGTGACCATTTTAGGTAAGTTGACCATTAAATTGACTGAAAAATAGGATTGCAAAGTGAGGTTGCAGGCTGCCCTAGGACAGCAGCATAGGGACTAAAAATTCAACCCAATTACACAGCCATAACTTTGGCTGTGTTAGTCCAATTGATGTTTGGCCAATTGGACATGAAACTAGGCTTATAATGGCACATTTTTTCTGAAGAAACCATGCACAAAAGACCAAAGCAAGTGAACCAAAAGTTGGCCCCAATCCGGATACCCTGCAAACAGCCCCTGCAGAATGACCAAATGAACAGTAACTATTCATTTGGCCATAACTCACTGTAGATTTGGTCAATTGACCTGAAATTTTTACAGCAACAAGTTAAGACATAGACAAACAACTTTCATGAAGAAACCTACCCCAAATTATGACCAGAACCTAACCCAAATGGCAGTCACAGTCACTGTTCAAACCTGCAACTCTGCAGATTTTGATTTGAGCAGTAATGTTTGGAGGACTATAACTCTCTCTAGAAAACTCGGATTTAGGCGATTCTTGAACCGATGGAAACCTAAGGTATAGTAGAACATTTCATATGAAGAAAGTTAGACCAAATTATGAACTTAACTTGATCAAATTACTGACCAAAGTTAGACCAAAAATCTGCCAGACCCAAAATCTCAGCATGAACAGTGCACGTGAACAGTAAACTTATTTTGGCCATAACTTGAGCTACAAAACTCCAAATGGAGTGATTCAAAAAAGGAAATTCAACTAGACAAAATAAGGAACAACTTTCATGTTTACCATTTCCTCAAATTCCCACTGTAGAAATATCAAATGGAACAATAAAGATGAAGCACCAAATCTGAAAATTTTGTTCAATTAGCATTAAGCTTAGAAATGGTATTGGCAACCAATACCAACAAGTTTTAAATATAAAATGTGGTATGTTTGGGGTGTTAAAACCAATACACCTATTTTCTATCCAAAAGTCAACATTTTTGTTGACCAATGAGGTGAATAGTGACACCAAAACCGAAAATTGGCAATTTTGCCAAAATGACCTAAGCTTTGAGAAAGTGACCAAAACCAACAAGTTTTAAATGCAAAATGTGGTACATTGGGAGTGTTAAAACCAATGCACCTATGTTCTATGCAAAAGTCAACTTTTTGTTGACTATTGAAGTGAATAGTGACATAAAAACTTGAAATTCAAAAATTGAAGAATTCAAAAGTATCAAATGCCCTGGTAGGCCTAATGTGATTGGTTTGGATAGGTTGGTATGCCAATAGGGTTCTGATAGCAGTACTGCGTATGATGTATGGCTTCATTGCCATTCTGTGATGTGATAGCCTATGGCTATACTGATTATGATGTTTTACTTGGCTTTATGCCTTATTGCTTATATGGCTTATTAGCCATTCTGTTTGCACACCGGAAGACACATTGTGACCGATGGTGTGACGGCTCGAGGTACCGTACCCAAGCTAGTTTACTGCTTATCCATCCCAATTTGCATAAGTTACTTGGGCATGGAAAAGTATAACTGTAATTGAACTGATTGTTAAAGAAAATACGAAAATTAAATATCAGAAATGATTACGATAGAATACAAAGAAACTCAAGATCATGAAGAAAATAAATAAACAAAATGCATGAAGAAGTTAATATCATAAAACGTAATTAGCCCTCGACTAAACATTAAGTTGGTAATTATTCAGTTCTTATGAACACAATGGCTAAGAAATTATGATTTTTATTTTCATATTATTTCTTTCTATTTTATTATTTGCACCACTAAGCTTTATGCTTAGCGCGTCGCTTTTGCAACGCGTAGGTACTGAAGATACAGATCGAGAGCCGAGACCACGATTGGGTAAGTCCATCCCGCATTCGCATAGTGTCATGTCACCTCACAAAGCTACAGCATTGGTAGGACACTAGGTGTCATTTTGGTATTTTGTAATTAATCTTATTTTCTCATGTGTAAATGAACTTATGAAATGTAATTTGATGCTCATGTAAATAATGAGAATTGTGTTTGTAAATGAAAAAGTGAATGTTTATCTGTGATATATATATGATTATCACATGAAATGAATGATTGAGAAATGAATGTGAACTGAAAAATATTGAGTTTTGATAAATGGAGTTGAGATGAATGAATAAGAATATAGGAAGTGTTTTTCACAGGTTCCGAAGAACGGTTTTCTCCATTTTTAGCCGGTACTCTGCCGGATTTTCTTTAAAATTTTCGGAACCTCAAATAAATTACAATTTCAATAAATGAATTATATTTCACAAATTATATTCAAAACTATGATAAAAATGAATTAAGATAAAATAGAATGCTCCGGCACACTGAGTGGCATAACTTGCTCGGCTACACTGTAGTCGGGTAAGGGGTGTCACATTTAGTGGTATCAGAGCACGGTTTAGGCGTTTCTGGGCCTAGATTGAGTCCATACCATGCATTGCATTTGTAAGAGTCGAGGTGACACTAATGCAGATCTGTTTATCTTTCTTATTTTGAATAGGATATGGACCCTTCATCTCAGAGAGCAGTCGAGGAGGAAGTGGAGAGTCATGCTCCACCAAAGAAGAATGAGACTGGGGCATGAGAGAATCTACTCCGCCAGCTCAAGCAGAGCCTGCTCAGCCTCCACAGGCCATGTTCCAGCAAATGGCCGATTTCTTTAGACAAATGGCCGGGGTAATGCCAGCACCACCACTACCACCAGCTCCACAGCAGAAATCACATCTAGAAAGGCTAAGAAAGTTTGGAGAAGTGGATTTCTATGGCAAGAGAGAAGATGATTCATGCGTAGAGAATTGGTTGAATGTAACAGCAGAGTTCTAAAACAACTCCACCGCACTCCGAGCAAAACACGAAGCGCCATATCTTTGTTTCAAGATGATGCCTTTGTGTTGTGTGACACTGTGTCTTGTTAAGTGCAGCCAGAAGCTGTAACTTGGGACTTCTTTCTTGCAGAATTTAAGAAGAAATATGTGGGTAATGTATACCTAGAAGAGAGAAGAAGAGAGTTTATTAACCTGAGGCAGAGACAGTTGTCAGTGGCCGAATATGAGAAGGAATTCGTAAGATTGAGCCGCTATGTAAGGGAGATAATCCCTAATGAAGCCGAAAGGTGCAAGAGATTTGAAGAGGGACTAAATGACAACATCAAGATCCAGCTCACTGCCTTGGGAATCACAGAATTTACCAAGCTAGTGGAAGCTGCAATAAAGGTTGAAAAGGTAAGAATCGGTGAAGCGGACTGAAGGAGAGACAGCAGAAGAGGGGCCCAGGACAGTCAAGTATACCAACTGATAGTAAGAAGTTTAAGGGTTCTAATTCACAAGATCAAACACAGGGCCACAGACGCCATATTGGAATATCTATAGCTAGTTCCCCGGGTACAATAACAAGGGGATCAACCCCAAAGCCTGAATGTATGCATTGTGGTAGAAGACACAGAGGGGAGTGTCGACTGTTAACTGGAGAGTGTTTCAAATGTGGGGCTACGGATCATTTCATAAGAGATTGCCCTCAAAGGAGTGGTTCAATAGCTCCGGTACAAGTTGATAGACCTTCCCCTATAGTTCAAAGGGGTAAAAGATCGGGTAGAGCAGAAACGGCTGACATTACACAGAAGATTGTTTCTGAGACAGTTGAAAAGCCCGAAGTCAGGGTGGCACCACAAGTATATGCAATGGAAGCTCAGGAAGAGCCAAACCCTGACACTGATGAGGCAATACAAGGAAGTGAAGAAACAAGGAGGTAGTAACTCCCCGATTACTTAAGTCAGGTAAATTTCGAGGACGAAATTTAAATAAGAGGGGAAGAGTTGTAACATCCTCCCGGTAGCAACTCCGTACATTCTACTGTTCCGGTGACCGGTGTCGGTCCGGACAGCTAGAACGTCCGGAAAAATATTTAAAGTAAAGTCAGGAACCATAAATAACTCAAATATTAATAAGAAAAATTTAGTAAAAATTTTAGAAATAAAATACAACCTAGTTAAATGAGCCGGTGCCCAAGCGAAGGATAACCAGAGGGAAGTTGCGGTTCTCGCAACGAGGAGCCCTAGACTCGAGGAAAAAATTATAAAATAATTTTTGGGACTCCAGAGAACGGTTATTGAGGTTCCCATGGCATTAGAATGCCAAGAAAATACCTAGAAAAATTTTTCAATCGGTACAGACAATTTCGATCCGTTCAGCCAAACGGAGGGCATTTTGGTCATTTCGCCTTCAGAGGTGATTTTTGGCCGACTTGTCCAGTTGAGTAAATAATTAATATGACATAAAATATGAATAAACATTGCTAGAAATTGAATTGAAAATGAGTAGAAAAGAAAAGAAAAGAAAATGAAATAAAAGTCATATTTATGACATGAGCATGATGCAATTAAAGTATTTTCACCCAACCAAATTTTGACACATCATTATAAACCACTTAAACATGAATAAAAGGAGATAAAAATTGAAAAAAGTGGACAGCCATCTTCATATTTGGGCTGCAGAAACGTTGAGAGAGAAAGAGAGAAGAAAAAAACTCCATGAAAGCTCTTGTTCAAAGCTTGATTTTCCCTAAGCTCTCCACCCCAAAACCCTAAACTTCCTTCACAAAAAATTATCCCTAAACCTTGAGGAAGCATAAGGCAGCAGAAATTTGAGGAAATTTTGAAGTTGGGCAAGTCCAAGTTAGGTCACAAGTGAGGTTAGTGCATTAGACACTTAAAACTTCTTATTTTCATGAATTGTAACTTGTATTGAGTGAGAATTGCAACTAAAATGAACAAGAATTATGTGTATACATACTATCAACTTTTGGAAGCCCTTGTGAAGGAATTATTTTGATTGTTTTGATGGACTTAAAGTGGGCTATAGATCAAGTTTAAACCATGTGTGCATGTGATTATTGAAAGGAGCTAGTATTTAAGGTGTTGTGAAAACCTATAATGGAACTAGGGTTTTGAAGAGTGAAAAATTGACTTGGCTTAGGAAATTGTTAGAGCACATTTTAATGGTCAATTAGTGACCATTTTAGGTAAGTTGACCATTAAATGGACTGAAAAATAGGATTGCAAAGTGAGGTTGCAGGCTGCCCTAGGACAGCAGCATAGGGACTGAAAATTCAGCCCAATTACACAGCCATAACTTTGGATGTGTTAGTCCAATTGATGTTTGGCCAATTGGACATGAAACTAGGCTTATAATGGCACATTTTTGCTGAAGAAACCATTCCCAAAAGACCAAATCAAGTGGACCAAAAGTTGGCCCCAATCCGGATACCCTGCAAACAGCCCCTGCAGAATGACCAAATGAACAGTAACTGTTCATTTGGCCATAACTCACTGCAGATTTGGTCAATTGACCTGAAATTTTTACAGCAATAAGTTAATACATAGACAAACAACCTTCATGAAGAAACCTACTCCAAATTATGACCAGAACCTAACCCAAATGGCAGTCACAGTCACTGTTCAAACCTGTAACTCTGCAGATTTTGATTTGAGCAGTAATGTTTGGAGGACTATAACTCTCTCTAGAAAACTCGGATTTAGGCGATTCTTGAACCGATGGAAACCTAAGGCATAGTAGAACATTTCATATGAAGAAAGTTAGACCAAATTATGAACTTAACTTGATCAAATTACTGACCAAAATTGGACCAAAAATCTGCACTCCAAAATCTCAGATGAATAAAGGCACGTGAACAGTAAACTTATTTTGGCCATAACTTGAGCTACAAAACTCCAAATGGAGTGATTCAAAAAAGGAAATTCAACTAGACAAAATAAGGAACAACTTTCATGTTTACCATTTCCTCAAATTCCCACTGTAGAAATATCAAATGGAACAATAAAGATGAAGCACCAAATCTGAAAATTTTGTTCAATTAGCATTAAGCTTAGAAATGGTATTGGCAACCAATACCAACAAGTTTTAAATATAAAATGTGGTATGTTTGGGGTGTTAAAACCAATACACCTATTTTCTATCCAAAAGTCAACATTTTTGTTGACCAATGAGGTGAATAGTGACACCAAAACCGAAAATTGGCAATTTTGCCAAAATGACCTAAGCTTTGAGAAAGTGACTAAAACCAACAAGTTTTAAATGCAAAATGTGGTACATTGGGAGTGTTAAAACCAATGCACCTATGTTCTATGCAAAAGTCAACTTTTTGTTGACTATTGAAGTGAATAGTGACATAAAAACTTGAAATTCAAAAATTGAAGAATTCAAAAGTATCAAATGCCCTAGTAGGCCTAATGTGATTGGTTTGGATAGGTTGGCATGCCAATAGGGTTACGATAGCAAGATCTGCGTATGATGTATGGCTTCATTGCCATTCTGTGATGTGATAGCCTATGGCTATACTGATTATGATGTTTTACTTGGCTTTATGCCTTATTGCTTATATGGCTTATTAGCCATTCTGTTTGCACACCTGGAGACACATTGTGACCGATGGTGTGACGGCTCGAGGTACCTGGTACCCAGTGCTAGTTTACCTGTTTATCCAGTCCGGTTAATTTGTATAGGTTACTTGGGCATGGAAAAGTATAACTGTAATTGAACTGATTGTTAAAGAAAATACGAAAATTAAATATCAGAAATGATTACGATAGAATACAAAGAAACTCAAGATCATGAAGAAAATAAATAAACAAAATGCATGAAGAAGTTAATATCATAAAACGTAATTAGCCCTCGACTAAACATTAAGTTGGTAATTATTGAGTTCTTATGAACACAATGGCTAAGAAATTATGATTTTTATTTGCATATTATTTCTTTCTATTTTATTATTTGCACCACTAAGCTTTATGCTTAGCGCGTCGCTTTGCAACGCTGTAGGTACGAAGATCTTGATCGAGAGCCGTAGACTACTGATGGGTAAGTCCATCCTGATTCGCATAGTGTCCGTGTCACCTCACAAAGCTCTGATTGCATTGGTAGGACACTAGGTGTCATTTTGGTATTTTGTAATTAATCTTATTTTCTCATGTGTAAATGAACTTATGAAATGTAATTTGATGCTCATGTAAATAATGAGAATTTTGTTTGTAAATGAAAAAGTGAATGTTTATCTGTGATATATATATGATTATCACATGAAATGAATGATTGAGAAATGAATGTGAACTGAAAAATATTGAGATTTTGATAAATGGAGTTGAGATGAATGAATAAGAATATAGGAAGTGTTTTTCACAGGTTCCGAAGAACGGTTTTCTCCATTTTTAGCCGGTACTCTGCCGGATTTTCTTTAAAATTTTCGGAACCTCAAATAAATTACAATTTCAATAAATGAATTATATTTCACAAATTATTTTCAAAACTATGATAAAAATGAATTAAGATAAAATAGAGTGCTCCGACACACTGAGTGGCATAACTTGCTCGGCTACACTGTAATCGGGTAAGGGGTGTCACAGTTAGGTCAAGAGTCAGCTCTAAGGGTCAATTAACTAAATTGCCCCTCTCCGGTTTGATCCGGTTTGCAAGTAATTCAATATTTCTTTCGGATCGTTGACATAATTATTAGAACTACTTAACAACTTTTTTTTCTGATTTTCTCTTTTCCACTGTGTTCGCAATGGTCCTAAGGACTGTGGCATCACATTTTACGGTTCAAAATTTGAGTTTAGACTGACCTCGCAATTATTCCCGAGAAGGTTACCCATCGCTGTGACTCCCGGCCTATTTAACTTTTTATGTTTTGTTTTTCTTATTTATACTTAACTATTTGGCAATTAGTAATTATTTATATTCAGGGCCTAACTAGGTGTCTTAGACGTGGTTCTAATCCTCTTAATTATCCGGACCAACACCGGTCATCGGAACAGTAAAATATACCAGGCTATGCAAATAGTGATGTTACAGCCAAGTTTATTGCAACAAATTCAAGAAGCTTAGAAGCTGGATGAGAAATTGGTAACTATTATTAGACAAATCCAAGAAGGAAAAGAGAGTGAGTATGAGATCAAAGGAGATGGTCACTTATATTGTAAAGGGAATATATATGTTCCAAATGACAAAGAACTTAAGAGGAGCATTCTTAAAGAGGCACATAATAGCTTTTATGCCATGCATCTAGGAACGGCCAAGATATGCAGAGACTTATAGACTCATTATTGTTGGCCTAGTATGAAGAAAGACATTGCTAAGTATGTGACAAAATGCCTGACATGTCAATAAGTCAAAGCCGAATATCAAGTTCTATCAAGTTTATTGCAACCAATCACAATACCCGAGTGGAAATAAGATCACATCACAATGGACTTTATCATTGGTTTACTTCTTATGCGGAAGAAGCATGATGCAGTATGGGTGATAGTTAATAGGTTAACTAAGTCTGCTCACTTTTTACCAGTTAGAATCGACTACTCATTGGAGAAGTTAGCAGAGATGTACATAAATAAGATAGTTTGATTACATGGAATGCCTGCATCCATCATATCTGATAGAGACTCCAAGTTCACATCAAGGTTTTGGAAGAAGTTACATGAAGCCTTAGATACCAAGTTGAATTTTAACACAGCTTTTTACCCGTAAACAGATGGTCGGTTAGAAAGAGTGATCCAAGTACTTGAGGATATGCTTGGAAGTTACATTATTGATTTTGGAAGAAGTTGGAATAGGTATCTCCCATTGATAGAATTTGCATACAATAATAGTTACTAATCAAGCATAGAGATGGCACCATATGAGACTTTGTATGGAAGAAAATGTAGAACGCCTCTATGTTGGACTGACCTTAGTGAAGATAAGTTAATAGGACCAGACTTGGCGAGATAAACTGAGAAGAAAGTAAAGATCATCAAGGATAGTTTGAAAGTCTCCTCAGATAGGCAGAAGTCTTACGCAGATTTAAAGAGAAAAGATATTGAATATGAGGTAGGTGATAAAGTCTTCTTGAAGGTGTCACCATGGAAAAAGGTGCTTAGATTTTGTAAGAAGGGTAAGTTGAGCCCTAGGTTTATCGATTCATACGAGATCATCAGAAGTTTGAGTTCGGTAGCCTACAGGCTACCATTACCACCAGAGCTGGACAAGATTCATAATTTATTTCATGTCTCGATGCTAAGGAGATATAGATCAGATCCCTCACATGTATTATTGGTGGAGACCATTGATATACAATCTGATTTGACATATGAGGAGGAACCAGTAATGATCTTAGCACGAGAAATCAATGAACTGAGGAATAAAAGAATTCCGCTGGTGAAAATGCTTTGGAGAAACCACAAACCAGAGGAAGCGACGTCGGAGAGCAAAGAGATTATAAGACAACAACATCCACAGTTATTTGAACCAGGTATATTTCGAGGACGAATTTTATATTAAGAGGGGAAGAATTGTAATGCCCTCATTTTAAGTAGTTCTGTATATTCTATTGTTCCGATGACTAACGTCTGTTCAAACGGCTGAAATGTCTGGAATCACCCTTAAATTAAAGTAAGGAGACATAATTTAATTTAATAAAGATTAAGTAAGGTTGAAGAAAAATAAAGAAATGGATTAGAAGTCAGTTAAATGTGCACAAGTCTCGGCGATGAGTAACTCCCCTGGAAAATGGCTAAAAATCAGTATTTTGGGCTTTTTCACTACTTTAATTCATATAGGACCTTGTAAAATTGTCAATTAAGACTTAATTAAGGTATAATTATGAATTAATAAGTTAAGGAAATGAAAAGAAGAAAAAATATTCACATAAATGGCAAACTAAGTGGGTGTGCACTTGTTTCCTTTCACACCTAAAAAGTTGGCCGCTAAGAGTTAGAGGACTAAAGTGAATTAATCAAAAAGTTAAGGGGCAAATAAAAGGCTAGAGGACTAACTTGAATCAATTATAAAGTTGAGAGGAAAAATTAAAAATAAGAGAAAATATCCTATGGACCAGTGGATAAAGAATGAAGGACCAATGGTTAAAAGTAAATAAAAGCAATCTTATCTTCTTCTTTCTCTAACTAGCCGGCAACCCATTTCATCCTTCTCCTCTTCATTTGTTCTTTCTTCCAACAGCCCTTTTTCTCTCAAATTTGAAGAGAAAATTTCAAATTCGAGCCCTAGATTAAACCTTTTTTGGAAGGCATAAGCAAGAAAGCAAGAAGAACTAGTGATTAGAGCTTGAAGAACCCTAATTCCATAAAGGGTTTGGAGGAAATTTTGGAAAAAAAGGGGGATAGCAACTGGTTGTCCCTTAAGGTTAGTGCTATAACCCCTAATTTTGATCAAGTTTGAGTAAGGATAACACTATGGATAAGGTAGAAATATAAGATAGTGAGAAAAATAGTTGGTAGGGGTAATGGAACCCTGGTTCTGCTAGTAAGCTTGCAGAACTAGTCAACTTTGAAAATTCATAACTTGAGCTAGAAAAGTTGGATTTTGGTGATCTTTATGTCTATGAAAACCTTGATGAATGCTCTCAAACTTTATAGTTTCGTGCTAGACCTAATTCCCCTACTATGATGGTGTTTGAGGGTAAAACTTTTTACTGCTCAAATTTGGTAAACCGACTTGATAGTTTCCAGAAGCAGGACACCCAACTTTGAAAACTCATAACCTGTGCTCCAGAACATAAATAATGTGATTCTTAAACTATTGGAAAGCTAAATGAATACCCTAAAATTTTATTGTTATGACCGAAAATTGATTTTGTTGGCTGCACGGTGAAATTCTTGCATCTCCTATTATTGCTCTGACTGTGATTGGAGTCTGGAGCAGTTTGCACTTTTTTATTCATAACTTGAGTTGCAGTCCTGATTTTAAAATAATTCAGATCGGAGATTGAAATGGACATATGGAAGTTCAATTCTGGGAAAGATGCCATGAAACCCTTGTTGCTAGAATTTTTGGTGGAATTTTAACTTTGTTGCGTTGTTTAGTGAATTGGCTAGAAATTTAGGATAGTAATAATTCATAGGCCTATAATTTGCATTTTATAATTCCAAATAAAATGTTATGGCAAATGAAAGTTAAGACATACATTCTACTATTCCAACGACTAATGTCTATTCGGACAGCCAAAATATCTGAAACTACACTTAAACTATTGTGAAGAGGCATAAATTGATGGAATAAATGTTAAGAAAAATTAAGAGAAAATAAAAGAAATGAAATGTAACTACATTAAATGAGCCGAGATTCCAGCGATGGGTGACCGTATTAGGAAGCGACTGCGAAAACAGTTACTGACTCCAGACCTGCGAGGAACCCTAGGAAATAATTTTTGGGACTTAATTGAAGGTTTACTGAGATACAAATGACATTAAAAATGTCAAAGAAAATTTAAGAAAATTAAATCAATCGGTACATACCAAAAATAACCCGATAAGCTTAACGAAAGGCATTTGGTCATATCAATCCTAGAGTTGAATTTTGACCTAAATGTCAATTAAAATGAGAGAGACTAAAACACATAAAATAAATTTAATTGTGAAATTATGTATATAGATGGGAAAAGAAAAGAAAAGAAAAAGAAATAAAATATATTGCATGAGCATGATGTCATAATGACATCATTGAAAAGTTTAACCAATGGGAATTTAACAAATGCTTACTAAGGGATAAGAAACAAATAAAAAGGAGACCAAATTGACTAATTCTATCATCTTCTTCATTTTGTTCTTCTATGGCTGAATTCTTCCCTTGAGTCCTCTCCTTTATTTTTTCTTTCTCAAGCTTGATCCTCCTTACATTTCACCCCAAAACCCTAAACTCCCTGTACTTAAAATCATCCCCACACCTTGGAGAAGCTAGTAGTAGTAACAAGAAGGGAAGGAATTGAAGTTTTGGTAACTTGAAAAAGTGTCCATATATTGTTAGTGCTTACTCTCCGTTCCTTCCTTCGTTAAACCCTGAATTGAGGTCATAATGAGTTGATATTGCATGAGAAATTGAGAAAACAATGGGTATGTAAGGGACCAAAAATTTCAGCAGCCATTGGAAATAGAGGGAAATTGATGCTTTTGATTGTTTTAAAATTGTTAGAAATGGTACGTGATGAGGATACTTAAGTTAGATGGTGAATTACATGTGTTGTAACACCCCTTACCCGACTACAGTGTAGCCGAGCAAGTTATGCCACTCAGTGAGCCGGAGCACTCTATTTTATCTTAATTTTACCTTAATTCATTTTTATTCTTCCTTTTGAATATAACTTGTGAAATATAATTTATTTAAGCCATTTATCGAAATTATAATTTATTTAAGGCTCCGAAAATTTTAAAGAAAATCCGGCGGAGTACCGGCTAAAAATGGAGAAAACAGTTCTTCGGAACCTGTGAAAAACACTTCCAATATTCATATATTCGTATTCAATTACTCTCAAACTCCAATAATCATCATCTCAACATTTGTCAACCATTCATTTCTCAATTTCAATTCTCAATCATTCATCTCATTTAATAGTCATGTAACAATCACAGATCAATATTCACTTTTCCATTTACAAACACAAATTTGCATTATTTACATGAAAATCAAAATACATTACATAAGTTTCATTACATATGAGAAAATCAAAATTTATTACAAAATGCCAAAATGACACCTAGTGTCCTACCAATGCACTGCAAAAGTTGAGGTGACACGGACACTATGCGAGCGTGACGGCCTTACCCAATCTGTGGTCTACTGGGCCCTCTGTCCAAATCTTCAGTACCTACGCGTTGCAAAAGTGACGCGCTAAGCATAAAGCTTAGTGGTGCCAATAATACAAGAAAATACAATATGCAAATAAAAATAATAATTTCCTTGCTATTGTGTTCATAAGAAATGAATAATTACTAACTTATTGTGTATTCGAGAGCTAATCATGTTTCATGATATTAACTTCTTCATGCATTTCGTTAATTATTTTCTTCATGATATTGAGCTTCTTTGTATTTTTGTAATCATTCCTGATACTTAATTTTCGTATTTTCTTTAATAATCAGTTCAATCACAGTTATACTTTTCCATGCCCAAGTAACCTATATTGGACGGCTGGACTGGATAACGGGTCGTTGGCACTGGACACCGCGGTGCCTCGGGCCGTCATACCATGGGACGCAGAACGTCAACCACGTATGCAGTCAGTATGGCTAAAAAGCCATGATATCACATAATTGGCATAAAAGCCATGAATACGGGCATAAAGCCATGAATACAGGCACAAAGCATTTCCTTTCGCAGTACTGCTAAAACAATACCCTATTAGCACGCTAATCTATCCAAACCAATCACATTAGGCCTACTAGGGCATTTTGCACTTTTAAGTTTCACAATTTTTGAATTTCAAGTTTTCATGTCACTATTCATTTCATTAGTCAACTAAAATGTTGACTTTTGCATAAACAATAGGTACATTGGTTTTGACACTCCCAACATACCACATTTTGCATTCAAAACTTGTTGGTTTTAGTCACTTTCTCAAAGCTTAGGTCATTTTGGTAAAATTGCCAATTTTTGGTTTTGGTGTCACTATTCACCTCATTGGTCAACAAAAATGTTGACTTTTGGATAGAAAATAGGTGTATTAGTTTTAACACCCCAAACATACCACATTTTGTATTTAAAACTTGTTGGTATTGGTTGCCAATACCATTTCTAAGCTTAATGCTAATTGAACAAAATTTTCAGATTTGGTGCTTCATCTTTACTGTTCCATTTGTTATTTTTACAGTGGGAATTTGAGGAAATGGTAAACATGAAAGTTGTTTCTTATTCTGTCTAGTTGAATTTCTTTTTTTGAATCACTCTATTTGGAGTTTTGTAGCGCAAGTTATGGCCAAAATAAGTTTCTTGTTCACGCAATCGCTCATGCCGCACTTTTGGGTTTTAATGATTTTGGTCCAACTTTGGTCAGTAATTTGATCAAGTTAAGTTCATAATTTGGCCTAACTTTCTTCATATGAAATGTTCTACTATGCCTTTGGTTTTCATCGGTTCAAGAATCGCCTAAATCCGAGTTTTCTAGAGAGAGTTATAGTCATCCAAACATTACTGCTCAAATGAAAATTCTGGAAATCTCAGTACAGTAAACTTCACTTTGCTCAATGATTTGATTAGGTTAATGGCATAATTTAGATTGGTATCCTTCATGAAAGTTGTTTGTCTATATCTTATCTTGTTGCTGTAAAATTCCAGGTCAATTGACCATATCTACAGTGAGTTATGGCCAAACGAGCCATCGCTCATTTGGTCATTTCTGAGAAATTTGTTTGCGAGTATCGGATTGGGGCCAACTTTTGGTCTACTTGCTTTGGTCTTTTGGGCATGGTTTCTTCAGCAAAAATGTGCCATTATAAGCCTAATTTCATGTCCAATTGGCCAAACACCAATTGAACCAACACAGCCAAAGATATGGCAGTCCAAGTGGACTGAAATCTCAGCCACCATCTTTCTTGTCCTAGGCGACCTACCATTCCACTTTGACATGCCATATTTTAGTCCAATTTATGGTCAACTCACCTAAAATGGTCACTAATTGACCATTAAGATGTTCTCTAACAATTTCCTAAGCCAAGTCAATTTTTTACTTCTCAAAACCCTAGTTTTCCCTTATGATTCACACATACACCTAATTAAGCACTTCCATTCATTATTTATGTGTATATACACCTTAAACATAATCTCTAATTCATTCTAAGTCCATTAAAACCATCAAAAACACTCCACCTTTGTTCCTTCCTTAGGGCAGCCGAAATTCATAGGGTCCATATACATAGATTCCATTCATTTAATTTACAAAACCTTACTCACTTTAAGTCTTTAACATGAATTAAAAGAGATTTAAGTGTAAATAGGAACTAACCTTTAGGTGGCAGATTTTTCAAGCTACCCAAACTCCTTCTTTCTTCTTCTTTTGGCTGCCAAGAGGTTGCTTAGGATGTGGGGACAAGTTTTAGTGAAGATAACTTAGGGTTTTGAGGTGAGAAAGGGTGTGGATTCAAACTTTGTAAGCATGAAAATGGAGAAGGGAAAAGAGAAGCATGAAACGTTTTATTGGGGAAGAAGAGTAGCTGCAGAAAATTCTCTAAAATGGTCTTCTTTTTCTTCCCATTTATGTATTATAAATGTCTTCCTTTAATTTGATTGGCTAAGGGGTTCTAATTACATCAAGCTTATGTCATTAATGCCTTTTTATTTGATTTTTCTTTCTTCTTTCTTTAACTCATTTCTAATTAAATCTTTACTAGTATTTATTCATATTTTAGATCATAATAATTATTTACTTAACTGGACAAGTCGGCCAAAAATCACCTCTGAAGGCGAAATCACCAAAATGCCCTCCATTTGGCTTAACGGGTCAAAATTGTCTATACCGATTGAAAAATTTTTCTAGGTATTTTCTTGGCATTCTAATGCCATAGGAACCTCAGTAACCCTTCTCTGGAGTCCCAAAAATTTTTTTATAATTTTTCCCCCAGGTCTAGGGCTCCTCGTTGCGAGAACCGCAACTTCCCTTTGGGTTACCCCTCGCTAGGGCACCGGCTCGTTTAACTTGGTTGTATTTTATTTCTAAAATTTTTACTAAATTCTTCTTATTAATATTTGAGTTGATTTTGGTTCTTCACTTTAGTTTAACTGTTTTTCCGGACGTTCTAGCTGTCCAGACCGACACTGGTCACCGGAACAGTAGAATGTACGGAGTTGCTACGGGGAGGGTGTTACAACTCTTCCCCTCTTATTTAAATTTCGTCCTCGAAATTTACCTGACTTAAGTAATCGGGGAGTTACTACCTCCTTATTTCTTCACTTCCTTGTATTGCCTCATCAGTGTCTGGGTTTGGCTCTTCCTGAGCTTCCATTGCATATACTTGTGGTGCCACCCTGACTTCAGGCTTTTCAACGGTCTCAGAAACAATCTTCTGTGAAATGTCAGCCGTTTCTGCTCTACCCGATCTTTTACCCCTTTGAACTACAGGGGAAGGTCCATCAACTTGTACCGGAGCTATTGAACCACTCCTCTGAGGGCAATCTCTTATGAAATGATCCGTAGCCCCACACTTGAAACACTCTCCAGTTAACAGTCGACACTCCCCTCTGTGTCTTCTACCACAATGCATACATTCAGGCATTAGGGTTGATCCCCTTGTTATTGTGCCCGGGGAACTAGCTATAGATATTCCCATCTGGCCTCTGTGGCCCTGTGTCTGATCTTGTGAACTAGGACCCTTAAACTTCTTACTATCAGTTGGTATATTTGACTGTCCTGGTCCAAATTCCCTCTTACGCTGCCTATCTTTCCTATTTTGTTCATTTATTCTCACTTTCTCCACTTTTAATGCAGCTTCCACTATCTTGGTGAAGTCTGTGATTCCCAAGGCAGTGATCATGATCTTTATATTGTCATTTAATCCTTCTTCAAATCTCTTACACCTTTCGGCCTCATTAGGGACTATCTCCCTTCCGTAGCGGCTTAATCTGACAAATTCCTTCTCATACTCAGCTACTGACAACTGTCTCTGCCTCAGGTTAATGAATTCCCTTCTTCTCTCTTCTAGGTATACAATACCCACATATTTCTTCTTAAACTCGGAGAGAAAGAAGTCCCAAGTTACAGCTTCTGGCTGCACTTCACTGGACACAGTGTCCCACCACTCATATGCATCATCTTGCAGCAGAGATACAGCAGATTCCAAGTTTTGCTCTGGAGTGCAGTGGAGTTGTTTTAACACTCTGCTTGTTCTATTCAACCAATTTTTGGCTGCAACAGAGTCATCTTCTCTCTTGCCATAGAAGTCCACAGCTCCAAACTTTCTTAACCTTTCTCGGTGTGATTTCTGCTGTGGAGCCGGTGGTGGTGGTGGTGCTGGCATTACCCCGGCCATTTGTCTGAAGAAATCGGCCATTTGCTGGAACATGGCCTGTGGAGGCTGAGCAGGCTCTGCTTGAGCTGGCGGAGCAGGTTCTCCCATGCCCCCAGTCTCAGCTGCTGCAGGTGGAGCATGACTCTCCACTTCCTCCTCAACTGTCCTCTGAGATAAAGGGTCCATATCCTATTCAAAATAAGAAAGATAAACAGATCTGCATTAGTGTCACCTCGACTCTTACAAATGCAATGCATGGTATGGACTCAATCTAGGCCCAAAAACGCCTAAACCGTGCTCTGATACCACTAAATGTAACACCCCTTACCCGACTACAGTGTAGCCGAGCAAGTTATGCCACTTAGTGTGCCGGAGCACTCTATTTTATCTTAATTTTATCTTAATTCATTTTTATTCTTCCTTTTAAATATAACTTATGAAATATAATTTATTTAAGCCATTTATCGAAATTATAATTTATTTAAGGTTCCGAAAATTTTAAAGAAAATCCGTGATCTGGCTAAAAATGGAGAAAACAGTTCTTCGGAACCTGTGAAAAACACTTCCAATATTCATATATTCGTATTCAATTACTCTCAAACTCCAATAATCATCATCTCAACATTTGTTAACCATTCATTTCTCAATTTCAATTCTCAATCATTCATCTCATTTGATAGTCATGTAACAATCACAGATCAATATTCACTTTTCCATTTACAAACACAAATTTGCATTATTTACATGAAAATCAAAATACATTACATAAGTTTCATTACATATGAGGAAATCAAAATTTATTACAGAATGCCAAAATGACACCTAGTGTCCTACCAATGCACTGCAAAAGTTGAGGTGATACGGACACTATGCAGAACTGTGAACGGCCTTACCCAATCTGTGGTCTACTGGGCCCTCTGTCCAAATCTTCAGTACCTACGCGTTGCAAAAGCGACGCGCTAAGCATAAAGCTTAGTGGTGCCAATAATACAAGAAAATATAATATGCAAATAAAAATAATATTTTCCTTGCTATTGTGTTCATAAGAAATGAATAATTACTAACTTATTGTGTATTCGAGAGCTAATCATGTTTCATGATATTAACTTCTTCATGCATTTCGTTAATTATTTTCTTCATGATATTGAGCTTCTTTGTATTTTTGTAATCATTCCTGATACTTAATTTTCGTATTTTCTTTAATAATCAGTTCAATCACAGTTATACTTTTCAATGCCCAAGTAACCTATCTTTGGGCATCGGATCGATAACGGGTCGTTGGCACCGATATCTGCGGTGCCTCGGGCCGTCATACCATGGGACGCAGAACGTCAACCACGTATGCAGTCAGTATGGCTAAAAAGCCATGATATCACATAATTAGCATAAAAGCCATGAATACGGGCATAAAAGCCATGAATACGGGCATAAAGCCATGAATACAGGCACAAAGCCTTTCCTTTCGCAGTACTGCTAAAACAATACCCTATTAGCATGCCAATCTATCCAAACCAATCACATTAGGCCTACTAGGGCATTTTGCACTTTTAAGTTTCACAATTTTTGAATTTTAAGTTTTCATGTCACTATTCATTTCATTAGTCAACTAAAATGTTGACTTTTGCATAAACAATAGGTACATTGGTTTTGACACTCCCAACATACCACATTTTGCATTCAAAACTTGTTGGTTTTAGTCACTTTCTCAAAGCTTAGGTCATTTTGGCAAAATTGCCAATTTTTGGTTTTGGTGTCACTATTCACCTCATTGGTCAACAAAAATGTTGACTTTTGGATAGAAAATAGGTGTATTAGTTTTAACACCCCAAACATACCACATTTTGTATTTAAAACTTGTTGGTATTGGTTGCCAATACCATTTCTAAGCTTAATGCTAATTGAACAAAATTTTCAGATTTGGTGCTTCATCTTTACTTTTCCATTTATTATTTTTACAGTGGGAATTTGAGGAAATGGTAAACATGAAAGTTGTTTCTTATTCTGTCTAGTTGAATTTCTTTTTTTGAATCACTCCATTTGGAGTTTTGTAGCTCAAGTTATGGCCAAAATAAGTTTCTTGCTCACGTCAATCGCTCATGCTGCACTTTTGGGTTTTGGCAGATTTTGGTCCAACTTTGGTCAGTAATTTGATCAAGTTAAGTTCATAATTTGGCCTAACTTTCTTCATATGAAATGTTCTACTATGCCTTAGGTTTTCATCGGTTCAAGAATTGCCTAAATCCGAGTTTTCTAGAGAGAGTTATAGTCATCCAAACATTACTGCTCAAATGAAAATTCTGGAAATCTCAGTACTGTAACACCCTCCCGGTAACCACTCCGTACATTCTACTGTTCCGGTGACCGGTGTCGGTCCAGACAGCTAGAATGTCACGACCCAGGGATGGGGTTGGGACGTGCTTGTTCAACCAACTGCGCACTGGGGTGAAAACTTCGTGTCCCACATCGGAAACGGGAAAAAAAGATTTGGGCCATATATGTCAGAGCCTTCCTCACCTGGTCAGAGCGCTTTTGGGAATGAAACCTCCCAAGGGACAAATCCGTGAGGCCCATGGGCCAAAGCGGACAATACTAACTGGAGAAGGATCGGGCTATTACAATTTGGTATCAGAGCTGGACTCCCTCTAGTACGGTGTGTGGTGCGAGGACGCACCAGGCGGAAGCTGGTGGGCTTGTCACGACCCAGGGATGGGGTTGGGACGTGCTTGTTCAACCAACTGTGCACTGGGGTGAAAACTTCGTGTCCCACATCGGAAACGGGAAAAAAAGATTTGGGCCATATATGTCAGAGCCTTCCTCACCTGGTCAGCGCGCTTTTGGGAATGAAACCTCCCAAGGGACAAATCCGTGAGGCCCATGGGCCAAAGCGGACAATACTAACTGGAGAAGGATCGGGCTGTTACAATTCAAATGTAATGGCCCGGCCCACTAGTGATATTGTCCGCTCTGGGCCGAAGCCCTCACGGTTTTAAAACGCGTCAATAGGGGTTACGAACCATCAACTTATAAACCCAGCATCTCTCCCGTGTTTTGCCGATGTGGGATTTGCCTAGAGTGTTACAATCCACCCCCCTTATGGGACTCAGCGTCCTCGCTGAGGTTTGCCCCACCATCGTTCAAGGTTGCACGCGGAGCAGCTCTGATACCACAAATGTAATGGCCCGGCCCACTAGTGATATTGTCCGCTCTGGGCCGAAGCCCTCACGGTTTTAAAACGCGTCACTAGAGGTTAGGAACCTCCATCTTATGAACCCAGCATCTCTCCCGTGTTTTGTCGATGTGGGATTTGCCTAGGGTGTTACATAGAACGTCCGGAAAAATATTTAAACTAAAGTTAGGAACCATAATTAACTCAAATATTAATAAGAAACACTTAGTAAAAATTTTAGAAATAAAATACAGCCAAGCAAAACGAGTCGGTGCCCAAGCGATGGGTAACCGGAGGGAAGTTGTGGTTCTCGCAACGAGGAGCCCTAGACCCGGGGAAAAAATTATAAAATAATTTTTGGGACTCCAGAGAAGGGTAATTGAGGTTCCCATGGCATTAGAATGCCAAGAAAATACCTAGAAAAATTTTTCAATCGGTACAGACGATTTTGACCCGTTAAGCCAAACGGAGGGCATTTTGGTCATTTCGCCTTCCAAGGTGATTTTTGGCCGACCTGTCCAGTTGAGTAAATAATTAATATAACGTAAAATATGAAGAAACATTACTAGAAATTAAATTGAACTTGAGTAGTGGAGGAAAGAAAAGAAAATGAGGAAAAGGGGCATTTATGACATCATGGTGATGTCATTAAGAAAATTTTGACCAATCACACTTAAGCCATTGTTTGACTAACTATTAAAAGAGATTAAAGAAGACCAAAATAACACAAATTGCAGCAGCTACCTCCCTCCCCAAAGGCCAGCCGAAACTGCCCTAGACACCTCCATGGATTTTTTTTTCAATCAAGCTCAATCTCTCCCTTTCTTACACCACTAAACCCTAACCCCTTTCATTAAACCTTGACCATATCACTTGGAGAAGCTCTTGGCAGACAAGAAGAAGAAGTAAAGTGAGGTTTAGGGGCTTGGAAAATTCTGCCCATTCAAGGTTAGTGCACTTATACCCATTAAACTCTTTATTTCCATGATTTTGGACTTGAACTTAGTAAGATTTGTAGTTTAAATGAACAAAAAACCTATGAGTATGAACACTTTAATTTTGGCTGCCCTAGTAAAAGAATATGTAGGAATGTTTTTGATGAGCTTGAAGTGAATTAGAAACCATATTTGAAGTTATAAACATATGAGTAATGCCTTAGTAGCTAGCTAAGGTAAATGGCATAAATTATGAATTTGAATTAGGGTTTTGGGGAGTGAAAAATTGATTTGGCTTAGGAAATTGTTAGAGCACATTTTAATGGTCAATTATTGACCATTTTAGGTATGTTGACCATAATTAGAACTGAAAAATGGTATGGCAAAGTCAAGGTATAAACTGCCCTAGGACAGCAGCATAGGGACTGAAAATTCAGTCCCTTTGCACTGCCATAACTTGGGCTGTGTTAGTCCAATTGAAGTTTGGCCAATTGGACATGAAACTAGGCTTATAATGGCACATTTTTTCTGAAGAAACCATGCCCAAAAGACCAAAGCAAGAGGACCAAACTTGGCCCCAATCCGGAACCCTGAAACTGATTCTGCAGAATTGGCTAAATGAACAGTAACTGTTCATTTGGCCATAACTCACTGTAGATTTGGTCAATTGACCTGAAATTTTTATAGCAACAAGTTAAGACATATACAAACAACTTTCATGAAGGAACCTACCCCAAATTATGGCCAGAACCTATCCAACCAAGTGACTCTAGTTACTGTTCATGCACTGTAGATATGGTAATTTTCTGCAGAATGCACATTCGGCCAGCTTGGGTCTTTGGACCATATCTAGAGCTACAAAACTCCAAATGGAGTGATTCAAAAAATGAAATTTAACTAGACAAAATAAGGAACAACTTTCATGTTTTACATTTCTTCAAATTCCTACAGTAACAGTGTCCAATGGAACAGTGAAGTTGACTCACCAAAACTGAAAATTCTGCTTGTGTTGAGTTACACTTTGGAATGGTATTAACACTTAATGCCAACAAGTTTTAAACACCAAATGTGGTATGTTGAGAGTGCCAAAGTCAATGTACACATTTTTATTCTAAAAGTCAACATTTTTGTTGACCAATGATGAATAGTGATACAAAAAATTTGAAATTCACAAATTGAAGATTTTAAAAGTTTCAAATGTCCTAGTATACCTAACAAGATTGGTTTGGATAGTTTGGCATGCCAATAGGGTTCAGTTAGCAGTACTGCACATGGCAAAAATGTCATTCTGTGATTTCATGGCTTTTAGCCATTCTGACTTTGCATTGAGACTTGGCCTTGTGCCTGAGATTATTTACTGACTTGGTAGTCGCATTACTGCACGGGTGATGCATATGCGACCGATGGTGTGACGGCCCGAGGTACTAGATACCCAGTGCCAGTTTACCCGTTATCCAGTCCAGTCGTCTAGTGTAGGTTACTTGGGCAACCAAATGAATGAAAATGAGTAATGTAGAAGAAATAAATGAATGGATATACAAATACATGAAAAACAAAACATGTACATGCAATACATATCTATATCTATTATTTCTTGTTATTTTATTATTGCACCACTAAGCATTATTGCTTAGCGCGTTGCTTTTGCCACGCGTAGGTACTGGAGATCCTGATCGTGAGCCCAGTAGACCACAGACTGGGTGAGTCCATCCTGCAGTTCTGCGCAGTGTCCGTGTCACCTCACTACCTGTAGTGCATTGGTAGGGCACTAAGTGTCATTTTGTCATTTTGATATTTTGTAGCAGATTTTTACTTTTTCATAAGTATTTGAACTCATGTAATATATTTTGATGTCCATGTAAATAATGAAAGTTATGACTATGAATGCAAAATTTGAGCATGTATTTATCGCTTGTATATGAGAAATGGATGTTTGTGAAATGAAAAGATTATTGAGAATTTGCTATTGAGAAATATTATTGAGATGATGGAATAAAAATATTGAAAGTGTTTTTAACAGGTTCCGAAGAACGGTTTTCTCCATTTTTAGCCGGTACTCCGCCGTATTTTCTTTAAAATTTTCGGAACCTTAAATGAATGATACTTTTGATAAATTGTTTAAATAAATTGTATTTCATAAATTATATGCAAAAGCATGATATAAATTAATTGAGGAATATTAGAGTGTGCTTGGTAATCGTGTGGCATTACTTACTCGGGTATCTTGTACGGGTAAGGGGTGTCACATTTAGTGGTATCAGAGCACGGTTTAGGCGTTTCTGGGCCTAGATTGAGTCCATACCATGCATTGCATTTGTAAGAGTCGAGGTGACACTAACGCAGATCTGTTTATCTTTCTTATTTTGAATAGGATATGGATCCTTCATCTCAGAGAGCCGTTGAGGAGGAAGTGGAGAGTCATGCTCCACCTGCAGCAGCTGAGACTGGGGGCATGAGAGAATCTGCTCCGCCCGACTCAAGCGAGCACCTTTCGGCCTCCACAGCCATGTTCCAACAAATGGCAGACTTCTTTAGACAAATGGCGGGTAATGCCAGCACCACCACCACCACCACCGGCTCCACAAAGTAAATCACACTGGAAAGGCTAAGGAAGTTTGGAGCCGTGGACTTCTATGGCAAGAGAGAAGATGACTCATGTTGCGGTAGAATTGGTTGAGCAGGCAGAGTACTAAAACAACTCCACCGCACTCGAGCAAAACCCGAAGCTGCCATCTCTTTCTTGCAAAATGATGCATATGAGTGGTGGGACACCGTGTCAGTGAAGTGCAGCGGAAGTCAGAACTTGGGACTTCTTTCTCTCCGAGTTCAAGAAGAAGTATGTGGGTCTTGTATACGGAAGAGAAGGAGAGAGTTCATTAACTGAGGCAGAGACAATTGTCAGTGGCTGAGTATGAGAAAGAATTAGTCCGATTAAGCCGCTATGGAAGGGAGATAGTCCCAAATGAAGCTGAAAGATGCAAGAGATTTGAAGAGGGACTAAATGACAACATCAAGATCCAGCTCACTGCCTTGGGAATCACAGAATTTACCAAGTTAGTGGAAGCTGCAATAAAGGTGGAAAAAGTAAGAATTAGTGAACAGACCAGAAGGGATAGACAGCAGAAGAGGGGACCAGTCGGTCTAGTTCGCTCCTGGATTTGGGAAGAAGTTTAAGGGTCCTCCCGCACAGAGTTCGGGTCGACCACGGGGCGAGTCGGTCTCGAGGCCCAGCCACAGTTCACCCCTAGGAGAGGTCAGTCCACACCATCAGTGGGCAACTCTCCAGGGATGGGGTTCAGGGGACCAGCCCCGGCATCTTCTGCATGTCCACACTGTCAAAAAAGGCATAAGGGGGAGTGTTGGAGAGTGACTGGTGCTTGCTTGAGATGTGGGTCGACAGAACATCAACTGAGGAACTGCCCGCAGAACTACTACATTGCTCCGACACAAGCGACAGACACCTTTGCACCACGTAGAGGTAGAAAATCGGCAAGTCGGAAGTGTTGGACCATCACGAGGCTCGCATCGAGCGGCAGAGAGGCGGATAATGGACCACCGCGAGAAATTATGCCTTGAGAGCTCGGGAGGAGCAAGATGCCGGACGTCACGAGTGCGTTCTCCTCTACACTACACTGTGTATGCATTGGTGGATCCAGATCCACTCATTCATACATCTGCATCAATCTACCCGTAGAAAGGGGATCTTGGTATGGGAGAGTGACCAAGACATTACGGTCACTAATCCATTCGATCACGATGTGGTAGTGAACAAGGTATACAAGGGTTGCCCTTTGAGGATTCAGGTATGAATTCTTGGCGGACTGATTGAGTTGCCTTTCCATGAGTTTGACGTGATTTTGGGAATGGACTGGTTGTCACGTCATCAGGCAATAGTTGATTGCAAATTGAAGAGAATTTCTCTAAAAACTTCAGAGGGTAATGAGATCACAATTGTGGGGGAAAGGACAGATTTCTTGTCCAATGTCATCTCAGCCACCGTTGCAAGAAGAATGATGAGAAAGGTTGAAGCCTACCTAGCACATGTGGTGGATACTAGGCGTGCTAAGCCAAACTTGAGTGACATACCCACGGTGAGAGACTTCCCAGTATTTCTGAAGAGTTGCCTGTTTGCCACGAGAAAGGAAGTCGAATTTGCTATTGAGACAACTGCCGGACAAAGACCCATTTCCATTGCTCCTTATAGGATGGCACCTACTGAATTGAGGGAGTTGAAAACTCAGTTGCAAGAGTTGCTTGATAAGGGGTTCATACGCCCCAGTGTGTCACCATGGGGAGCTCCAGTGCTGTTTGTGAAAAAGAAGGATGGGACTTTGAGGTTATGCATTGATTACTGCGGTTGAATAAAGTGTGATGAAGAACAAATATCCGTTGCCTAGAATTGATGATCTGTTTGATCGGTTGAAGGAAGCAGAGTATTTTCTAAAATTGATCTCAGTCGAGGTATCATCGGTTGAGGGTGAAGGATGCAGATGTGCCAAAGACGCATTCAGACCCGATATGGGCATTATGAGTTTCTAGTGATGCCCTTTGGCCTAACAAATGCACCAATGCATTCATGGACCTTATGAACCGTATCTTTCATCCACACTTAGATCGATTCGTAGTGGTCTTTATTGATGATATTTTGGTATATTCCAAGACTAGGGAAGAACATGATGAGCATTTGAGGATTGTTCTGCAAACCCTGAGAGAAAAGAAGCTGTATGCTAAAAGTCCAAGTGTGACTTTTGGTGAATGAGATAGCATTCCTTGGACACATAGTGTCACCGATGGGATTAGGTGGATCCCAAGAAAATAGAAGCGATGATGGAATGGAAGCCACCCAGAATACAACCGAGGTCGAAGCTTCTTGGGGCTAGCTGGGTATTCTGAGAAGATTTGTGAAGGATTTTCCTAATAGCCGCTCCAATGACCAAGTTACTACACAAGAATGACAAATTAGACTGGAATGACAAGTGTCAAAACAGCTTTGAGAAGTAAAAGGCTATGTAGACAGAGGCACTAGTGTTAACACGGCCCGAGGTCGTGAAAGGACTTCGTGGTCTACAGTGATGCTTCTCATAATGGGTTAGGGTGTGTATTGATGCAAGAGGGGAAAGTGATCGCTTATGCTTCCAGACAGCTAAGGCCACATGAACAGAACTACCCTACCCATGATCTAGAGCTCGCAGCAATTATCTTCGCACTGAAGATATGGAGGCATTACTTGTATGGTGAAAAGTGCTACATTTACACAGACCACAAAAGCCTGAAATATTTGCCAACCCAGAAGGAGCTCAACCTTAGACAGAGGCGATGGATTGAGTTCCTGAAGGATTATGACTGTGTAATTGACTACCATCCTGGGAAGGCAAATGTAGTTGCTGATGCTTTGAGCAGAAAATCCATGACAGCCTTGAGATCATTGAATGCCCGTCTAACTTTGATTCGAGATGGAGCTATTTTGGCTGAGTTGCAAGTGAGGCCAAACCTGTTACAGCAGATTTTAGATGGGCAGAAGGTAGATGAGAAGCTAATGGCTGTTATGAGCAAAATCCCATAAGGAAAAGCAACTGACTATGAAGTGAAGGCAGATGGGTGTCTGCATTACAAAGGAAGACTATGTGTACCAGATGATGGGGAATTAAAAGCCAATATTCTGAAAGAGGCACACACCAGTGTATATGCTATGCACCCAGGAAGTACAAAGATGTATCACGATCTGAAGCTTCAGTATTGGTGGCCTGGTATGAAGAGAGACATAGTTGACTATGTGACTAAATGCTTGACATGTCAGCAAGTCAAGGCAGAACATCAAGTTCCATCGGGTTTGCTCTGACCTATACGCATACCTGAATGGAAATGGGATCGGGTCACCATGGATTTTGTAAGTGGCCTACCTCTCACCCGGAAGAAGCATGATGCAGCATGGGTAATAGTGGATAGATTGACCAAGTCAGCACACTTTCTACCAGTTAGGACTGACTACTCACTGGAGAAGTTAGCAGAATTGTATATCAGTGAGATAGTTAGACTGCATGGAATTCCACTTTCCATCATATCTGATCGAGACCCAAGGTTTACATCAAGATTCTGGAAGAAGTTGCATGAGTCCTTGGGTACACAACTCCACTTCAAGATGACTTTCCATCCTCGAGACGGATGGGCAATCGTAAAGAGTAATCCGTAAACAATTGAAACCAATGGAATTGATACAAATATTGAACTGAAATGATAATAATAACATGAAATATATGTCAGGTCCTTGAGGATATGCTGAGGAGTTGTGTCATTGAGCTTGAGGGAAGTTGGGATAGATACCTCCCACTGGCAGAATTTGCATACAACAATAGCTACCAAGCTAGCATCCAAATGGCCCCATATGAAGCACTGTATGGGAGAAAATGTAGAACTCTGTGTCTTTGGGTGAATTGGCGAAGACAAGCGTAGGGCTGACACAGTGAAACAGTGAGGAGAAGGTAAAATCAATCAAAGCCAACTTAAAGGTTGCCTCGCATGCATGTAAATCTTATGTCGACCTGAAGAGAAAAGAAATAGAATATGTGGTTGGCGACAAAGTGTTCCTCAAGGTGTCACCATGGAAGAAGGTATTGAGGTTTGAAAGGAAAGGTAAGTTGAGCCCTAGGTTCATTGGCCCATATGAAATCATCGAATGTGTGGGTCCAGTGGCCTATAGGCTAGCTTTACCACCAGAGCTGGACAAGATCCACAATGTGTTCCACGTGTCCATGCTCAGAAGATACCGCTCAGATCCTTCGCATGTCATCTCCAGAGAAGAAATTGAAATACAGCCGGATTTGACATATGAAGAAGAACCTCTACGGATCCTAGCTCGGGAAGTGAAAGAGTTGAGGAACAAACAGATTCCATTGGTGAAAGTGCTTTGGAGGCACCACAACACCGAGGAGGCAACTTGGGAAAGTGAAGAAACGATGAGGCAACAGTTCCCTCAACTGTTTGCATCAGGTAAATTTCGAGGACGAAATTTAAATTAGAGGGAAGAGTTGTAACACCCTCCCGGTAACCACTCCGTACATCCTACTGTTCCGGTGACCGGTGTCGATCCGGACAGCTAGAACGTCTGGAAAAATATTTAAACTAAAGTCAGGAACCATAATTATATATCACAATATTTACAAACCAAAATAATTTACAAATTTAGTTTATAACTTTAATGTACAATTTTAATTTACTACTGCTCAAAACCAAGAACACTATATACATACAGTGAACATACATTATAATACAAAATGCAAAATATGGTATACTCAATATACTCGATGATCTCTCAGTGTAGTACTAGCAGCCTGGTCTGCTACCCTGTCAGTCTGTCTACCTGCGAAAGCAATAAAAAGCTATCGCTGAGCCAATGTATCAGTGGTGCACAACATTAACACAATGCAACTTTAAATCACAAATCATAAGTCATATAAGTAGCGGATACTTAAAACCATAGTTAAATTCAAAGACAGTGAATGTCATAAAGAATTTAAACTCCATTTCACAATATCACAATAAATCTCAACAAATCACACACACAGCTTAATCATGTTGCCAAAGTTCAATTCATCTCAAAAGCCGATGGCTTGTGAGGAATAACATAGCTAGCTAGTAATAATATGAGTACTCATTCTATTCGTCCTCAATAGGCACACACCTCAACACTTCAGCCAGAGAGGGAATTCAAAGTCAATTCATCCCACTAGACAAGCTAGCGAGGAATTCAATTAATATACATGATAGCTATGGTTTCAAACCATTTAGAATGTTTTTCAAGCAATAAGCATCCATCAAATATCATTAAGACAATTTTTCACAATTTAAACAATAATAGACAAATTGTCACAATTAATTTCAATTGAAAATTCAAAAGAAGTAACTGTTATGCACAAACCTCTGATAACTGTCTCTTGGCCCTGACTCAGTGTTTCCTTCCCTTTCCCTGAGTCTTTGCTAACTGAAACACACAATTTGAAATGTTTCAGTACTCATTTAAATTGTCTCTAAGAATAACGCTTAATAATTAACTTATTGAATTCTATTATTTCCTTAGTCATTCTAAGATGTTGACCCTCGATGCACTCTAGGTGAATTAGGTTTTAATGTTACCAATATATCACATTTGTAGCCTTTTAGTATTGGTACATATTACCAAATTCATTTCCAAGTATGTTGCATTTTATTGCAATTTGCCGGATTTCAGTATACTAATTTGACCTAGCTAGATGACCTAATTCCCTCGATTTTCAGGTTTCGATCCAAACTAGGTCTATGTCTTATTGCACGCTGGGCAAAATTTCAGGTCATTCTGAGTTGTGTAGACCAAGTTATGGTCAATTTACCAATGCTGAATAGAGTGTAACTCAACTTTGCTCAATAATTTGAATGGGTTAATGGCATAATTTGGGTTGGTGTTCTTCATGAAAGTTTTAGATCTATATCTTATCTAATTACTGGTAAAATTTCAAGTCAATTTGACCTGTCTAGCTCGAATTATGACCAAATGAACAGTTACTGTTCATTTGGTCGATTTAATGCGATGGCAGCCTGCTCTCATTTCACTTTGGTCAATTGGTTCACCAAGTTTTAGTCAGTTTTTTGCCATGGTTCCTTAATGAAAATTGTGCTATTTTATGTCTATTTTCATCTCCAATTGGTGGCATATCAATTGGACTTGTAAAATTTCCGTTTTGGTTCTTCAAAGTTGATTTGGTCATGCTGCTAGCAGCATGAGCAGCATGACCATTTGACCTACGAATTTAACTTCCATTCTCACAATTTCCACACATCTCTTTTGGTCATTATTGACCATTTTTCATCTCAAAATAGACCAAAGTCATCATTTATGCATTTCTCCAAAATTTGCCTCAAAACCCTAATCTCACTACTTTGTTGCAATTAATCACATTTAAGAATTTCAACTTAACCATTCAACTAATTAAAGCTTTTAAACTCATTCTAATGCATCAAACCTCAATTACATGTTCAATTCTATCAATTCCATCAAACCCTAACCCCCATCAAGTTGGCTGAATTTCCCTTTTTCCCTCAACACAATATTTCTTTCCTTTTTTCATTAAATTTTCACTTGCTCAACATCATTTTCTTAAGTATAAATTAATTTAAGTTAGGAGAGGGAGACTTACCTTTGATAAAGCTTTTCCCAACTTCAATCTCTTCACTTTTTCTTCCTTTCTTTGCTTTTAAGTTCTTAACCAAGGTCTAATATCAAGATTTGGTGTTGGGAATTATGGGAATTATGAAGAAAATTTAGGGTTTTATGAGCTTCAAATATTCATCAATGGAGGATTTTTGAGAGAAATGGTGAGAGAGAGGGACGGTTGGACATGGGGAGGAAGAAAGTGATTTTTTTCTTTTTAATTGTTAGCAATTATCCCCTTTTAGAAGACCAAAAATCCCAATTTAATAAAATAAATTAATTAATCCTTTATGACATCATGCATGATGTCATCACCTTTGACTTTTCCATCTTCTCTTTTTTTTTCTATTTATTTTTTTCTATTAGTTCTTTAATTTAATTCTCGATTCTGAAATTTTCTTTTCTCCGATTTTATTTGACAGTTACGTCAGGAGTTAGCTCTCGGAGTCAATTGACCAAATTGCCCCTCGCCGGTTCAACCCGGTTTGTAAATAATTCCATATTTCTTTCGGCTCCCTGACCTAATTATTTGACTAGCTTAACAGTTCTTTTTCGTGATTTTCTCTTTTCCACTGTGTTCATAAGGGTCCTAAGGACCGCAGCGTCACATTTTACGGTTCAAAATTTAAGTTTAAAACGACTTCGCAGTTGTTCCCGAGGAGGTCACCCATCGCTGTGACTCTCGGCTCATTTAACTTTTTATGTTCTGTTTTTGTTATTTATACTTAACTAATTGGTAATCACTAATTATTTGTGTTTATGGTTTCTCTAGTTGTCTTAAGTATGGTTCTAATCCCCTTAATTGTCCGGACCGACACCGGTCACCGGAACAGTGAAATCTACTAAGCTATGCAAACGAGGGTGTTATAATTCTCCCCCCCTTAATATAAATTTCGTCTCTAAATTTACCTGGTATCAATCTCTGAACAGCTGTGGGTGTTGTCTGCTCATGTCCTTCTCTCGTTCCCAAGTAGCTTCTTGGCCCGAATGATGGTTCCACAGCACTTTTACTAATGGTATCTGCTTGTTCCGTAGCTGCTTCACCTCATAAGCCAGAATCTTTATGGGTTCTTCTTCATGTGAGAGGTCTGGATTTACTTCAATTTCTTCTACTGGTAGTACATGAGATGGGTCTGATCGATACCTCCTCAACATCAACACATGGAAGACATTATGTATCTTCTCTAACTCTGGAGGTAGTGCCAAACGATAAGCCAAAGGACCCACTCTTTCCAATACCTCATATGGCCCGATAAAATGAGGACTTAGTTTCCCCTTCCTGCCGAATCTCATAATCCTCTTCCAAGGAGAAACCTTGAGGAACACTTTCTCACCCACTGCATACTCAATATCCCTTCTTTTCAAATCAACATAGGACTTTTGTGATCGATGCGACTTTAAGTCGACCTTTGATCACCCTGATTTTCTCTTCAGTCTGTTGAACAATTTCGGGTCTAATCATTTTTCTTTCACCCACGTCATCCCAACACAAAGGGGTTCTACATTTTCTTCCATACAAAGCTTCATATGGAGGCATCCCAATGCTTGATTGGTAGTTATTATTGTAAGCAAACTCAATCAAAGGCAAGTGTGTATCCCAACTACCCTCAAACTCAATCACACAAGCCCGTAGCATGTCCTCCAAGATCTGAATTACTCTCTCGGGTGGCCATGCATGCGTGGGTGGAATGTCTTGAAGTTCAATCTAGTTCCTAGGGCTCTCTGAAGACTACCCCAGAATCTAGAAATGAACCTAGGATCTCTGTCTGATACAATGGATACTGGCACTCCATGAAGCCTCACAATCTCATCAATGTACAACCTGTCCATTCGGTCTAGACTGTAGTCCATTCGGACTGGCAGAAAATGAGCAGACTTAGTTAGTCTGTCGACAATGACCCATACTGCATCATGACTCTTCTGTGTCCTTGGAAGTCCCATTACAAAATCCATAGTTATTCTTTCCCATTTCCATTCGCGCGGCGGTGGATGTAACACCCCAGTTGGTACTTGATGCTCTGCCTTTACTTGCTGACAAGTTAGGCATTTGGATACAAACTCTGCCACATCTCCTTTTAAACCCATCCACCAGTAATGCTCCTTTAGCCCTCTATACATTTTTGTACCACCAGGATGCATTGCAAAAGGAGACTCATGTGCTTCCTTCAAAATGATCTGCCTCAAATCAACATTATTAGGAACACATATTCTACCTTTGGTGTAGATGAGACCATCATTTCGATTGAGAACTCGGTTTCTTGCCTGCCGAACTTCCTCCAACGACTTCGATACTTTTCATCATTACGGCGACCATTCTGATCTGATCAATTAACACAGGCTGTACATGCCATGCAACTGCTGTCTGCCCCTCATCATTAATCTCTAAACTGGCATGTAATGATCTCAACTCATGCACCAAAGACAAGGGAGTAACTTGTAGACTTGCCATAGTCTTGCGACTTAGGGCATCAGCCACAATATTAGCTTTCCCTGGCTGATAGTCTATTAGACAATCATAGTCTTTTATCAACTCTAACCATCTCCTCTGTCTCAAATTCAACTCTTTTTGGGTGCCCAAATACTTCAAACTCTTATGATCTGTGTAGATATAGCACTTCTCCTCATACAAATAATGTCTCCAGATCTTAAGAGCAAACACAATAGCTGCAAGCTCCAAATCATGTGTTGGATAATTCCTCTCATGCGGTTTCAGTTGGCATGATGCATAGGCAATGACATTTCGATCTTGCATCAACACGCAACCTAACCCATTATGAGAGGCATCATTTATCAGTATATTCTTTACCGGTGTAGGTAAAGTCGATCGAGCCTCGACCAAACATCTCTTCAATTCATCAAAACTTTGCTGGCATTTGTCCATCCACTGAAATTTCACATCCTTTCTAAGTAGCTTGGTTAATGGAGATGCCAACATGGAGAATCCCTTTACAAATCGACGGTAGTATCCATTAACTTGAGCGTGAATCTCTATGACATTTCGGGTGGCTTCCAATGGGGCGACTTCAATCTTGCTAGGATCTACCTTAATACACTCTGCGATACTATGTGCCCTAAAAGGATATCTCCTTCACCAAAATTCACATTTCGACAATTTGGCATATAGTCATTTCTCCTCAAAGTCTGCAGTACAATCCATGAGATATCTATCGTGCTCTTCTGCATTCCTCGAATAGACCAATATATCATCAATAAATACCACAACAAACTGGTCGAGGTATGGTCTGAAGATAGTGTTCATCAGATCCATAAAAGCAGCTGGAGCATTAGTTAACCCGAATGGCATGACCAAGAACTCATAATGACCATAGCGGGTTCTGAAGGCAGTTTTTGAAATACTCTGCTCTTGAACTTTCAGCTGATAATAACCTGATCTCAGGTCAATTTTGGAGAACACAGTTGCACGCCTCAACTGATCAAACAAGTCATCAATGCGGAGAAATGGGTATCTGTTCTTTATTGTCACCTTATTCAACTGCCGATAGTCAATGCATAACCGGAGAGTGCCATCTTTCTTCTTTACAAACAATACTGGCGCTCCCCAAGGTGACACACTAGGGCGGATAAAGCCCTTATCAAGGAGCTCTTGCAACTGTACTTTCAATTCTTTTAGTTCTGCTGGTGCCATTCTGTATGGTGTTATGGAGATTGGGTCCACACCAGGCATAACATCAATTTCAAACTGCACTTCTCTTTCTGGAGGTAATCCTAGCAATTCATCAGGAAACACATTCGGAAAGTCACATACAGTAGGAATGTCCCTCAGTGCTGGACTCCCCACTTGGGTGTCTATCACATGTGCCAAGTACGCCTCACACCCTTTTCTAATCATTTTCCTGGCCAGTGCAGCTGAAATGATGTTTGAAGGCAATAACTGTCTCTCCCCATGTATTACTATATCACCATACTGAGGAAGACCAAAAGTGACTCTTGATCTCTGATCAATCATGACGTGATGCCTGGCTAACCAATCCATGCCCAAGATAATGTCATAATCTCTGAAGGGCATTTCAATTAAATCAGACAAAAAAGTGTGTCCTTGGATCACCAAAGGACAATCCCTATATAGCCTATTTACCCTGACCTCCTGGCCTAATGGACTAGTTATTAGCACATCATAGTCCATCGGTACACACTGAATAGCAGTAGAGCACATCACACTAGCACTAACATATGAATGTGTGGATCCAGGATCAAATAACACATACACATCTTGGTCAAGGATAGAGAAAATACTAGCTACTACATCTGATGTTTCAGCTTCCTCCCTCTGACGCATGGTATACACTCTGACTGGTGCGCTACTAGGTGATGGCTGGTTAATAGTGCTCTGACTTCCAGAAGTGTTACCAGCACCCCTACCTCTGCCTCTACCTCTAGCGGTGGCGTGACCCTGCAGGTGCGAGACTTGGGCTGAACAACCGGATGTAGTGAAAGATCGGACAGTAGCGGACTAGTACAATCCTTAGCGAAATGTCCGCTCCCTCCACAATTAAAACATGCACCGGTGGCCTTGAAACAAACCCCACCATGAGTTTTCCCACAAGTTTCACACTGTCGTACTGATAGAGATCCTCGAGAAGCTTGTTGGGTCGGCTGACCAGACCGGGGTGGTCTTTGGCTAAAAAATATGCCTCTACCAGATTTACGGGAGCTAGATCCCCCAAACTGTTTCCTCTTCCCAGAACCACTTTCAGATGCTTGCCCCGTAGTCTTTTCAGTTTTCTCCTGAGGACCCTTCTTCACTGCCCCTTCTGATTCTATCCTTTCCAGTTCCAAGGCCTGTGAGATCAATTCAGCGAAATTCTGATGTCTGAAACCCACAACTTGCATCCTCAGACTTGGCCTTAGGCTGGACTCAAACCTCTTGCATCTGTCTCTGGGGGTGGAGACTAAGCTTCCAGCATAGTGGCTTAGCCTTGAGAAGTCTCTCTCATACTCTGCTATGGTTCGGTCCCCTTGCTTCAAACTCAGGAATTCTTGCAATGTCTTATCTACATATGCATCAGGAACCCATTTCTGCCTGAATTCTCTCAGGAAGTCTGCCCATGTCAGCACAGGTGGCTCAACCAGGCTGTGGGGGATGGTCTTCCACCATCCATATGCATCCCCTTGTAACAAGGAAACGGAATACTCAAACTTCATCTCTTACGTACCTGCTGCGGTTTTGTAAACTCGTTCCATTCTTTCCAACCAACATTACGCCTCCGGTGGATCCACGGTGCCTTTAAACTCGGTGGCCCCAAATTTCATCGATTTTCATATTGCCGTGAGAAATTTGTGGTTGTCTTTGCAGTCTTGGCATCTGAGCTTGGGGTGGCACATTACTCGCCATTTGTTGGAAGAATGCAGCCATCTGCTGTACAAATTGAGCAGGAAACTGCGGTGTTGGAGCAGGAGCTGGAGTGGCTGACCCACTCACGTTCTGGAGTGCTGGGGCTTCCCCTTGAACCTCAGCCTCAACAGATTGTTCTTCGGAATGATCTCCTCCTTCCATTCAGTTTTTCACAAATTTTCTACTTCCTGAGATTAAACACAAGGAGGTTGACCTCCGTTAGTGCATATTCATGATGTAAATATGTCATATGTATCAATTTAAAGACACTTGAGCAGTTGTACTTATCAATAAAATGTTCATACACATAGTCAAAATTTATTGAAAAACCATGCTCTGATACCACTAAAACATATCACACCTTACCCCTCCGTAAGGCATAACATGATCCCGTAGAGTACTTAATGAACTACCGAACTTCACCTACCGATGACTCATTAAGTACCCTACAAGGGATTTTAAAACGATTTTCTTATATTTTGGAAGTGGTGAGCATTTTAGTGAGAATTAAAAATCATTTATTCAAAGTTTAAATACTAGTAAAAATTTTGTCCATTTTAATTTTGCCGTAAATTTTATAAAAATTTGGACAGAGTTCCGTTTGAAATTGGAGAAAACAGTTCTTCAAATACCTAAAAAAAAGCACTTCCAAAAATATTTCACAACTCCCAACCTTCAATAACTCAATCAACTCAGTTCAACACACTTCAAAATAATTTCACAATACAATTCAAGACTTATCATCACAAAATATTTAATATCTCCAATCACAAAGCATAAAGTAAGAAATTCATAAGTACAAATATTAATTTACAGAAGGAAATCCAAAAAAAAATATTATTACAATTTATTCACAACTGCTCAACTTTCATTGATACATACAACATTTCTATATTTACATCAAAATTATCTACAAGGGTATAAAATAATACCCGTACAAAAGATTGGTGTGATCTTCAACTCGATGTGACTCACTCTGCTTTTCCTTGCTCTTATCTGCGACAGCAAAATAAGCTATCGCTGAGTATAAAAATACTCAGTGGTGCACAATAAAAATTTAAAATGCAATAAATAAATCATTCATTGCCAAACACAATTTAAATGTTTCTCAATCACATTTCACAATATTAAAATTCATAATAACACCATTTTGTCAAATAATCTATTAAACACAATTTAGTCAAACAATTTCATAAACACAGTGTTGCCAAAGTCATACACAACTTAAGCCATGACACAAAATTTCCGATCAATGCCGCGTTGTACACCACGACAAAGCAATCTCAACCCCATTAATCGAAATCAATGAGTGAGGTGGCTAGCTAGCTAATGAGTACTCATACGATTTAGAGAAGGAGGAAAATAAACGATCTCAACCCCATAAATGGAGGAGGAATAATAAGTAATTGTCATGCTAAGTGTGAATCAAGAATCCATTTCAAACATTACATTCACATATTGCATACAAAAATCAAATCAATTTCCAAAGTTACAATTTGATCACAAGGTGGCAACACAAAAGTTCATAAATTCATAATGCGTACTAAATCAATTTTTCAAGGATAAAATGCTTAAATAGGGTTTATTGTGCACAAACCTCAAGCGAGTCGTCCCTTAGCCTCGACTCGGTTCCTCGGGTTCCTTCCCGATATTCTTTTCAACTGAAACACACAATTTTACAATATTTCAGTACTAGAACTTAACATAAATCCAAAATAACTTTAGCTTTATAATTACCTAGCTCTAACGTGCTAAATTCGACATTCTTTAAATTTTGTGTTTCGGGCTACTATTCACTGCACTATTCAAGTTAAATAGTTGACTTTCTAAGACTTAATAGGTATGGGAATTCCAACTTCACCCACATACCACATTTTGGTCACTAAACTTGTTGGTTTTGGTCATTTTCTCAAAGCTTAGGTCATTTTGGCAAAATTGCCAATTTTCGGTTTTGGTGCTTCGAAGTTGCACTGTTCCATTGGTCAATCTACTGTTGGAATTTGGCAAAACTTCCTTCATAGAAAATGTTCCTTATTGTCTTAAGTGTATTCTCATTTTTGGATCACCCCAATTGAAGTTTTTTAGCTCAAGTTATAGCCAAAATACAGTTACTATTCACGTGCACTGTTCATACTGCAACTATGGTTCTGGCAGGTTTTTGATCCAATTTTTTTAGTAATTTGATCAAGTTAAGTTCATAATTTGGTCTACCTTTCTTCATATGAAATGTTCTACTATGTCTTAGGTTTCCATCGGTTTAAGAATCACCTAAATCAGAGTTTTCTAGAGAGAGTTATAGCCATTCAAACATTACTGCTCAAATGGCAATCCTGCAGTTTTGCAGGTACAGTAACTCAACTTTGCTCAATAATTTGAATGGGTTAATGGCATAATTTGGGTTGGTGTTCTTCATGAAAGTTTTATATCTATATCTTATCTAATTTTTGGTAAAATTTCAGGTCAATTTGACCTGTCTAGCTCGAATTATGACCAAATAAACATTTGGTCAGTTTGGTGCAGTGGCAACCTGCTCTCATTTCACTTTGGTCAACTAGTTAACCAAGTTTTAGTCAGTTTTTTGCCATGGTTCCTTAATGAAAATTGTGTTATTTTATGTCTATTTTCATCTCCGATTGGTGACATATCAATTGGACTTGTAAAATTTCCATTTTGGTCCTTCAAAGTTGGTTTGGTCATGCTGCCAGCAGCATGACCATTTGACCTACGAATTTAACTTCCATTCTCACAATTTCCACACATCTCTTTTGGTCATTATTGACCATTTTTCATCTCACAATAGACCAAAGTCATCATTTATGCATTTCTCCAAAATTTGCCTCAAAATCCTAATCTCACTACTTCGTTGCAATTAATTACATTTAAGAATTTCAACTTAACCATTCAACTAATTAAAGCTTTTCAACTCATTCTAATGCATCAAACCTCAATTACATGTTCAATTCTATCAATTCCATCAAACCCTAACCCCCATCAAGTTGGCTGAATTTCCCTTTTTCCCTCAACACAATATTTCTTTCCTTTTTCATTAAATTTTCACTTGCTCAACATCATTTTCATAAGTATAAATTAATTTAAGTTAGGAGAGGGAGACTTACCTTTGATGAAGCTTTTCCCAACTTCAATCTCTTCACTTTTTCTTCCTTTCTTTGCTTCTAAGTTCTTAACCAAGGTCTAATATCAAGATTTGGTGTTGGGAATTATGGGAATTATGAAGAAAATTTAGGGTTTTATGAGCTTCAAATATTCATCAATGGAGGATTTTTGAGAGAAATGGTGAGAGAGAGGGACGGTTGGACATGGGGAGGAAGAAAGTGATTTTTTTTCTTTTTAATTGTTAGTAATTATCCCCTTTTAGAAGACCAAAAATCCCAATTTAATAAAATAAATTAATTAATCCTTTATGACATCATGCATGATGTCATCACCTTTGACTTTTCCATCTTCACTTTTTTTTTCTATTTATTTTTTTCTATTAGTTCTTTAACTTAATTCTCGATTCCAAAATTTTCTTTTCTCCGATTTTATTTGACAGTTAGGTCAGGAGTCAGCTCTCGGGGTCAATTGACCAAATTGCCCCTCGTAAGTTCAACCGGTTTGTAAATAATTCCATATTTCTTAGGCTCACGACCTAATTATTTGGTGGCTTAAAAGTTCTTTTTCGTGATTTTCTCTTTTCCACTTTGTGTTCATAAGGGTCCTAAGGACCGCAGTCACATTTTACGTTTGAAATTTGAGTTTAAAGCGACTTGTGATGCGTTCAGGAGGTCACCCATCGCTGTGACTCTCGGCTCGTTTAACTTTTTATGTTCTGTTTTTCTTATTTATACTTAACTAATTGGCAATCACTAATTATTTGTGTTTATGGTTTCTCTAGTTGTCTTAAGTATGGTTCTAATCCCCTTAATTGTCCAGACCGACACCGGTCACCGGAACAGTGAAATCTACCATGCTATGCAAACGGGGGTGTTACAATTTTCTTTTCTTATATTTCATTCTTTTATATATCCTCATCAATATTTAAGTGTAGTTCTAGGCATCCTAGCTATCCGGGCAACACTGGTCACCGGAACAGTAGAACGCACTACCGAACCTAGGGGTGTTACAATTCTCCCCCCCTTAAAATAAATTTCGTCTCGAAATTTTACACAGCATCGATTTCTAAACAATTTGTGGGTCTTTGTCTCCTCATGTCCTCTTCACGTTCCCAAGTAGCTTCCTGGCCTGAATGATGGTTCCACAGCACTTTAACCAGGTGTATCTGTTTGTTCCTCAACTGCTTCACCTCATATGCTAGAATTTCTATGGGTTCTTCCTCATATGAGAGGTCTGGATTTACCTCAATCTCTTCAACTGATAATACATGAGATGGGTCAGATCTATACCTCCTTAACATGGATACATGGAAGACACTGTGTATTCTTTCTAGCTCTAGAGGTAATGCTAGCCGATATGCCAAAGGACCCACTCTCTCCAGAACCTCATATGGTCCGATGAAACGAGGACTCAGTTTCCCCTTTCTACCAAATCTCATAATCCTCTTCCAAGGAGAAACTTTAAGGAATATCTTATCACCCACTGCATATTCAATATCTATTCTCTTCAGATCCACATAGGACTTCTGACGGTCTGATGCAACCTTGAGTCGATCTCTGATCAATCTGATCTTTTCCTCTGTCTGCTGAACAATTTCTGGCCCAATCATCTTTCTTTCACCTACTTCATCCCAACATAGGGGAGTTTTGCACTTTCTACCATACAAAGCTTCATATGGAGGCATCCCAATGCTTGATTGGTAGCTATTGTTATAAGCAAACTCAATCAAAGGCAAGTGTGTATCCTAACTACCTTCAAACTCAATCACACAAGCCCGTAGCATATCCTCCAATATCTGAATTACCCTTTGGTGGCCATGCATGCATGGGTGGAATCTTTGTCTTTGAAGTCCAATCTAGTTCCTAGGGCTCTCTGAAGACTACCTCAGAATCTAGAAGTGAACCTAGGATCTCTATCAGATACAATTGATACTGGCACTCCATGCAGTCTTATAATCTCATTTATGTACAATATGGCCAATCTCTCCAGGCTATAGTCCATCCGGACTGGCAAAAAGTGAGTAGACTTGGTCAGTCTATCAACTATAACCCATACTGCATCATGACTATTCTGTGTCCTTGGAAGTCCCGTAACAAAATTCATAGTTATCCGTTCCCATTTCCACTCTGGTACTGGTAATGAATGTAACAAACCTGCTGGTACTTGATGTTCTGCCTTCACTTGCTGACAAGTTTGGCATTTAGAAACAAATTTAGCTCTATCTCTCTTCATACCCATCCACCAGTAATGTTTTTTCAACCCTCTGTACATTTTAGTTCCACCAGGGTGCATAGTAAAAGGAGATTCATGTGCTTCCTTCATAATGATCCGTCTCAATTCAACATCATTAGGAACGCAAATTCTACCCTGATGTAGTAGTAAACCATCATCTCTCACAGAGAATTCAGGTTTCTTGCCCTGCTGGACTTCTTTCAGTAGCTTCTGATATTTATCATCACTCTGGGTAGCCATTCTGATCTGATCAATCAACACTGGCTGTACATGCCATGCAACTACTGTCTGTCCCTCATCATCAATTTCTAAATTGGCATGCTGTGCTTTCAACTCATGTACCATGGACAAAGGAGAAACTATGAGACTTGCCATAGTCTTGTGACTTAAGGCGTCAGCCACCACATTTGCTTTCCCTGGCTGATAGTCTATTAAGCAATCATAGTCTTTAATCAGTTCTAACCATCTCCTCTGCCTCAAATTCAATTCCTTCTAGGTGCCCAAGTACTTCAAGCTCTTGTGATCTATGTAGATGTAGCATTTCTCCCCATACAAATAGTGTCTCCAGATCTTCAGAGCAAAAACAATAGCTGCTAGCTCCAAATCATGTGTTGGGTAGTTCCTCTCATACAGTTTCAGCTGGCGTGATGCATAAGCAATGACATTTCGATCTTGTATCAATACACAGCTTAACCCATTGTGAGAAGCATTACTATAAACTGTGTATTCTTTACCCGAGGTAGGTAAAGTAAGGACTAGAGCTTCAGTCAAACACCTCTTCAACTCATCAAAACTCTGCTGGCATTTATCTGTCCACTGAAATTTTACATCTTTCCGAAGTAACTTGGTCAGTGGAGAAGCTAACATAAAAAATCCTTTCACAAATCGATGGTAATACCTAGCTAAACCCAGAAAACTGTGAATTTTTGTGATATTCCAGGGCGGCTTCCAATTAAGGATAGCTTCTACCTTGCTGGAATCTACCTTGATCCCTTCAGCTGACACAACATGTCCCAAGAAGGAGATTTCTTTCAGCCAAAATTCACATTTCGACAATTTGGCGTATAGTTGTTTCTCCCTTAAAGTCTGTAGTATAATCCGCAGATGTCTGTCATTCTCCTCTGCATTCCTTGAATATATCAAAATGTCATTAATAAACGCCACCACAAACTGGTCGAGATATGGTCTGAAGATAGTGTTCATCATATCCATAAAAGCAGCTAGAGCATTAGTTAACCCGAATGGCATTACCAGAAATTCATAGTGGCTATAAAGCAGTTTTTGGAATACTCTGCTCTTGCACTTTCAACTGATAATAATCAGATCGCAAATCAATTTTGGAGAATATAGCTGCACCCTTCAACTGATCAAATAGATCATCAATGCGAGGCAATGGATATCTATTCTTTATTGTGACCTTATTCAACTATCGGTAGTCAATACATAAGCGGAGGGTGCCATCTTTTTTCTTAACAAACAATACTGGCACTCCCCAAGGTGACACACTAGGGCGGATGAAGCCCTTTTCAAGTAGTTCTTGCAATTGTACCTTCAACTCTGCTGGTGCCATTCTGTATGGTGTTATGAAGATTGGATCCACACCAGGCAGAACATTAATTTCAAACTGCACTTCTCTCTCCGGAGGTAATCCTGGCAATTCATCAGGAAACACATCTGGAAAGTCATATACTGTAGGGATGTCCCTCAATGTTGGGCTCCCTACTTGGGTGTCTACCACATGTGCCAAGTATGCTTCACACCCCTTTCTGATCATTTTTTTGGCTAGTGCAGCCGAAATGACTTTTGATGGCAATAGCTGCCTCTCCCCATGTATTATCACATCACTGTACTGAGGGAGACCAAAAGTGACTGTCTTCAACCTACAGTCAATCATGGTGTGATGCCTTGCTAACCAATCCATGCCCAAGATGATATCATAATCTCCAAAGGGCATTTCAATGAGATCAGACAGAAAGGTATGTCCTTGGATCACCAAAGGACAATCCCTATATATTCTATTAACCCTGACCTCCTGTCCTAGCGGACTTGTTACTAGCACCTCAAAGTCCATTTTCACACACGGAACAGCAATGCAATCAATGATACTAGTACTCACATAAGAATGGTAGAACCCAAATCAAATAATACAAACACATCTTGATTAAAAATTAAGAAGGAACCAGCCACAACATCAGATGTCTCGGCCTCTTCTCTCTGTCTCATTGCGTAGACTCTGACTAGAGCACTGCCTTACTCTGATTGATTCACAGTGCCTTAGCTGGCTGCTGGACTACCTCTACCCCTACCTCGGCCGGACTCTGAACTGACCTTTCTGCAGTAGTAGGAGGTGGTCCAACTCTGCGAGTACTGGTGCAGTCTTTGGCAAAGTGCCCTGTGCCTCCACAGTTATAACAGGCTCCTAAGGCCTTATAGCATACCCCACTATGAGTTCTTCCACAAATTTCACATTGGCGGGGAGGGTAGGAACTTCTGGTACTCTGCTGACCAGATAGAGGAGGTTTCTGTCCCGAATATCTTCCCCTACCGGACTTCTGACCACCTCTGTTGTGTCCCCGAAAGTTTTTCCTCTTTCCAGTAGGACCACTGGAACTCTGTTCTACTGACTTTCCCTCTTTTCAGTCTTCTCTGATTTCTTTTTCTCTGGGGCCGCTTCTAACTCAATTCTCTCTAATTCCAGTACTTGAGAAATAAGCTCAGAGAAGTTGTTATGTTTGAATCCGACCACTAGTAATCTGATACTGGGCTTCAAGCCGGTTTCAAACCTCTTACATCTCTCCCTACTAGTAGAAAGTAGACTTACTGCATAATGGCTCAGGCGGGAAAATTCCCTTTCATATTCAGCCACCAATCTACTCCCCTATTTCAGACTTAGGAACTCTTGCAGCTTCTGGTCCACATAAGCATTAGGGACATATTTTTGTCTGAACTCCCATAGAAAATCATTCCATGTTAGCACTGAAGGTTCTACCAGACTATGGGCAATGGTTTTTCACCAGTCATATGCATCCCCCTGTAGCAGAGACACTGAATATTCAAATCTGAGCTCCTCTATACAATGTAGCTTCTTGAATACCCTATCCATTCTCTCTAACCACTGTTCTACCTCTAGAGGATCTACTGTCCCCTTGAACTCAGTAGCCCCATATTTCATCAATTTGTCATACTGCCTAGCAGAAGACTGTGGTTGTACCACTGGTGTCTGTAGTGGGACTTGAGTAGGCACGTTACTAGCCATTTGTTGGAACATTGCAGCCATCTGCTGAGCGAACTGAGCAGGAAACTGTGGTACTGAAAGGGTTGGTGCTGCTGATCCACTGACATTGTATAGGGCTGGGGCATCCCCTTGTGCCTCAGCCTCTATAGATTGATCGACTGAACGATCACCCTCTTCCATAGTCAATTCGAGGATCTAAGACCTCCTGAACAATAACACAAGGAGATTTCCTCCCGTAAGTGCATATTTATAATGTAATGTACTGTATGTATCAAACAATGACATTGAGCAATTGTACTATGAAGAAAGAATATTCAAATTATAGGTAAAAATAGAATTTAAAAACTAGCTCTGATATCACTAAAACATGTCACACCCTACCCCTCTGTAAGGCATAACATGATCCCGTAGTATACCTAATGAATTACCAACTTCGTCTACTGATAACCCATTAAATATACTACAAGGGATTTTAAACCTTTTTTTTACTTCATTTTAGAGTGGTGAGCACTATTCACAAGTGTTAAAAAAAATTTTGAACTGAAGTGAAACAGCTAACACATTTGAAGAATTAACAATTTCTACAAAAATTTTGGCAAAGTGTCATCTGTATTTTAAATAAAGCAGTTCTTCAAAAACCTGTAAAAAAGCACTTCAATTATTTTGTTCAATCCTCAAACTCCAATTTTTAATTAACACAATAAGTTTCTCAACAATTGTCAACTCAAATCCACAATAATTTTTTAGTGTTTTCAAAAGCTGAGATAAAAGAAATATATCACAATATTTACAAACCAAAATAATTTACAAATTTAGTTTACAACTTTAATGTACAATTTTAATTTATAACTGCTCAAAACCAAGAACACTATATACATATAGTGAACATACATTACAATACAAAATGCAAAATATGGTATACTCAATATACCCGATGATCTCTCAGTGTAGTACTAGCAGTCTAGTTTGCTACCCTGTCAGTCTGTCTACCTACAATGTCATACCTTACCCCTCTGTAAGGCATAACATGATCCCGTAGAAAACCTAATGAACTACCACACTTCACCTACCGATAACTCATTAAGTACCCTACAAGGGATTTTAAAACAATTTTCTTACTTTTTATAAGTGGTGAGCATTTCTAAATAGATATTAAAACATTTAATTAAAGTTAGAAACTAGTTCAAATTTTTAGCCCATTTAATTTTTTCACAAATTTTATAAAAATTTCGATAGAGTGCTGTCTGTATTTTGAGAAAACAGTTCTTCAAATACCTGAAAAAAAAAAAAAAAAAAAAACACTTCTAATCATTGTCGCAAGGGATTTTGCGGTCGCCTGAACGAACCCTCACCGAAGTGGGAAAGAATGAGGAGTCGCCACCTTAGTTTTGAGGGAAACTAAAGAAAACCATTTGTGAAGACAAATTGCAATAAAACCACTTCAAGGCAGAGATTCTAGGTTCGGGGTCCGTAAACTGGTGGGGAAGGTGTTAGGCACCCCACCTCGTCCCTTAATAAGGGTAAGTAGATTTAACTTTGCATTAGTTAGGAGGGTTTGAAAGGAAATGTTAATCCTTTTGACCAAAGGAATATTTGATTTTTCACTAAATTTGGATTACCCATATACATAAGTAAATGAGACAACCTCAGTGAATTGACGTCGCATATCGTTTTTGGTTTTGGGATTATTTTGCGTATAGGTTAAAATTTGGTGTGAGAATCAGATAAGAACTCTCCTCCTATCTCTTTTAAATATTTATTAAAATTCTGAGTGGAGATCGGATAAGAACCCTCCTCCGATCCCTTTTGAAGTATTTAAAATTTAGGATTGAGAATCGGATAAGAACTCTCCTCCTATCTCTTTTAAATATTTATTAAAATTCTGAGTGGAGATCGGATAAGAACCCTCCTCCGATCTCTTTTGAAGTATTTAAAATTTAGGATTGAGAATCGGATAAGAACTCTCCTCCGATCTCTTTTAAGTATTTATTAAAATTTTAGCTCGAAGATCGGATAAGAACTCTCCTCCGGTCTCTTTTAAATGTTTATGGAAATTTTAGATCGATAAACAGATAAGAACTCTCCTCCGATCTCTTTTAAGTACTTATTAAAATTTTGAGCTGAGAATCGGATAAGAACTCTCCTCCGATCTCTTTTAAATTAACAGGAGCCTGAAAGGGACTTTTCCGATCTCCCAAATTTTAATTTCAGCTACATGTCATAAGAGCCTAAAGCTAAGGATTCTGGCATTCAAAGGTGCTGGGGATAAGGCTTCTTTAAACTAATTGATACCTTGTGACTAGACGGGGGATATTAGACTGAATTTACCGACCTCCCATGTGGTCACCTTACCAATACCTATTAATGCCCGATCTATTCTATTTAGTTATCCAAGGTTTGGTTTCATTTTGTCTTATGACGTCTTGCCTAATGACCTATTGAATTTTCCTAGTGATTCGGCTTCACCATTTCCCTGTCTTATTATTTATTCCTTTTATCATTATAAAAGGACTTTTAAGTTGCCGTTACCTACATTTTGTTTAGTTACTTCTACGCTATTCGGGACCAGAACTCCTGTGCTAAGAAGTAATGAAGATTAATCAAAGAATAGACTGATTAACAAAGAAGTAAACTCGAGAATGAATGTCTCCGTGTTTAAAACATAGTATAAACTTGGTGAAAATTACAAACAGAAAAAGAATAAATGAAATACGTGAATAAAGAAGAACATTTGATAAAATAACAATATAGCACTCACCTGTAGGGAGTCGAATCTACTAAACTAACTATGGAATCACAGAATGTAACAGGACTGCAGGTTGATAGCTGGAGGATTAAGGTTCGCCTCGAAATGAAGGATTCTTTGTTAAAATGTAAACAGGTCAAAATAACCAAGCTTGAATGGAGTTGAGCTTGGACAATATGAATGGAAATAGAAGATAACAAAGACAGAAAGTGAGAGTGTCACAGGATAATGAACGGACTGAAAATGAAGAATTTCAGTATTCAAGAATCCCTTTGCAAGAAAACACTTCAGAAAACTGGTTTCCAAAGTTTTTCTTATGAAAGCTAAAATAGCAGAGTAACGAACTGAATTAAGTTTCAGAGTTCTTCCACTATGGTCATTTCCTTTTTCTATCTTTTTTTTCGTCCCTTTGAACAGTTTTCATGCAGGTATTTATAGGAACCGGGTGCTCCCCATGAAGGGTCAGGATCTATTTTGAGGGAGATGGAGGGTTAGGATTTCGAAGGACATGATCTGAGGCTCAGGAATTAAAGAGGATCAGAATGAACGGCTGAGATCCTCTTTAGAATATTTGTCATTTTCTTCTTCTAATCAGCGGTCCCAAATTCTCTTGTCAGGGGTGATCAGAAATTTGGGAGTGAAAGGCGCTGATCTTGTCGTTTTCTTCTTCGATCCGAGGGCTCCGAGCTCATCCTTACAAGTAAGATCAACGGTGGAGATTAGAATGTACAGCGCTGTCCTGACGTACGCATATCAGAAATGCGGGCGATTCTAGGGCGTGCGGTTGAGATTTTACCTGCAACGCTTTAACTACCTCGGCTCTGATTATGGTGACGGCGGTAGGCGCCTTATTCTTTTTGTTTTCTGCTCTCTCTTCCTTTTCGATCTTCTTAACATGATCCTTCTCTGATCTTTCATACCGATCTCCCTTCTTCTGATCTCTATTATTCCAATACTTCCCTTAACCAGGCCCGGTCTGGTCAAAGCATTAATTCCCCTTGATTCCCAAAGCGTCCTCTTCATTTTCTGCTTAGCAATAAATGCTTGATTTCCCCCTATATATACCCCTTGACCCAAAAACTTTCTCCATCCGATTTTCCTCTTTTCTTCTTTACTTTCCTATTCTAGTTATTCCGGCAGTCGTTCCGGCAGTTGTTCTGGCAAGATTGTGATTTTTGATCTTTTTTTCGATGGACCTTTTTATTCCCCGACTGAAAACTCATGACCTGGTGATCGAATAATCGTGATGACCTTATCTGATGATGGTGAGAGAACTGAATCAATTGACCGATCTGGGTTGCGAACCTCGATTGTGCCGATATCGAGTCGTTCAACTGGCATAATCGGCGAACCGATTTTGGCCTAGCAAATTGCTGATGTTCCAAGTTTATTCGGTTTCTCACCACATTGGGTGTTCCGACAGCGGCTTTCCTCCACATTGGGTGTTCCGACAGCGCCTCGGTTCTGGTCGGTGACACCCCTTTGGATCAGTCACAATGTGACATTCCGGTCCCTAGAGATCGCCCAAATGATGTATTTTGTTTTCAATGTAATCCGATCTCTAGAGATCACAGAAATGATGTAATCCAATTTTAGTGTAATCCGATCCCTAGAGATCGCCCAAATGATGTAATCCGATCTTTTGAAAATAAAGACTTTATTTTGTCGATTATCATCTTATTATTATTGCATTGATTATTTTCCGATCTCTAATGTGATTATCCGATCTAGTTCTTTACCTGAATGACACTTATCCGATCCGTAATTTGAAACACCTGGATCTGCCGCTCTATAATTAACCGATCTTGGGAACATGCGTGAGACGTGTCAGAACAGCTGGCGAATCCCGTTAACCGATGCAGTGCCTGGAACATCGTGAGCATTAAATGCTCGGACGAGTATAAATAGGGGCTGGGTTAGCCAGTTGCTCTCTTATTCCATTTTCAGTTTCTCGCAAACAACCCCAAAATCCTCTCGTTTTCACAAGTTCTTCCGACGCCGATCAGATTCCGGTAAGGGCTTTGATCTTTCTTTTAGTTTAAATTCTTTATTTCCTTTGAAAATGAGCGGCGCCGAGGGTCAGAGAGCGACGAGCCCTCCTTCCATTCGATTCGTGGTCGTCGATGAAGTAGAGGTGGTCGGGCCAAGCGCCGCGAGAACCTCCTAGGGTCTCCGTTCGGCTTGAGGCGAACCGCACCATCGAGGCTTGTACCTTCTTGAGGAGGAGAATCTTCACGTGGACGAGCTGCCATCAATCTTGCAAAGCGATGCGCAATCGTTCGGCCGAGTACAATATTCGTCTGATTAAATGCGAACTTATCCGGTGTCACGGCGATCATCGAGCCGATCACTTCTTTGAAGAGAACGACATGGTTATGGTATACGAGGAACAGTTAAAGGCCGGTCTTCGGTTCCCTCTGGACGATTTCTTCAAAGAGGTCCTAAAATATCACCGAGTGTGCATTGCCCAAGTTCACCCTAACTCGTAGCGGATCTTAGTAGCCTTCCGAGGCCTGTGCCGAGCTAAGGGAATCAGTCCTACGGCTAAGGTTTTCGCTGAACTGCACAGGCTAACTCGTCGAAAGGACGAAGAGCACTGGTTCTTTCAGGCGAAGCCTCATTGTGGGCTCTTTACCGATCTGCCCTCCTCCCTTAAGAATTGGAAGAACCGCTTCTTCATTCTGAGGAGCAAAAATCCGAACTGCTTTGAGGACTTCCCTCGTAGCTGGTGGCACCAGGGGCCCTTGATTCCGAAGCGTATTACCCTGAGCAAGGAGGAAGGCCTAATAGTGATGGAACTAAAGAATCAGGCGGCCACTCAAAAGTTCTCCTGTTTAGATGCGGTGACTGCCGAGCTGCATCATTGGACTATACAGCTAATCACCGGCCAAGATCGCGAGCTTCCGCTCTTTGACCTCGGCATTGGTACTTTCTACATCTCAGATCTCAGGACCTTAGCGATCTCACTGACCTCTTCTTTGTGCAGGTATGGCAGGTGGTGAGGGTTCCAAGAAGCGGAAGAAAGAAAGAGAGATTTCCCGGAAGATAAAAGAGATGAAGCTTTCGGAACTGCTTCAAACACCCGGCCATGAACCTGGGGAGATACAAAGAGGCCTGCCTCGAGCTTTGGGACCGCCAATCGCAGAAGCTGTCCGATCTCCTCCTCAACGAGAAGAGCCGCCTCCACTTCCTCCAGTTGCTCCAAGCACAGAAGGGGGTCCTTCTCAACCTTCTGCGAGGCCCCCTCCTCGTGGCGCTCAAGTTCTGATCGCTTCCCTGGAGAAGAACTAGACTGTTCGGGAGAACCCAGGTTTTGCCAAAGTCTTGGGGTCTTCCATCTGCCTTCGGGAGGATCGGAACCGACTATCTCCGGACAATCTTGACGACATCCTGACCCGATCCATGAGTTTGAATGTAGAGTGCCTGGTGAACCAGCACATAGTCCGGGAAAAGGCTCACCGCCTGGGTAAGGAGGTCGAGAAGAAGAGTCAAGAAGTGGCATCCCTCCGATCCCAACTCTCATCCGCTCAGGATTACATATCTCAAATTGAGGGGCGTATGAAGTACTATGAGGATAAGCTGGCCGAACAGGTTCATGTTCTGGCTGAAAGGGATCGTGCTCTTAGAGAAGTCCAGGCGCTCCGGGCCAATGAAGCTGCTCAGGTCGCTCACCTTACTGAGGAGCTTAAAGCAAAAAATGAAGAGATGGTGACAGGAATAGCCGGTGCTTATGTGAATGCTCACAAGGATCTCTTGGCCGAGCTCCAGAAGCGTTACCCAGAGGAAGACTTCTCTTGGATGGCCGATCTGGCTCCCGGAGGCGAGGGTGAGGATAGTGAGGAGGAGGCTGAGGGTGAGGGAAAAGACGGACAAAATGTAGATCAGGCTGGGGGTGATCCTCCAGCTGAATAACTTGTACAAATTTTGAAATGAAATGAAATGGAATGCCTCTTTTGTTCGATGAATGGTTGTGATCAGAAAATTTCAAAATTATTAAACACTTGATTGTTTGAGTATCTTGAAATAACTGAAAGTGATTATCAACCCAAGTGTGAGAGATCGGAAAACACAATGAGCATAAGATCGGTAGAGAACCAACGCTAAACGGAACTTGTTTAAAATTAGAAATTTGGCTTGAACATTTAAGATCGGAATCATCCTTAAACCGGAATGGAACCTTTGATTATTCTTAAACTTTTGAAAGGGAGATCGGCAATAAAATTGATAAGAAAATATCTAGTGTCAGTTCATTTCGCTTGTCAACAGAGATCAGGAATATACTTGACCGGTCCGGAGATTCGACAATGGGTTTGAGAGATCGGTGAGTGATTTAATAGTCAAAGGGATACTTGGTGTTGGGGATCGGTTTCAAAGTTTATTGATTCTGGGGATCGGTTTCAAGGTTTATTGATTCTGGGGATCGGTTTCAAGGTTTATTGATTCTGGGGATAGGCCAAAATATGGTGTCGACAATCATTTATCTCAACCAATTCTTCAATTCACAATCAATCTCAACCAATTTCTCAAATTTCTCAAATTTCAAAATTCAACAATCCTCATTTCTCAATTTCCAAAAATTCCAATAATCATAAAAATACTATCAATCAATTTCATACATTCATATTTCATTAAAGATAAATAATTTATATATACATCATACTAAAATTTACATTAAGAAAATCCAAACTAAAATTTATTACAAATTTTATACAAACTTTGTACAAGCTGCTCAAGACCGATTTTACATATCCATACATTTACGTGCAATACACACATTAAAATAAATTTCTACAATCAGGGTATAAAATATACCCGATATAACTTCAAGCAGGTAGCTCCTCTGTCCTCAGCAGCTCAATCTGCTGCTCCTCTAGTCTCTAAATCTGCGACAGCAATAACATCTATCGCTAAGTACTAGGACTCAGTGGTGCACAATATACTAAAATAATCTTTATGCAGAATCTAAATCACATTTATTCAAAAATTAGACTGAACATGAGAATTAAATACAAAACATGAATTATGAGATTTTAATCCAAACAAGTTCATTTCGAAGTATCAAAATACATTTCATAAAACCCACAGTTATATCATGCCTGTAACACCCCTCATCCGATTACAGTTTAGCCGAGCAAGGCGTGCTACAATCGGTGCCGAAGCACCCTAACTTATATTACTTTATTTTTTTAATAATTTTGAACTCGTTTAATCTAATATTAATTACTTTTCGATGGAGAAACCAGTGGAGTTTCCCCTATTTTCTTATCGTTTGGCTTATTTCAATATTCACCTGCTTGAAATTCAACAATATTTAAAAAAAAAAAAATCATCCATGCTAATCATAATTATCTCATCAATCATTCTCATAATTTTCTCATATTTCAAATCTCATCCATACATTTTAATTTCATAATCATTTCCATACTCATATCATCATTTGAAAAATCATTATGTAATTCAAATCTATACTCATTTGTACAAATTCATTCATGCTCCATTCTTATAGCAAAATTCTCAAATTTGCATTAATTTACATCATTTGCAATAATTAAATAAATCCTTAATTTACATGATATACAAATTAATTACAATTTGCTAATTTATATTACAATATAAGAAATAAATAACATACACAAAATACATGATATGCTTAATGTGAGCCCTATCTACATGCATTGCTGAGGATGTGACAACCTTGAACGCTCTGCAGATCAGAACTCCAAAATCTCTGTTTAAGATTCGCTGGGCTTTAACTTCAGTACCTGCGCGAGGAAACAATTCCATCACGCTAAGCATTACTACTTAGTGGTGCAATAATATAACAAGGAAATAATATACAAATAAAGATAGAAATAAAATATAATTTGAATAATTAAAATTTATTTATACTTCACATGCGATTCTAAAATTTAATATGTTTTATCGTAATTTAGTCTTCTTTGGAAATGTTTATTTCACCAATGTACAATAATAATGTACAAAGAAAAATGATCTAAAAATAAATATATACGTATATTATCATGTAAATCACATTTGTAATATTTATGTGTTATAATTTTCTTTGCTAATCTTTTAGCATTTTCTCAATACTTTCTAGGTTGTCTCAGATTATTTCATAATAAGTAAATTTTGATATCGGTCCAGTTCATTTCGATTCTTTCTAATAAATAACTATTCTAATTTATTTTAGGTCATCTTACTCATTTATTTAATTTCTAATATTTTTTTTATTACTAATATTCTTAACTTATTTCAATAAATTTCACTGCCCAAGTAACCTATAACAGGCTGACTAAACTGGATAACGGGTCGTTGGCACTGGACACCGCGGTGCCTCGGGCCGTCATATCACGGGACGCAGAACGTCAACCATGTATGCAGTCAGTATGGCTAAAAAGCCATGATATCACATAATCGGGCATAAAAGCCATGAATACAGGCATAAAGCCATGAATACGGGCATAAAGCCATGAATACAGGCATAAAGCCTTTCGCGATCGCTAAAACAATACCCTATTGGCATGCCAAACTATCCAATCTGACACACATGTCTAGGCAATACAAGGGCACATAATATCATTAAATATTAATATATTGTGTTTTATGACTTTATTATTTCATGATAAATTTCGTAATTTATACATTCATCATAATATTCATACATTCCTTTGATCATTTATATGATCACAATTCACATCAATTATCCTTTTATACCATTGTACTCAAAATACTTCTCCTCTCTACAATAATGAGAACTAATGTCTCATTCATACATTAATATGGTTCATTTATTCATTCATTATGTTATTCATATTGATTACAATTCTAAACAATGGTTCACATGTACCATTGTATTCAAAATATTTTTCCTTTCTCATTTATACATTCAAGAATCTACTTATGTAATTACAAATTTTATATTTCAAGTTGAGTTACTAATATTTTATGAATTCCATTTGTGATGGGCATATAAGCCCTAGCTATCTATTCACATCAATTAGGTGACTTATTTTTCATGTTTCAAGTAATCCATAAACATTTCATGGATTTCAAATTTATGGCCTTAATTCTTTTTTAACAATTTTGACTAGGATGCATAGTCTACATTTGTCATACAATTCTAAGCATTTAAGGTTAGAATTGGTTCTAGGTTTTCATCTTAATTTACTAATCATTTTGATTATTATTCACCTTACTAGTCAACCAAAATGTTGACTTTTTCATACTTAGTGGATATATTAATTCTAATTACACCAAGATCCCACATTTTGAGGTTTACATTTGCTAGTATTAATTGCCAATTGCAATTTAAAGTCCCCTAGATGCATTTCTAATTTCAAATTTTGAATTTCAAGTTTGGTGTCACTATTCACCTCATTGGTCAACAAAAATGTTGACTTTTGGATAGAAAATAGGTACATTGGTTTTAGCACCCCCAATGTACCACATTTTACATTTAAAACTTGTTGGAATGAATCACCAAATCCATTTCCAAACTTAGCACTAATGGGCAGAATTTTCAGTTTTTGTACCATAAGTTTACTGTTCTATTAGGGACTGTTACAGTGGAAATTTGAGGAAATGGTAAACATGAAAGTTGTTTCTTATTTTGTCTAGTTGAATTTCCTTTTTTGAATCACTCCATTTGGAGTTGTGTATCTCCAGATATGGTCCAAAAACCACAGCTGCCCGGATTTCAAATATGCAGAATTTACCAAATCTACAGTACCATGAACAGTGACTGCCACTGCCTTGTTGGATAGGTTCTGGCCATAATTTGGGGTAGGTTTCTTCATGAAAGTTGTTTTTCTATGTCTTAACTTGTTGGTGTAAAAATTTCAGGTCAATTGACCACATCTACAGTGAGTTATGGCCACTGTTCATTTGGTCATTCTGCAGAACTAGCTTGCAGGGTATCCGGATTGGGGCCAATTTTTGGTCCACTTGCTTTGGTCTTTTGGACATGGTTTCTACAGAAACATTGTGCCATTATAAGTCTAGTTTCATGTCCAATTGGCTAAATACCAATTGGACCTACACAGCCAAAGATATGGCAGTCCAAACAGGCTGGACTCACAGCCTCCTTGCTGCTGTCCCTAGGCAGCCTACCATTTCACTTTGCCATGCTATATTTCAGTCCAAATTATGGTCAACTTACCTCAAATGGTCACTAATTGACCCTTATAATGTTCTTTAACAGTTTCATAAGCTAAGTCCAAATTTTCACTCCCAAACCCTAGCTCAAATTCAAGGTTTACACCAATTACCTTAGTTAGCACACCAATTCATACCAAATCACTTTATCCATCATCTATACTCATCAATAACATAATTCAGCTACTTAATTTCATCAAAAACCAACAATCCTTAAACTTTCTCATGGCTGCCAAATTTAGAGATTTCATTTACTCAAGTTTTTCTTTTAATTTCACACAATTTTCTACTTGATTTAGCATGCTTACAAGATTAAAGAAAGAAAGAAATTGTTTAGGGCACTAACCTCCTGTAGCTCAAATCCAAGCCAACCAAGACTTTAATTTTTCTTTACTTTCTTACTCTTTCTTGGCTGCCAAATACTTCTCCTTGGTGTGGGTATAATTTTTAGTGAAGGGAGGATAAGGTTTTAAGGTGAATTGAAGTGGGAAATGAAGCTTAAGGGAGCTTTAATGGTGGAACCTCTTCTCTCTCTCTCTCTCTCTCTCTCAACGTTTTTGGCTGCCCAAAGGTTGAATATGCAGATTGGTTTTTCAATTTTTTGGTCTCTTTTATCTCTTTTAATGAGTTTAACAAATTGTGATTGGTGGAGGAAATTTAAATGACATCATATGATGTCATAATTAACATTTTCTTTCATTTTCTTTTCTTCTCTTCTCTACTCATTTTCAATTTAATTTTTAGCAATATTTATTCATATTTTAGATCATAATAATTATTTACTTAACTGGACAAGTCGGCCAAAAATCATCTCTGAAGGCGAAATGACCAAAATGCCCTCCGTTTAGCTTAACGGGTCAAAATTGTCTGTACCGATTGAAAAATTTTTCTAAATATTTTCTTGGCATTCTAATGCCATAGGAACCTCAATGACCCTTCTCTGGAGTCCCAAAAATTATTTTATGAATTTTTACCCTGGTCTAGGGCTCCTAGTTGCGAGAATCGTAACTTCCCTCTGGTTACCCATCGCTTGGGTACCGGCTCATTTAACTTGGTTGTATTTTATTTCTAAAATTTTTCCTTAATTTTTCTTATACTTATTTGAGTTATTTATGACTCCTCACTCTAGTCTAAATATTTTTCCAAACATTCTAGCTGTCCGGACCGACACCGGTCACCGGAACAGTAGAATGTACGGAATTACTACAGTAAGGGTGTTACAATGCCATTTGAAACAAATATAATCTCACTATCAAGAGGCTAAGGAGAAGTCACATCACAAGGCTAATATATGGATATCCATTCAATTTCTTCTTCTACTGGCACACACCTCAACACTTCAGCCAGAGAAGGAATCAAAATTCGAAACTGATTACCCCCACTAGTCATGCTAGTGAGGTGTTCAAATATATGATCATGACACTGTGGTTTCAAAACTTATCTTAACAATTTACTAAACATTGTCATTTCAAATATACACAATTAAACTTGCAACAATTCAAAGTAAAAGCATAATACACATTTCATGTACTTTGTAAATGAATTTTAAAGCATGTTGATGTTGTGCACAAACCTTAAGCGAGTCGCCTCTTGGCCTTAAATCCTCGGGTTCTTTCCCGGTGTTCTTTTCCACTGAAACACACAGTTTTACAATGTTTCAGTACCATAACTTAGCATAAATCCAAAAATAAATTTAAATTCACTTTTACCTAGCTCTAACGTGCTAAACTTGACGTTCTTTAAATTTTGTGTTTCAAGGTTACTATTCACTACACTATTTAAGTCAATTTGTTGACTTTCTAAGGCTTAATAGGTATGTAAATTCCAACTTCACCCATATACCACATTTTGGTCACTAAATTTGTTGGTTTTGGTTGTTTACTCAAATTCTAAGTCTTTTAGACAAATTTACACATTTTCAGTTTTGGTGTCTTAAGTTGCACTGTTCCATTGGTCATTTTTCTGTTAGAAATTGGCTAACCTTTCTTCATAGAAAATGTTCCCTATTTCTTAACTTTATTCTCCTTTTTGGATCACTCCAATTGGAGCTTTGTAGCTCAAGTTATAACCATTTGAACCATGGCTGCCGGATTGGACTTAACCCAGATTTCTGGGCAAATTCTGGTTCTGGCAGTTTTAGGTTACCAAGTTTGGGTGGCCAAATGACTTAGTTAATGGCATAATTTGGGTTTGTGTTCTTCATGGAAGTTTTAGGTCTATATCTCAACTATCCACTGGTAAAATTTCAGGTCATTTAGACCTGCCTAGCTCAAGTTATGACAAAATGAACAAATACTGTTCATTTGGTCAATTTGTATAGGTCAGACTGAGAATTTCCGGATTTGGTCAATTTGTTCACTAGGTTTTGGTCACTTTTTAGGCATGCTTCCTAAATGAAAATTGTGTCATTTAGTGTCTATTTTCATTCTCAATTGGTCTCATACCAATTAGACTTGTAAATTTTCAGTTTTGGTCTCTCAAAGAGACCTTGGTCCTACTGCCAGCAGCATGATCATATTGAATCCGAATTTAACCTCAACTCCAACACTTCCAACACACTTCATTTGGTCACAAATGACCATTTCTCACCTCAAAATAGGTCAAAGACATCATTTGCCAATTTCTCACATTTTTGTCTCTAAACCCTAAGTGTCCAAAACCCTAATTCACAGTAATTGTTACATTTGATTGATTCAACACATCTTAACATACTTTTACATCTCATTCAAGCATTCTAACAAGTTTAATGCAATCAAACTCATGCAATTCATCCCCCTTCATAGGTTGGCCAAAATTCCCTTTGGTCCTCCATAAATGTTTTATTTCATTTTAAGTTTATTTCCAAGTTCAATAAGTTAAAAATGTAAAAATCAAACTAAAAATGTCAAGTTTGCTTACTAACCTTTCTTAGAACTTCAAATTCTTCAATTCTCTATCTTTTGCCCTTTCTTTCCTCTTTCAATCTTCTTCTTAGGTTGAGGTAACAAGCTTTGATGAGGTGTTTATGGAAAATATTAAGGTTAAGTGAGGGAATTTAAGCTTGAGTGCAAGCTTTAATGGAGGACAACCATGGAGATGAGAGGGAGAGGTGGACGACCACTTGAAGAAGATAAGTGTTTTTTTTTTCTTTTCTTTTCTTTTTCTTTTATGAGTTTATCTCTTAGGAAGACCAAAATTTATCTAAATTAAATAAATTTTAATTATAATAGTTATGGCATCATGCTTATGTCACAACATGATGTCATTACCTTTTTAACTTTTTCATTTTCCTTTTTTTTCTATTTATTTTTCTATTAGTTCTTTAATTTAATTTCCGACTCCAAAATTTTCTTTTCTCCAATTTTATTTGATAGTTAGGTCAGGAGTCAGCTCTCGGGGTCAATTGACCAAATTGCCCCTCGCCTGTTCGACCCGATTTGCAAATAATTTGATATTTCTTCCGGCTCCCTGACTTAATTATTTGACTGGCTTAACAACCTTTTTTCATGATTTTCTCTTTTCTACTGTGTTTGTAATATTCTTAAGGAATGCGGTGTCACATCTTACAGTTCGAAATTTGACTTTAAATCGACTTCACAGTCCTTCCCGAGAAGGTCACCCATCGCTGTGACTCTTGGCTCATTTAACTTCTTATGTTCTGTTTTTCTTATCTATACTTAACTAATTGACAATTACTAATTATTTGTGTTTATAGCTTATCTAGTTGTCTTAGATATGGTTCTAATCCCCTTAATTGTCCGGACTGACTCCGGTCACCGGAACAGTGAAATATACCAGGCTATACAAATAGGGGTGTTACATGCAACAGCAATGAAAAGCTATCGCTGAGCCAATGTCTCAGTGGTGCACAACATTAACACAATGCAAATTTAAATCACAAATCATAAGTCATATAAGTAGTGGATACTTAAAACCATAGTTAAATTCAAAGACAGTGAATGTCATAAAGAATTTAAACTCCATTTCACAATATCACAATAAATCTCAATAAATCACACACATAGCTTAATCATGTTGCTAAAGTTCAATTCATCCCAAAAGCCGATGGCTTGTGAAGAATAACATAGCTAGCTAGCAATAATATGAGTACTCATTCTATTCGTCCTCAACAGGCACACTGTGACACCCCTTACCCGACTACAGTGTAGCTGAGCAAGTTATGCCACTCAGTGTGCCGAGCACTCTATTTTATCTTAATTCATTTTTATCTTAATTCATTTTTATTCTTCCTTTTGAATATAACTTGTGAAATATAATTTATTTAAGCCATTTATCGAAATTATAATTTATTTGAGGTTCCGAGAATTTTATAGAAAATCCAGCAAAGTACCGGCTAAAAATGGAGAAAACAGTTCTTCGGAACCTGTGAAAAACACTTCCTATGATCATATTCAATCATCTCATCACTCTCAAACTTCAATATCAAAATCTCAACATTTTTCACCATTCATTTCTCAATCATTCATCTCATGTGATATCATGTATAAATCACAGATAAACATTCACTTTTACATTCATTAATACGATTTTTCATTATTTACATGAACCTCAAAATACATTGCATAAGTTCAAATACATATGAGAAAATAGAAATTAGTTACAAAATGTCAAAATGAAACCTAGTGTCCTACCAATGCACTGTGGATGGTGAGGTGACATGGACACTATGCAGAACTGTGAACTGCCTTACCGAATCTGTGGTCTACTGGGCCCTCTGTCCAAATCTTCGCACTACGCTGCGTTGCAAAGCGACGTGCTAAGCATAAAGCTTAGTGGTGCAAATAATACAAGAAAATATAATATGCAAATAAAAATAATAATTTCCTTGCTATTGTGTTCATAAGAAATAAATAATTACTAACTTATTGTTTAGTCGAGGGCTAATCATGTTTTATGATATTAACTTCTTCATGCATTTCGTTAATTATTTTCTTCATGATCTTGAGCTTCTTTGTATTTTTGGTAATCATTCCTGATACTTAATTTTCGTATTTCCTTTAATAATCAGTTCGATCACAGTTATACTTTTCCATGCCCAAGTAACCTATACTGGACGACTGGACTGGATAACGGGTCATTGGCACTGGACACCGCGGTGCCTCGGGCCGTCATGCCATGGGACGCAGGACGTCAACCATGTATGCAGTCAATATGGCTAAAAAGCCATGATATCACATAATCGGGCATAAAAGCCATGAATATGGGCATAAAAGCCATGAATACGGGCATAAAGCCATGAATACAGGCATAAAGCCTTTCGCAGTACTGCTAAAATAATACCCTATTGGCATGCCAAACTATCCAAACCAATCTTGTTAGGTATACTAGGGCATTTGATACTTTAAAATTCTTCAATCTTTGAATTTCAACTTTTGGTGTCACTATTCATTTCATTTGTTAGGTATACTAGGGCATTTGATACTTTAAAATTCTTCAATCTTTGAATTTCAACTTTTGGTGTCACTATTCATTTCATTGGTCAACAAGAAAGTTGACTTTTGTATAGAAAGTAGGTACATTGACTTTGGCACTTCAAACATACCACATTTTTCATTTAAAACTTGTTGGAAGTGATCACCATTACCATTTCTAGGCTTAAACCAAGGGAAACAAAATTTTCAGTTTTTGAAACTTAACTTTACTATTCCATTAAGCACTGTTATAGTGGGAATTTGAGAAAATGGTAAACATGAAAGTTGTTTCTTATTTTGTCTAGTTGAATTTCTTTTTTTGAATCACTCCATTTGGAGTTTTGTAGCTCAAGTTATGGCCAAAATAAGTTTACTGTTCACTGCACTGCTCTGAAATTTTGGGTTTTGGCAGATTTTGGTCCAACTTTGGTCAGTAATTTGACCAAGTTAAGTTTATAATTTGGTCTAACTTTCTTCATATGAAATGTTCTACCATGCCTTAGGTTTCCATCGGTTCAAGAATCGTCTAAATCCGAGTTTTCTAGAGAGAGTTATAGCCATCCAAACATTATTGTTCAAATGTAAATCTGCAGAGTTGCAGGTTTGATAACTCAACTTTGTTCAATAATTTGAATGGGTTAATGGCATAATTTGGGGTAGGTTTCTTCATGAAAGTTGTTTTTCTATATCATATCTTGTTACTGTAAAAATTTCAGGTCAATTGACCATATCTACAGTGAGTTATGGCCAAATGAACAGCGATTCGTTCATTTGGTCATTTCGCAGTGCTGCAGTGGTATCCGGATTGGGGCCAACTTTTGGTCCTCTTGCTTTGGTCTTTTGGGCATGGTTTCTTCATCAAAAATGTGCCATTATAAGCCTAGTTTCATGTCCAATTGGACCTACACAGCCAAAGTTATGGCTGTCTAAGTGGGCTGAAATTTCAGTCACCCTGCTGCACTTACAAGGCAGCCTACTCATTCCCTTTGCCATGCTACATTTCAGTCCAAATTATGGTCAACTTACCTAAAATGGTCACTAATTGACCCTTATAATGTTCTTTCACAATTTCATAAGCTAAATCCAAGTTTCACACCTCAAAACCCTAATTTCCATTATAAATTTTCACAACTACCTTAATTAATCACTTTCATTCCTTACATATACAAATATATTTTTTAAACATACTCTCTAGTTCACTCTAAGTCCATCAAGACACTCAATCATGTTCCTTCTTTAGGGCTGCCAAAAATCATGGTGGACATACACATAACTTTTATTCATTTAAGTTACAAATTCATACTTGTTTCAAGTCTCTAGCATGGGATTAAAGAGTTTTAAGTATATATGTGCACTAACCTCTTGTAGGGCAGAATTTTCCCAAGTTAATCTTCACTTTCTTTCCCTTTCTAGGCTGCCAAACACTTCCCAAGAGGTAGAGACAAGTTTTTAGTGAAGGGACTTAGGGTTTTATAGTGCAAATTCATGAGAAAATGGAAGTAATTAAAGAAAACTTCCATGGAGGGTTATGGAGGAGAGGATCACGTTTTGAAGAAGAAGATGGCTGCTTGTTTTTGGTCTTCCTTGGTCTTTATTTATCTCTTTTATTAATTAGTCAAATGGTTACTTAATTGTGATTGGTTATGGCTTTTAAATGACATCATCAAGATGTCATAAATTGCTTTTTATTTCATTTTCCTTTTCTTTTATCCACTACTCATTTCCAATTTCATTTTTAGTAATGTTTATTCATATTTTATGTCATATTAATTATTTACTCAACTGGGCAAGTCGGCCAAAAATCACCTCTGAAGGCGAAATGACCAAAATGCCCTCCTTTTGGCTTAACGGGTCAAAATTGTCTGTACCGATTGAAAAATTTTTCTAAATATTTTCTTGGCATTCTAATGCTATAGGAACCTCAATGACCCTTCTCTGGAATCCCAAAAATTATTTTATGAATTTTTCCCCGGGTCTAGGGCTCCTCGTTGCGAGAACCGCAACTTACCTCTGTTTACCCATCGCTTGGGCACCGGCTCATTTGACTTAGTTGCATTTTATTTCTAAAATTTTTTTCTAAATTTTTCTTATTAATATTTGAGTTAATTATTGTTCCTCGCTTTAGTTTAAATATTTTTTTCAGAATTTCTAGCTGTCCGGACCGACACTGGTCACCGGAACAGTAGAATGTACGGAGTTACTACGGGGAGGGTGTTACACACACACCTCAACACTTCAGCCAGAGAGGGAATTCAAAGTCAATTCATCCCACTAGACAAGCTAGTGAGGAATTTAATCAATATACATGATAGCTATGGTTTCAAATCATTTACAATGTTTTTCAAGCAATAAGTATCCATCAAATATCATTAAGACAATTTTTCACAATTTAAACAATAATAGACAAATTGTCACAATTCATTTCAATTGAAAATTCAAAAGAAGTAACTGTTGTGCACAAACCTCTGATAACTATCTCTTGGCCCTAACTCAGTGTTTCCTTCCCTTTCCTTGAGTCTTTGCTAATGAAACACATAATTTGAAGTGTTTCAGTACTCATTTAAACTGTCTCTAACAATAAGATTTAGTAATTAATTTATTGAATTCTATTATTTCTTTAGTCAACCTAAGATGTTGACCCTCGATGCACTCTAGGTGAATTAGGTTTTAATGTTACCAATATGTCACATTTGTAGCCTTTTAGTATTGGTACATGTTACCAAATTCATTTCCAAGTATGTTGCATTTCATTGCAATTTATCGGATTTCGGTATACTAATTTGACCTAGTTGCATGACCTAGTTCCCTCGGTTTTTGGGTTTCGGTCCAAACTAAAAACTTCTAGGTCTATGTCTTATTGCACGTGGGGCAAAATTTCAGGTCATTCTGAGTTGTGTAGACCAAGTTATGGTCAATTTACCAATGCTGGACAGAATGTACCAAAATGGTAACTTTATGTCATTTTTAGGTCACTTTTGGTTCGGCTGGTTTTTGGACCTGAACTTGTGCAAGCTATTTGGCTTGGTTCTGGCCATTTCTAGGCTTTGGTATCCCCATAAGAATTGTAGATATATGTCTTAACTATTCATGGGAAAATTTTCAGGTTAATTAGACCTGTTTTGAGTGAGTTATGGCCAAAACACCAAATACTGCCAAAATGGTCAATTTTCAGGCTTTCAAAGCACTAATCTGGATTTGGTCATTTTTCAAGTCACCTTTTAAGCAGAATTTTGGTAAGCTTCCTTCATAAAAGTTGGCACATTTTGTGCCTAGTTTCACCTTCAATTGGTCTCATACCAATTGGAGCCATACACTTAAGGTTCTAAGCCAAAATATACACTGCCCTATTATAATTTGTTCATCCTTTACCAATTACACATCCTATGCTTACCAAGTCACTCTTCCATGCTAATTCTGGTTTGTACCATAACATTAACACATTTAGCAACTCATTTTTGGTCATTTTGGCAGCTTGTAACCACACTCAACATACACAATATAATACAGAATTTTCCAAGTCCAATTACAACAATTAACCCCAAGACAGACCTCATTTTCATGTCTAAATTCAAACCACTATAAACATATCCAAATTCAAACAATTATTCATATACACATGCTGCCATCAATGACAAAATAATCCAACAATATTTCATGACCTCAAACACTTCAATCTTCTTCATGAGGCTGTCACAAGTTTACACATACCCATTAATTTCTATTTTCACTTTTCAAGCTTCCAAATCAAACCTTACACATGGAATTCAACTACAATACAATCAAACTGTCACACCCTACCCTTCTGTAAGGCATAACATGATCCCATAGTATACCTAATGAATTACCAACTTCGTCTACTAATAATCCATTAAATACACTACAAGGGATTTTAAACCTTTTCTTACTTCTTTTTACAGTGGTGAGCACTATTTACAGGTATTAAAAAAATTTTTAACTGAAGTAAAACCAGATAACACATTTGAAGAATTAATAATTTCTATAAGAATTTTGGCAGAGTGCCATTTGTATTTTGAATAAAACAGTTCTTCAAAAACCTGTAAAAAGCACTTCAAATATTTTGTTCAATCCCCAAACTCCAATCAACACAATAAGTTTCTCAACATTTGGCAACTCAAATCCACAATAATTTTTCCAGTATTTTCAAAACTAAGATAAAAGAAATATATCACAATTTTTACAAGCTAAAATAATTTACAATTTATTTTACAACTTCAATGTATAATTTTTATTTACAACTGCTCAAAACCAAGAACATTATATACATGCAGTGAACATACATTACAATACAAAATGCAAAATATGGTATACTCAATATACCCGATGATCTCTCAGTATAGCACTAGCAGCCTAGTCTGCTGCCCTGTCAATCCGTCTACCTGCGACAGCAATGAAAAGCTATCGCTGAGCCCATGTCTCAGTGGTGCACAACATTAACAAAATGCAACTTTAAATCACAATTCATAAGTCATATAAATAATGGATACTTAAAACATAGTTAAATTCAAAAGACAGTGAATGTCGTAGGGAATTTAAACTCCATTTCACAATATCACAATAAATATCAATAAATCACACACACACAGCTTCATCATGTTGCCAAAGTTCAATTCATCCCAAAAGCCAATGGCTAGTGAGTAATTCAATTCATCCCAACAGCCGATGGCTAGTGAGGAATAATATAGCTAGCTAGCAATAATATGAGTACTCATTCTATTCGTCCTCAATAGGCACACACCTCAACACTTCAGCCAGAGAGGGAATTCAATTCATCCCACTAGACAAGCTAGCGAGGAATTCAATCAATCTACATGATAGCTGTGGTTTCAAACCATTTACAATGCTTTTCAATCAATAAGTATCCATTAAATATCATTCAAATAATTTTTCACAATTTAAAATAATAATATACAAATAGTCATAATTTATTTCAATTGAAAATTTAAAAGAAATAACTGTTGTGCACAAACCTCTGATAAATGTCTCTTGGCTCTGACACAGTGTTTCCTTCCCCTTCCCTGAGTCTTTGCTAACTGAAACACACAATTTGAAGTGTTTCAGTACTCATTTAAACTGTCTCTAACAATAAAGCTTAATAATTAATTTATTGAATTCTAGTATTTTCTTAGTCAACCTAAGATGTTGACCCTCGATGCAGTCTAGGTGAATTAGGTTTTAATGTTACCAATTTGTCACATTTTTACCCTTTTAGTATTGGTACATGTTACCAAATTCATTTCCAAGTATGTTGCATTTTATTGCAATTTGCTGGATTTTGGTATACTAATTTGACCTAGCCGGATGATCTAGTTCCCTCAGTTTTTGGGTTTCGATCAAAACTAAAAAATCGTAGGTCTATGTCTTATTGCACACGGGACAAAATTTCAGGTCATTCTGAGTTGTGTAGACCAAGTTATGGTCAATCTACCAATGCTGGACAGAATGTACCAAAATGGTAACTTTAAGTCATTTTTAGGTCATTTTTTGTTCGGCCAGTTTTTGGACCTGAACTTGTGCAAGCTATTTGACTTGCTTATGGTCATTTCTGGGTTTTGGTGTCTTCATAAGAATTGTAGATATATATCTCAACTATTCATGGTAAAAATTTCAGGTCAATTGGACCTTTTTTGAGTGAGTTATGGCCAAAACACTAACTACTGCCCAAATGGTCAATTTTCAGGTTTTCAAAGCACTAATCCGGATTTGGTCATTTTTCAAGTTACCTTGTAAGTAGAATTTTGGTAAGCTTCCTTCATAAAAGTTGGCACATTTTGTGCCTAGTTGCACCTCCAATTGGTCTCATACCAATTGGAGTCACACACTTAAAGTTCTAAGCTAAAACATACACTGCCCTATTACAATTTGTTCATCCTTTGCCAATTACACATCCTATGCTTACCAAGTTCACTCCTCCATGCCAATTCTGGTTTGTACCATAACATTAACACATTTAGCAACATATTTTTGGTCATTTTGGTAGCTTGTAACTACTCTCAACATACACACTATAGTACAGAATTTTCTAAGTCCAATTACAATAATTAACCACAAGACATACCTCATTTACATGTCCAAATTCAAACCACTATACACATATCCAAATTGAAACAATTATTCATATACACATGCTGCCATCAATGACAATATAATTCAACAATATTTCATGAACTCAAACACTTCAATCTTCTTCATGAGGCTGCCACAAATTTACACATACCCATCAATTTCTATTTTCACTTTTCAAGCTTCCAATCAAACCTTACACATGGAATTCAACTACAATACAATCAAATATTTAAATCATCATTCAAACTACTATTTACATGCAAGAACAAACTGTTCTTATTGAGATTCCATGGCTGCCAAAATGTACATTTCCACTAACTCATCAAACTTCAAAAATCCTTCCACAATTCAACTACCCACAACACCCATTCAAAGTTTAATGAAACAAGAATTAAAAATACACACTTACCACTTTTGAAATTCTTCAAAACCTCACCAAAACTTAATTTTCTTACTACCTATCTACTGCCCAAGTAGTATAGAATGACTTTAGTGAAGGAAAATATAAGGATCATGGCTTGAAGATAGAAGAGTGAAGCTTGCATGGTTGGCCGTCCATGGAGGTTTTGAGAGCTTTTTCAATTTGGCAAGGTGAGTGAGGTTGAAGAAGATGAGTGAAGTGGCTGTTCATTTTATATTTAATGGTCCACTTTAGTGGTGTTAGTGGAGCACTAATAGGATTAAAAATAATTTTTAATGTTAAACTTTCATAATTTAGTTTTTATCCCCCATTTCTTTCACTATTCTTATAATGTGTCACAATTTAATTTTTCATGACATTTTCCAAGTATAATATCATTTATTTTTAATGGACATTTAGGTCAAAAGACAACTCGGGGTGTCAAATAACCACAATGCCCCTGTTCGGGTTGCATTCCTGATTTTTCGGTAATACCGAGTTTTGTCGTTTTCTCGATTTCTCGTTTTTCTTTGTACTAATTAATTAATTTTTCTTTAATATTTCTAATAATATTTATACTTCAATAAGTCTTTAATTATGTCTTAAAAATATTTTCCAGGGTTTCTCATGGTCCAGGGCTAGTCAACGGTCCACACCGTAACTTCCTGGTGCGATCACCCATTGCTATGGTTCTCGACTCTAACTTGGTTACATTTCATTGCTATTATTTTTCCTTTGTTCTTCTTATATTTTATTTTCTTGTATTTCATTATTTTATGTGTCCTCACCCATATCTAAGTGTAATTCTAGGCATCCTAGCTATCCGGACAGACACTGGTCACCGGAACAGTAGAACGCACTACCGAACATAGGGGTGTTACACAAACATTTAAATCACCATTCCAACTGTCGCAACGGGATTTTGCGGTCGCCCGGACGATCACTCACCGAAGTGGGAAAGAGTGAGGAGTCGCCACCTTAGTTTTGAGGGAAACTAAAGAAAACCATTTGAGAAGTTAAATTAAAAATGAAACCACTTCAAAACAGAGATTCTAAGTTCGGGGTCCGTAAACGGGTGGGGAAGGTGTTAGGCACCCCACCTCGTCCCTTAATAAGGGTAAGTAGATTTAATGCAAGTCCTTTACAAATTAGTTAGAAGGGCTTAGGCGGCAATGTTAATCCTTTTGGTAGTATGAATTTTTGATTTTTCACTAAATTTTGATCACCATGATACTTAAGTAAATGAGACAACATTATTGATCTGGTGTGAGAATCGGGTAAGAACTCTCCTCCGATCTTTTTTAAGTTGTTCATTATTTTTTTGTTGGGAGACAGGTTATGAACCCTCCTCCGGTCTCTTTTAAGTTATTTATTTGAAGTTTTGAGGGTGAGACCTGATAAGAACTCTCCTCCGATCTCTTTGGATGTTTATTAAAATTTTGAGGTTGAGACCAGGATAAGAACTCTCCTCCGATCCTATTTAATGTTTATTAAAATTTTAAAGCTAGACAGGATAAGAATCCTCCTCCGATCTCTTTTAAGTTATTTATTAAAATTTTGGGAGGAGACCAGATAAGAACCCTCCTCCGATCTCCTTTAGAGTTATTTATTAAAATTTTGAGAGGAGACCTGATAAGAACCCTCCTCCGATCTCCTTTAGAGTTATTCGTTAATGTTTTGAGTTGAGACCGGATAAGAACTCTCTTCCGATCCCTACTTAATGTTTATCAAAATTTTGAAGGGAGACCGGATAAGAACCCTCCTCCGATCTCCTTTAAGAGTTGACTTAAAACTTTTAGGCAAGGATAGGATAAGGACTCTTCCGACCCCTTCTATTTTGATGAGACTCGGACAAAGACTTTTCCGACCTTTAAAAATTTAACCACAGCTACGGGTCTTAAGAACCTAAAACTAAGAATTCTGACCTTCAAAAATGCCGGGGATAAGGTTTATGGATACCCTGTGGCTGAACGGGGAACACTAGACTTGATTCACTGACCTTTTCATGTAGTCATTTTACCAATATCTATTAACGACCGATCCACTCTGTTTCGTTTACTTTGGTCTTATTCCATTTCATGACATCTTTGTCGAATTGCTGTTTACGTCGGCCTAATAGTTCGGCTATCTTCCTGACGTGTTATTCAGGTCCTCTTTTTAAAGGAGACCTCTAAGTTGCAGCTACCTACGTTTACCCAACCATTTACATACTACAAAGAGTTAGAAAACTGGTTTTCAGAAATGACGGAGATCAATAAAATGAACTGATCACTAAAAAAAATGATTTGAGATTGACTTTCTTTGGGATTGCTTGTGCAGAAATGGTCTAGATGTAAGAAGAACAAGGAAAATGCGGGAAATAAACGTAGACGCTTAATAAAACAGTAACATGAACTCTTATAACAATATTTTCTCTTGGGTTCTCTTGTACAAAATACCCTTGAAGAAAGTTGCAGATGTATGAAGAACAAAGGAAGTGCAGGAAACAAACGTAAATGAGTGTGAACTCTTACGTGAGGAGCCAAATATGTTGAAATAAGCGTGAAGTGGTAAGCAGTGATGGCGGATTGATCGGCTGAGAGTTGATGTCTGTCGTGAAACCGAGAGATGCTTTAGCTAAAAGGTAGCAGGGTAAGAACCAGTGAAAGGAAGTTGAGCTTGAGCAGAGGAAAGGAAAGCGAGAGATGATGAGAGTATGACCGGATAATGAACAAACTGAAATGTAGAGTTCCAATATTCAAAATCTTTTTCAAGAAAACACTCCTGAAAACTAGTTTCAAAAGTATTTTTAATCACTACAAAACAGCAGAGTAACAAACTGAATGAAGTTTCAGAGTTCCTCCACGATAATAGCAGCCTCTTGCCTATATTTTTTTGTCCCCCCTCCCTTGAACAGTTTTTTCATGCAGGTATTTATAGGAATCGGGTGCTCCCTATGAAGGGTCAGGATCTATTTTGAGGGAGATGGAGGGTCAAGATTTTGAAGTACATGATCGGATGTACAGGAATTAAAGAGAATCAAGATGAATGGCTGAGATCGCTCCTCAGAACATTTGTCCTTTTCCTCTTTTAATCTGATGGTCTTGAGTCCTCTTGTCCGGAACGATCTGAGGGCTAGGAGCGAAAGACGCTGGTATTGTCGTCTTTCTCTTGATCCAATGGTTCTGGTTTAGTCCTTACAAGTGAGATCAACGGTAGGGATTGGAATGTACAGGACTGTCATGACATACTCTGGCATTTGTCAGCATTGCGGGCGATTCTTAGGCGTGCGGTGGAGATCTCGTTTGCCACGCTTTAACTACCTCGGCTCACGATTACGGCGGCGGTTATTGGAATTTGTCTTATTCTTTTTGTCTTCCGATCCTCCCCTAGCTCCTATTCCGATCTCTCATGCGATCTCCTATCTCCGATCTCTTTTATCCCTTGATCGATGATTCGGTCCAAGCATTAATTACATCTCGATTTTGAGCGTCAAGCCGTTTCCTTCGACATTAAATGCCCATTTTCTCCTATATATACCTCGTTGATAGTGGCATTTCCTTCATTCGATTTTCTCTCTTTCTCCTTGTTTCTTGGTTCTAGTATTCGGGAAAGTTCCGGCTACAACTGTGGTTTTGATCCTCTTCCGATGGAATTCCCTATTCCTCGACTGAAAATTTACGATCCCGGTGATTGGATGGTCCTAATTGACGATGGTGAGAGAACTGGATTTGATCAATCTGTATTGCGGACCTCGGTTGTACCGATCTCGAGTCGCTCAACTGAGTTCATTCGGCTTCTCATCACATTGAGTGTTCCGACAGCGATTCTGATCCACATTGGGTGTTCCGACAGCGGATGAAGCATCCGGTCGGCAATATCCTTGGGATCAGTTATAAACTGATCCTTGGAACACCTGGGAGTATCCTTGGGATTAGTTATAAACTGATCCTTAGATCACCTGGGAGTATCCTTGGGATCAGTTATAAACTGATCCTTAGATCAGCCTCTTCAGATAGGATTTTCACGGTCTCTAGAGATCGTCCAAATGATGTAATTTTTCAATGTAATCAGATCTCTAGAGATCGGCCACATGATGTAGCTAGACCTTTATTGTAATCCGATCCCTAGAGATCGCCCAAATGATGTAATCCGATCTTTTGAGAATAAAGACTTTATTTTGTCGGTTATCATCTTATTTTTGCATTGATTATTTTCCGATCTCTGATATATTTGTCCGATCTGATTCTTTACCTGAATGACACTTAGCGATTCCTTATTTTAAAATGTTTAACTCATTATGCCGATCTCGATTAACGATCTCGTAACATTCGGATGTTTGAGAAAAGTGTCAAAACATTGTCCAATCCCACCAATCGATGCGTGCCTAGAACCTCGCGAGCATTAAATGCTCGGACTAGTATAAATAGGGGCGGGAGGGTTAGCCAGTTGTTCTCTCATCCCTTTCTCAGCCTCTTGTTCGCAACTTCGAAGCTCTCTCATTTTCTTCAGTGTCTCCGACGCCGATCAGACTCCGGTAAGGACCTTGATCTTCTTTTTTGTTTAAGTTCTTTGTTTCTTTTGAAAATGAGCGGTCAGAAGGTCGAGAGCGGCAAGCCCTCCTTCCATTCGGTTCTCATGGTCATCGTCGATGAAGAAGAGGCGGTCGGGCCAAGCACGCCTTTGAACCCCTAGGGTCTGCTCCAGTCGGTCGGGTCATACCATCAAGGCTTGCACCACCTTCAAGGAGAGAGACCCTTCCTATGACGAGCTTCCATCGGTTCTTGGGAATCCGATCTGCAATCGCTTGTTCAAGAATACAACATTTGTCTGATTCATATGAGTGATCAAGTGCCATGGCGATCTTCGTGTCGATCACTCCTTTGAAGAGAATGACATAGTCATGGTGTATGAGAGCAGATTAAAGGCGATGCGAGGTTCCCTCTAGACGATTTCTATAAGGAAGTCCTAAAATTTCACCGAGCATCCATTGTTCAAATCCACCCCAACTCGTGGCGGATCTTGGTAGCTTTCCGAGGTCTATGCCGAGCTAAGGGAATCGGACCTCTACGGCTAAAGTGTTCGCCAAGTTGCACCGGCTATCTCGCCGAAAGGACGATGACCACTGGTTCTTCAGCGAAGCCTCGTTGCGAGCTCTTTTCCGATCTGCCCTCGTCTCTTAAGAATTGGAAGAATCGTTTCTTCATTGTGAGGAGCAAAGATCCGAGCCGCTTTGAGGACTTCCCCCGCAGCTGGTGGTACCAGGGACCCTTGCTTCCGAACCATATTACCCTGAGCGAAGAGGAAAGTTTGATAGTGATGGATCCAAGAGTGAGGCTGCCACTAAAAAGTATTCTTGTTTGGATTCGGTGGCTAGAAATTTGCACCATTGATTTGTTCACTGCTCCTTTGGCCAAGACCGCGAACTTCCGCTCTCTAACCTCGGCATCGGTATTTTCTATACCTCGGATCTCGTGACCTTAGCGATCTCACTAACCTTTTCTTTGTGCGCGGTATGGCGGGTGGTGAGGTTCAAGGAAACGGAAGAAGGAGAGAGATCTCGGAAGATAAAGGAGATAAAGCGTTGAACGACTCCAAACGCCTGGTCACGAACACGGGAGATACAAAGTGATCCTCCCCAACCTTGGTCCATGACCACTGAAGCTACCCGATCTCCTCCTAGATCGGAGGAGCGACCTCGACTCTTGCGGTTGTTCCAAGCGAGGAAGGGGGCCTACTCAAGCTTCGGGAGGACCTCTTCTCGGGCGCTCAAATCTTGATCGACGCTTGAGGAATAATCGGATGTCAAGGAGAACTCTGATTTCGCCAAAGTCCTGGGGTCTACCATCTTCTTTCCGGAGGATCGGGACAGGCTATCCCAGAATGGTCTCGACGACATATTGACTCGGACCATGAGCTTAAACGTGGAGTGTCTGGTGAACCAGACCATTGTCACACCCTACCCCTCTGTAAGGCATAACATGATCCCGTAGTATACCTAATGAATTACCAACTCCGTCTACTGATAATCCATTAAATACACTACAAGGGATTTTAAAAACTTTTCTTCTTTTACAGTGGTGAGCACTATTTACAGGTGTGAAAGACTTTGGTGAACTGAAGTGAAACAACTACCTCATTTGATTTATTTGGAGTATCTGTAAAAATTTTGGCAAGGTGCCATTTGTATTTTAGACAAAGCAGTTCTTGAAAAACACCAAAAAGCACTTCAATATATTTTCAAATCTCAACTCCAACATTTTTATCAACACAACACATTTCTCAAGTCAAATCCACAGTGATTTTCAAATACTAAGATACAAAAATATAACACAATTTTTAAAAGCCAAATAACTCATAATTATTTTACAACTTTATTATACAACTTAAATTTACAACTGCTCAAAACCAAGAACAAAATATACATACAGTGATTATACATTCTGATACAAAATGCCACATATGGTATACTCACTATACCCAAAATCTCTCATTTGGCGGTACTAGCGACCTAGTCTGCATACTGTCTATCTCTCTACTGCGACGGCAATAAAAGCTATCATTTGAGACAATGTCTCGATGGTGCACAACATTAACCAAATACAATTTTAAATCACAATTCATAACTCATATCATTAGTGGATACTTAAAACCATAGTTGATTTCAAGACAATGAATGTCATAAGGAATTTAAACTCCAATTCACAAATTATCAAAATTCATAATAACACAATTTAGTCAAATAGCTTAAGAATACCGTATTGCCAATTCATACACAATTTGATCAAATTCTTGAATAACATGATTTTTCCAATCAATGACACAATTTGATCAAATAAGCTGAATAATATCGTTTTGCAAATCAATAACACAATTCGATCAAATAATTGAATAATATCGTTTTGCAAATCAATAACACCATTCGATCAAATAAGCTGGAGAATACAGTGTTGCCAATCAATATCACAATTTAAGTCATGACACAATTTTTCCATATATGCCGTGTTGTACACCACGACAAGACATACTCACCCCAATAATTGAAATCAATGAGGAGGAAGCTAGCTATCTAATGAGTACTCATCCATACTCACCTCGGTGGGAAGTCAAAGAGGAGGAACATAATCATACTCACCCCGGTGATAAGTCAAAGAGGGAGGAATAATCACACTCACCCCATTAATGGAGGAGGAACATATTATCGATGTCATGCCAATTGTGAGTCAAAACAATTCCAAACATTTTATTCAAATGATCCGTAAGAATCCAATAAATTTCCAAAGTTATAATTTCATTCACAAAATGGCAACACAATTCGTAATTCACTTCAATTTCCACAAAACCATTTCTGATGCTTTTCAATCAATAAGTATCCATCAAATACCATTCAAACAATTTTCTGATTTCAAACCATTCACAATGTTTTTCAATCAATAAGTGTCCACCAAACACATTTCCACAAATTAAAAAAATGATATGCAAATAGTCAAAATTTATTTACATTGAAAATAATTAAAAATAAAAAGTTTTTTTTCACAAAAACAATTTAAAAAAATAATATAAAAATATTAAATATTTATTTCAATTGAAAATTCCACAGCATTATGCTTTGTGAACAAACACAATTTATAATAATTATGTATAATTGTCATAATGCATTTCAATTGATAAATTCAAAAGAAATAGTCGTTGTGCACAAACCTCTGATATTTGTCTCCTGGTCCTGACTCAGTATTTCTTTCCCTTTTCTTTGAGTCCTTGTTAGCGAGAAACACAATTTGAAGTGTTTGATACTAAATTAAACTGTCTCTATCGATGGTGTTTGGTAAACAATGCACTGAACTAAATTATTCACTTAATCACCTAATATACCGGACCTCATTTCGTTTTAGGTACATTAGGTTTTAGTAACGTTAATATGTCACATTCGATAAGGTTTTAGGTTTGGTATGTTTTACCAATGTCATTTCCTTGCTTAGTGCATTTTAATGCAAATTCTTTGGATTCGGGACCTTTGGTTTGACCTAACGGACGATCTAGTTCCCTCGGTTTTCGAGTCTCGGTCGAAACTACAAACTTGTAGATCTAGGTCTTATTGCACGCGGGCAAAATTTCAGGTCAATCCGAGTTAAGTAGACCAAGTTATGGTCATTATACTATTGCTGGTCAAATGGTACCATTTTAGGTCAATTTTAGGTCAATTTGGTCAACTCTGGTTCGGCCAGTTTTGGACCCGAACTTGTGCAAGCTTTTGACTTGCTTATGGTCATTTCTGGGCTTTGGTGTCTTCATAAGACTTGTAGGTATGGGTCTTAACTATTCATGGTTAAAATTTCAGGTCAATTGGACCTGTTTTGAGTGAGTTATGGCCTAAACACTCACTGCTGCCCAAATGGTCAGTTTTTAGGTCTCAAGTGTACCTAATCCGAATTGGTAATTTTTCACATCACCTTGCAAGCAGAATTTTGGTATGTTCTCTCAATGAAAGTTGGCACATTTTGTGCCTAGTTTCACCTCAAATTGGTCTCATACCAATTGAGGTTACACATTTCAGGTTATGGGCTAAAATGTACACTGCCCTCAATATGCATTTCACACCCCACTTCAAACACACATATACCTTGCAATTTGGTTCACTTCCCTACCAATCTGTTTTGGTGCATTAACCACAGTATAATCTACTTTACATTAACATTATTTTGGGCAGATTACCATTACCCTCAACACACCAAATATAATTCACATTTACAATATCTCAATACCATTACATACACACCTAAACACCACTAATTCTCACATACACTTTACACAATAATTTCATACACATATCCTTCATTCCTTAATGCCACAATTCTGCCAACACTCCCATGAATATACACATTTATTCAAGTGTCCCCAAGGCTTCCCAAATTTGTCCTTCAACATCAAAGTGCTGTCCAAGTTACCAATTCCCATCCAAGTGCATCATTCACCATATATACATGCATTAAATCACTAGGTTACTAAATCACCATGATTAACATTATTTCTCATCAATTATATACACAAATACCTCATCAAAAACGTGACCCATGGCTGTCCAAAAATGGCTATCTCAATAACTATTTAAACTTCAAAATTTCCTTCACAAAACTAACACCCATAACATAAACATAAAGTTTAACAAGGAAATTCTCAAAAATGCAAACTTACCTTTAATTGTAACTTGCTAAACCTTCACCAAACTTCTCAAAATTGGTATCAATATCTTCCTTGTGATGTGTAGACAAAGTTTCATGAAGGAACCCAAGAGGTTGGAGTTGAAAATGGAGAGTTAAGAAAGCTTGCATGAAAAATGGCTATGGAGTTCCTCTCACCTCCATTCACGGCAATGTTTATGAAATGAGGAAGATGAACATTCTGATGGGTATAGTGGCCTTACATCAGCCACATTTTATGTTTAATTTAATCCTTTAGTGGTCCACTTAGTCATTTAATCATATAATAAGCTAAATGTGCATTTATTCCACATTAACCCATGATTTTCCACTATTTATTTTAGGTACCACCAATTTAATTTTTCATTTTATTTTCTTAGTGTAATACTATTTATTTTTAATGGACATTTAGGTCAAAAGATAATTCGGGGTGTCAAATGACCATAATGCCCCTGTTAGATTCGTTCGATTTTTGGTAACATCGTATTTTGTATGCATTTTCAATTTCTCACTTTTCTTTGTACTAATTATTTAATTTTTCTTTAATCTTTCTAATGAGATTAATCCTTCCATAAGGTTCTATTTATGTCCTAAAATGTTTTTCCAGGGTTCCCCGCAGTCTAGGGCCAGTCAACGGTCCACGCCGTGACTTCCCGGTGCGGTCACCCATCGCTAGGTTTCCCGGCTCGTTTAACTTGATCACATTTCTTTGCTATCATTTTTCCTTTGTTTTTCTTGTACTTTCTTTTCTTGTATTTCATTATTTTATGTCTCCTCACTCATATTGAAGTGTAGTTCTAAGCATCCTAGCTGTCCGGACAACACTGGTCACGATCTGTGAGCAGCACTCTAGAACTTAGGGGTGTTACAATTCTCCCCCCCTTAAATAAATTTCGTCTCGAAATTTTTACCCAATAGCCATCTTACAATAGTCATACGTTTATTTTCTCCTTTCTATATGGTCGTAAGACTTTTAACAATCTAATACAATGTTTAATTTGCTTGGATAACCCCAATCTCCTCTTACTATTATGTTGTCTAATATTTCGGTTCACGTTGCTCCTTGAATGACCCTTGAGGTCATGTTAGAATCATTCATCAGTCATTGGTCCTCTGACCATTCTAGTCCATAGTCTTCCTCACATTTGTAATATTTCTTTGTTACACATGAATCAACTGTTCAATTCTCTACTTTCATAACTCTTTTTATCTGTCAATATTCTATAACTTACTTCCTTTTTTACTGAACTATAACCTTTCGATATTTTAACTTTTGAGTTTTAGATCCCTAAGTAGGATTTTCAAACTTATTTCTAACAATTAAATTCAGTCATGGCATAACTATACCAAAATAGATGCCGTTGGCAACTATTCTTATCTAGGTGTACTATCGGGTGATGCGTAGCTCTACACAATAATCTCAAGTCGATCTTGTGTCTGCGACTACGGTATAAACATCAAGAACATTGCATAGTTACTACGATACATCCCAATAGATCAAACTTTGTTATCTTTTATTCTTTTTGAATTCACTGATATTCGAATCTTATTCTGATTACAATATCCATTAGCAATTTCTAACAGTAACCTCCTTGCCCTCATCTAGAGCAATTCCATTACTGCATCTTACATTTACGTCCTCTTGCCTTACATTAAGTAGGCTCGCCAATTAGCTTATAATTTTATGGTGTGTCAGCAAATACTTTTCGCCGATAAACTCTTCCAAAACTAATTTCACTTGTTATCACAATCCTTATCCTAAAGGACTAGTCACTAATGCATCAAAATTTATTTCCCTGACCTCCTGTACAATAATACAAGGAGATTTCCTCCCGTTAGTGCATATTTATAATGTAATGTCTTGTATGTATCAAACATTTGGCGATTGTAATTCTGACATAAAGATTTCAAATTCACGATTGAAATTCACTTTAAAACCATTGCTCGATACCACTAAAACATGTCACACCTACCCCTCTGTAAGGCATAACATGATCGTAGTATACCTAATGAATTACCAACTCCGTCTCGATAATCCATTAAATACACTACAAGGGATTTTAAAAACTTTTCTTCTTTTACGATGGTGAGCACTATTTACAGTGTGAAAGACTTTGGTGAATCAAGTGAAACAACTAACTCATTTGATTTATTTGGAGTATCTGTAAAAATTTTGGCAAGGTGCCATTTGTATTTTAGACAAAGCAGTTCTTGAAAAACTGTAAAAAGCACTTCAATATATTTTCAAATCTCAACTCCAACATTTTTATCAACACAACACATTTCTCAAGTCAAATCACGGTGATTTTCAAATACTAAGATACAAAAATATAACACAATTTTTAAAAGCCAAATAACTCATAATTATTTTACAACTTTATTATACAACTTAAATTTACAATGCTCAAAACCAAGAACAAAATATACATACGGTGAATTTACATTCTGATTACAAAATGCCACATATGGTATACTCACTAGACCCAAAATCTCTCATTGGCGGTACTAGCGACCTAGTCTGCTACATGTCTATCTCTCTGCGGCGGCAATAGAAAGCTATCATTTGAGACAATGTCTCGATGGTGCACAACATTAACCAAATACAATTTTAAATCACAATTCATAAATCATATCATTAGTGGATACTTAAAACCATAGTTGATTTCAAGACAATGAATGTCATAAGGAATTTAAACTCCAATTCACAAATTATCAAAATTCATAATAACACAATTTAGTCAAATAGCTTCAGAATACCGTATTGCCAATTCATACACAATTTGATCAAATTCTTGAATAACACGATTTTTTCCAATCAATGACACAATTTGATCAAATAAGCTGAATAATATCGTTTTGCAAATCAATAACACAATTCGATCAAATAATTGAATAATATCGTTTTGCAAATCAATAACACCATTCGATCAAATAAGCGGAGAATACGGTGTTGCCAATCAATATCACAATTTAAGTCATGACACAATTTTTCCATATATGCCGTGTTGTACACCACGACAAGACATACTCACCCCAATAATTGAAATCAATGAGGAGGAAGCTAGCTATCTAATGAGTACTCATCCATACTCACCTCGGTGGGAAGTCAAAGAGGGAGGAACATAATCATACTCACCCCAGACTGATAAGTCAAAGAGGGAGGAATAATCACACTCACCCCATTAATGGAGGAGGAACATATTATCAGTGTCATGCCAATTGTGAGTCAAAAGAATTCCAAACATTTTATTCAAATGATCCGTAAGAATCCAATAAATTTCCAAAGTTATAATTTCATTCACAAAATGGCAACACAATTCGTAATTCACTTCAATTTCCACAAAAACCATTTCTGATTGCTTTTCAATCAATAAGTATCCATCAAATACCATTCAAACAATTTTCTGATTTCAAACCATTCACAATGTTTTTCAATCAATAAGTGTCCACCAAACACATTTCCACAATTTAAAACAATGATATGCAAATAGTCAATATTTATTTCCATTGAAAATAATTCAAAAGCAGCTTGTTGTGCACAAACACAATTTAAAACAATAATATACAAATATTCAATATTTATTTCAATTGAAAAATTCAAAAGCAATAGCGTTGTGCACAAACACAATTTAAAATAATAATGTATAATAGTCATAATTCATTTCAATTGAAAAATTCAAAAGAAATAGTCGTTGTGCACAAACCTCGATATTTGTCTCTGGTCTGACTCGATTATTTCTTTCCCTTTTCTTTGAGTCCTTGTTAGCTGAAACACAATTTGAAGTGTTTGATTACTAAATTAAAGCTGTCTCTATCGATGGTGTTTGGTAAACAATGCCTTGAACTCAATTATTCACTTAATCACCTAATATACGGCCCTCATTGCGTTTTAGGTACATTAGGTTTTAGTATCGTTAATATGTCACATTCGATAAGGTTTTAGGTTTGGTATGTTTTACCAAAGTCATTTCCTTGTAGTGCATTTTAATGCAAATTCTTTGGATTCGGGACAACTGGTTTGACCTAACCGGACGATCTAGTTCCCTCGGTTTTCGAGTCTCGGTCGAAACTACAAACTTGTAGATCTAGGTCTTATTGCACGCGGGGCAAAATTTCAGGTCAATCCGAGTTAAGTAGACCAAGTTATGGTCATTATACTATTGCTGGTCAAATGGTACCATTTTAGGTCAATTTTAGGTCAATTTGATCAACTCTGGTTTGGCCAGTTTTGGACCCGAACTTGTGCAAGCTTTTGACTTGCTTATGGTCATTTCTGGGCTTTGGTGTCTTCATAAGACTTGTAGGTATGGGTCTTAACTATTCATGGTTAAAATTTCAGGTCAATTGGACCTGTTTTGAGTGAGTTATGGCCTAAACATTCACTGCTGCCCAAATGGTCAGAATTTAGGTCTCAAGTGTACCTAATCCGAATTGGTAATTTTTCACATCACCTTGCAAGCAGAATTTTGGTATGTTCTCTCAATGAAAGTTGGCACATTTTGTGCCTAGTTTCACCTCAAATTGGTCTCATACCAATTGAGGTTACACATTTCAGGTTATGGGCTAAAATGTACACTGCCCTCAATATGCATTTCACACCCCACTTCAAACACACATATACCTTGCAATTTGGTTCACTTCCCTACCAATCTGTTTTGGTGCATTAACCACAGTATAATCTACTTTACATTAACATTATTTTGGGCAGATTACCATTACCCTCAACACACCAAATATAATTCACATTTACAATATCTCAATACCATTACATACACACCTAAACACCACTAATTCTCACATACACTTTACACAATAATTTCATACACATATCCTTCATTCCTTAATGCCACAATTCTGCCAACACTCCCATGAATATACACATTTATTCAAGTGTCCCCAAGGCTGCCCAAATTTGTCCTTCAACATCAAAGTGCTGTCAAGTTACCAATTCCCATCCAAGTGCATCATTCACCATATATACATGCATTAAATCACTAGGTTACTAAATCACCATGATTAACATTATTTCTCATCAATTATATACACAAATACCTCATCAAAAACGTGACCCATGGCTGTCCAAAAATGGCTATCTCAATAACTATTTAAACTTCAAAATTTCCTTCACAAAACTAACACCCATAACATAAACATAAAGTTTAACAAGGAAATTCTCAAAAATGCAAACTTACCTTTAATTGTAACTTGCTAAACCTTCACCAAACTTCTCAAAATTGGTATCAATATCTTCCTTGTGATGTGTAGACAAAGTTTCATGAAGGAACCCAAGAGGTTGGAGTTGAAAATGGAGAGTTAAGAAAGCTTGCATGAAAAATGGCTATGGAGTTCCTCTCACCTCCATTCACGGCAATGTTTATGAAATGAGGAAGATGAACATTCTGATGGGTATAGTGGCCTTACATCAGCCACATTTTATGTTTAATTTAATCCTTTAGTGGTCCACTTAGTCATTTAATCATATAATAAGCTAAATGTGCATTTATTCCACATTAACCCATGATTTTCCACTATTTATTTTAGGTACCACCAATTTAATTTTTCATTTTATTTTCTTAGTGTAATACTATTTATTTTTAATGGACATTTAGGTCAAAAGACATTTCGAGTGTCAAATGACCATAATGCCCTGTTAGATTCGTTCGATTTTTGGTAACATCGTATTTTATGCATTTTCAATTTCTCACTTTTCTTTGTACTAATTATTTAATTTTTCTTTAATCTTTCTAATGAGATTAATCCTTCCATAAGGTTCTATTTATGTCCTAAAATGTTTTCGGGGTTCCATGATCTAGGGCGATCAACGGTCCACGCCGTGACTTCAGGTGTGGTCACCATCGCTAGGTTTCCATTTCGTTTAACTTGATCACATTTCTTTGCTATCATTTTTCCTTTGTTTTTCTTGTACTTTCTTTTCTTGTATTTCATTATTTTATGTCTCCTCACTTATATTGAAGTGTAGTTCTAAGCATCCTAGCTGTTCGGACAACACTGGTCACGATCTGTGACGCACTCTAGAACTTAGGGTGTTACAACCATGATCAGGAAAGGATTCGGCGCACAGGTAAGGAGATCGGGAAGAAGAATCAGGAGGTGGATTCCCTCCGATCCCAGCTCTCATCCGCTCGGGATTATATATCTCAAGTCGAGGGACGGGAAAAGCTCCATGAAGACCGGTTGGCCGAACAGAATCGTGCTTTGGATGAGAGGGACCGTGCTCTTAAGGAAGTCCAGGTGCTTCACGCCAACGGTTACTGTCAGTCGCTCAACTTATAGAGGAACTTGAGGCGAAGGATAAGGAGCTTAAGGAGAAAGACAAGGAGCTTAAGGAGAGGGATGAGGAGATGGTGACGGGAATAGCCGAGGCCTATGTGAAGGCTCACAAGGATCTCTTGGCGCACTCCGGAGCGTTACCCTAAGAAGACTTTTCTTGGATGGCCGATGTGGCTCCCGAGGACAATGATGAAGACAGTGAGGATGAAGCCGAGGGTGAGAGGGAGTGAGTGAGTGATCCAAATGTAGATCAGGCTGGGTGTGATCCCCCAGCCGAATAACTTGTACATATTATGACATGAAATGAAATGCCGTTTGTTCAATGAATGCTTGTGATCGGAAAATTTTAAACCATTGTTTGTCCGAGTATTTGATTGTATGAGCACAAAGAAACAAAAACTAAATGTGATTATTAATCTAAGTATGAGAGATTGGAAAGCACTTTGAACATGAGATCGGTAGGGAAGAAATTCTGAACAGAACTTGACTGAAAATTTAACTCGAACACTTAAGATCGGAATCGAACCAAAACTTTAGCTCTTAAACTTTCGGAAAGGAGGTCGGCAATAAAGCGGTAGGAAAAGATCTAGTGCCCGTTCATTTTATTCATCAACAGAGATCGGAATATACCCGACGAGTCGTAAATTCGCAGCGGGTTTGAGGATCGGTAAATGATTTGAGAGATCGGTGAGTTGTAAGGGATGCTAGGACTTAGCATTGATTCAAGTCTTTGTGAGGAGAGATCGGAAATGTGACCGCCTATCAAGGAGGGACCGGAAACGTGATTAGCTGTTCAAAGAAGAATTTTTATTGATTCTAGGGATCGACCAAAATATGGTGTCGACAGCTGCCCCTCTTTACATAATTTCTATTAAAGGAAAGATTTCCGTATAGGAATTATGTAAAGAATCCGACTCATATTTTGGACGATTAGGTATTTGAAATTTGGGAACTAAAGCACACCTAAGTTAATGACCTAGAAAATTAAAATCAACTTGGATCTAGAAACCAGAGGTTGATAACAGGAATGTAAATTGCATGACATTAAAATCAACTTAGATCAAGGAACCAGAGGTTGATAACAGAAATGTAAATTGCATGAAATTAAAATCAACTTGGATCAAGGAACCAGAGGTTGATAATAGAATTTTAAATGGCGAAATTAAAATCAACTTAGATCAAGGAACCAGAGGTTGATAACAGAAATGTAAATTGCATGAAATTAAAATCAACTTAGATCAAGGAACCAGAGGTTGATAACAGAAATGTAAATTGCATGAAATTAAAATCAACTTGGATCAAGGAACCAGAGGTTGATGGTGGAATTGCATGAAATTAAAATCAACTTGGATCAAGGATCCAGAGGTTGATGGTGGAATTGCAGGAAATTAAAATCAACTTGGATCAAGGAACCAGAGGTTGATAGCAGAAATTTAAATTGCATGAAATTAAAATCAACTTAGATCAAGGAACCAGAGGTTGATGGTGGAATTGCAGGAAATTAAAATCAACTTGGATCAAGGAACCAGAGGTTGATAGCAGAAATTTAAATTGCAGGAAATTAAAATCAACTTGGATCAAGGAACCAGAGGTTGATGGTGGAATTGCAGGAAATTAAAATCAACTTGGATCAAGGAACCAGAGGTTGATAGCAGAAATTTAAATTGCATGAAATTAAAATCAACTTAGATCAAGGAACCAGAGGTTGATGGTGGAATTGCAGGAAATTAAAATCAACTTGGATCAAGGAACCAGAGGTTGATAGCAGAAATTTAAATTGCATGAAATTAAAATCAACTTAGATCAAGGAACCAGAGGTTGATGGTGGAATTGCAGGAAATTAAAATCAACTTGGATCAAGGAACCAGAGGTTGATAGCAGAAATTTAAATTGCAGGAAATCAAAATCAACTTACAAGGCGAGTCTAACCCTGACACATGAAGTTCTTTCCCTGAAGAAGTGTACTTAACAAGATAACGAAGGCGGATGATTAATGGAGGAGGAGTTGTAAGACCTGACCTATGATCTCATTCTTTCGGATGCCCCTTTTTCATTCCCGACTTTCTTCTTACTCTACGGAGAGCGCCCTTGCAGGTTTTCACTTTCTCTTCGTCCATTCGACCAGAAGCGCCCTTTCGGGTTTTCACCTCTAGAAGTTTTTTTTTTTTTTTTTTTTTGAAGGCTATTTCCTGCAAATCTCATAATAAAGTACGTGAGGTTATCAATTTTCAAATTCAAATCTTATGGCAAAAATTTTAACTAATTAATAGCGCATTAAACACAGAGAAAGGATAGCATGGGGAAAATAACAACAGAAGGAGTGAAGTATAACTTTATTAGAAAGAATAGACTTTCAAAGGAGAGGAAAAGGTACAAAGATAGATCTCACATATTCCTTATGGTTAGTTTTGAAGTCTTTTAACTGCCATTATTTCGAGTTCTCCGGAGTCTCATGCCTTAACGGTCTCTTCTCTATTCGCGGTTTCATACCCTCTTCCTTATTTCTCCACTTTGGTTCTTGGGACGCCCTTTTGGGTTTTCACCCCGAGAAGGTTTTTTTTTTTTTTTTTTTTTTTTTTTTTGGATGCCCTTTCGGGTTTTCACCCTTTCCCCTTTTTATGCATAGTATCTCTTGACAGTGTCGGCATTGACTGGTCTCGGGAATTCTTCACCGTCTATGTGGGTCAAGATCAAGGCTCCTCCGGAAAATGTCTTTTTAACCACATAGGGTCCCTCATAGGTTGGTGACCACTTGCCCCGGGGGTCGTTTTGGTTCAGCAGCACTTTCTTCAGTACTAGGTCCCCGGGTTGGAATTCACGTGTGCGTACATTTTTGTCAAATGCCACCGCCATTCTTCTCTGGTATAATTGTCCGTGACATGCTGCATTAACCTTTTCTCATCCAAAGAAATTCAATCGATCCAACCTTGATGGATCCATTCGACTCATCGATCCACGATTCCTTCGTAATCCTTAGGGACGGATTTCAACCTCAATAGGCAATCTGACTTCCATCCCGTAGACCCGTGAGTATGGAGTTGCCACAGTCGAGGTTCTTTCGGAAGTCCGGTATGCGTGAAGAGCGTAGGGAAGCATATCATGCCAATCCCTATATGTGACCGTCATTTTCCGGATTATTCTCTTGAGGTTTTTTGTTTGCAGCTTCCACCGCTCCATTCATCTGGGGACGGTATGGGGAGGAATTGAGGTGTCGGATTTTGTATTGGTCACATAATTCCTGAATCTTGGACCATTCAAGTTCTTGGCATTATCGGTGACAATTTCATTGAGACCATGCCGGCAGATGATATTGTTTTTGAAGAATTTGAGAAACGTGTTCTGCGTGATGTGAGCATAGGATGTCGCCTCGACCCACTTGGAGAAATAGTCGATGGCTACAAGGATGAATCTGTGCCCATTGGATGCCTTGGGATTGATGGGACCAATCACATCTATGCCCCACATTGCAAAAGGCCACGGTGAGGCGAGATTGAGCGACTTGTGAGGTGGTACATTTATCGGATCTGCGTAAATCTGACACTTGTGGCACTTCCGGAAATACTCGATGCAATCCTTTTCCATTGTGGTCCAAAAATACCCACGTCGCATGATTTGCTTCGTCATCATGTGACCATTGGCGTGAGTGGCACAATTTCCCTCATGAGTTTCAAAGAGGATTCTCTTTGCTTCTTTTGCATCTACGCATCTCGATGGTCGCCGTTGGAGCTTCTTTTGTATAGGGTTTCTCCACCGGAAAGTACCCTAATGCTAACCTCCGAATCATCTTCTTTTCATTTTTGCTTGCCCTGAAGGGAATTCTGCAGTTCTCTGATGAGACTAGGATGTCATGATACCAAGGCTTTCCGTCGGGCTCTTCTTCAATCATGAAGCAATAGGCGGCTCATCCCTTACCTTAATCTTCAACGCGTCAAAGCGTCGCCCTTCTTCGATTTGAGCCATAACGGCTAGAGTAGCTAAGGCATCAGCAAATTGATTCTTGTCTCTACTGTGTGAGTGAAAGAGATTTCTTCAATTTCTTGATCAACTCGATGAAGTACTTCGATATGGGATCAACTTGGGATCCTTAGTTTGCCATTCTCCCTTGACTTGATAGATTATCAGAGCCGAGTCTCCGTACACCTCCAACTTTCTGATTTTCATCTCTATAGCGGCATGTAGACCCATTACACAAGCTTCATACTCTGCGACATTGTTGGTACAGTCAAACCCCAATTTAGCAGCTATCGGGAAATGTTTTCCGTCCGGGATACTAATGCGACTCGATTCCATTTCCTGATAAATTGACTGCTCCATCAAAATACATTTCCCATACATCGGTTGGCTCGTCTTCTTTGCAGTCTACCTCATTAATATGTTCATCGTGAACTCAAATTGAGCTTCATAATCCTGGATAGGGTTTTCTGCTAGGAGGTCAGCAATCACGCTACCTTTCACCGCTTTTCGGGTCATGTAGACTATGTCGTATTGGGAGAGTATAACCTGCCACTTGGCTATCCTTCCCGGCACGAATGGGCTTTCAAATACGTATCTGATAGGATCCATCCTGGAGATAAGCCATGTCTTGTGATTCAACATATAGTGCTTGAGGCGATTTCTTTGTCCATTCATGCTAACGCGACAAGTTTTTTCTAAGAAGGAGTACCTTGACTCACAATCATTGAACTTCTTGCTCAGGTAATAAATGGCCCTCTCTTTTCGGCCGGAATTATCATGCTGCCCCAAAACACACCCCATAGAATTCTGTTGGACTGCCAGGTACAGGATTAAAGGCCTTCCTGCCACAGGTGGGACCAATACTGGTGGATTTGACAAATACTGCTTGATTGTCTCGAAAGCCTTTTGACAATCCGAATCCCATTGGGTAGGGTTGTTCTTCCGGAGTAATCTGAAAATAGGCTCAGCTTTGGCAGTGAGATTAGAAATAAACCTCGAAATGTAGTTCAACTTTCCCAGAAAACTGCGCACCTCCCTTTCTGTTTTTGGGGACGGCATTTCTTGAATAGCTCGAACTTTGTCTGGGTCCACTTCTATCCCTTTCTCGCTTACTATGAATCCCAACAATTTTCCCGATCTAGCTCGAATATGCACTTAGCGGGGTTCAACTGATATTTCCTGAGCCTTTCAAACACCCTCCTTATCACCTGAACGTGGCTCTCCTCTCCCCGGGATTTGATGATCATATCATCCACATACACCTCCACTTCTTTATGCATCATATCGTGGAATAATGTGACCATTGCGCGCTGGTAAGTAGCCCCGGCATTCTTCAACCCGAATGGCATGACGATGCGCGAATACCCCCCATTGGGTGATAAAAGCAGTTTTATCCTTGTCTTCCTCGTCCATTGGGATCCGATTGTACCCTGATGCCCCATCAATACACGAACATCTGCCCAAACCCGCGGCATTGTCAACTAGCACATCAATGTGGGGGAGAGGGAAATCGTCTTTCAAACTAGCTTTATTAAGATCCCGGTAGTCAACGCACACCACGACTCCCGTCTTTCTTCATTACCGGGACGACGTTAGCCACCCATTGGGGGTATTTGACCACTTCTAAGAACCCGGCGTCATACTGTTTCTTGACTTCATCCCGAACCTTAAGCAGTGTGTCGGGATTCATTCTCCTTAACTTTTGTTTTACCGGGATTGTCCCCGGGATCAAGGGAATTTTGTGCGTTACTATCTGAGGGTCCAAACCGACCATGTCATCATAGCTCCAAGAGAACACGTCGAGAAATTCCTTAAGCAGACCGATCATATCTCCCAATTCCTCACTCTCCACTACCTTAAGTTCCCTTTTTACTTCTTCCGTGCCTAAGTTTATTGTGCGCGTTTCATTTTCACAAGGCACGAGGGAGGGTTCATCTTTTTCATTGCTTTCCTCTGTAAGGTCTTCCTCAGAATCACTCGAAGTAATGGCAGTTATGGGGATTTCAAAATTAACCAGAGGGATTTCTGAGTCTATTGGATTATTAGGTGTTAATTGATGAATTGTCCTGAAGGAATAAAGAATAGAACATGTTATAAGGATGGAATTAAAAAGGAAAGAAAAAGAGTATTGGATTAAAAATGCGCTATCAATTCATTAATATTAATGCCATAAGAAAAGGTCCATTTACAGTATTACACTTGTCACCATGGACAAAGTGATCAAGTGTAGATAACCAGAGGTACTTTACTCGAAATTGAGTACAGGGATATCCTCCGTTGTCCAGTTGTCAAGCTCCTGCTCTTCAGCCATTGGCGAAACTGGGGCCTCATACAAGGAATCCAGTTGGATGACATCTATGGATGGATCATCAGGTGATTCTTCTGGATGTTGAATGACCGGTTTGGTGAAGATTTCCGTGATTCTCGGGACTACTTTCACCTTTCTTATCTTCTGGTCAAATCTCTGATCCCGAAGCATTTTTCTCATCCAGAATCGCCCATCCACGAGGGCATCCTCCTCATACCCCAAACCACAACGGCCTATCTTCTGAATGGCCGGTATAGGCTCGACAATCCCTTGTAATGTGGCGCCTAGGCCTTTACCCTCTTCATACCCGCTTCTTGACATTACTTTGGCCACCATAGCCATGGCCCCCTCCTTCCCAGTATCTTGCAATTCAAGGGCCTGGAAAGAACTTTCCAATGACTCCTCGGCTGCTTCCACATAAGGGAGTGATTGCGGCTTGGTGACCAGTATGGCCTCTTCGCCCCTCACCGTGATGATTTTGCCGTCCTTAATGTATTTGATCTTCTGGTGCAAAGTCGAAGGAACAGCATTCGCAGAATGGATCCACGGCCTCCCCAACAACATAGTGTAAGCTGGCTCAATGTTCATCACTTGAAACGTGATATTGAAAGTACATGCACCGACCTGGATTGGCAAGTCAATGTCCCCCAGCACCTCTCTCCTTGTTCCGTCAAAAGCTCTCACCACCATAGCACTTTGACGTATGTCTGATTGGTCAACTGGCAATCTAGCCAAGGTAGCGCTAGGCAGTACATTGAGGGCTGATCCGTTATCGATGAGGACCTTGGCCACTATACAGCCTTTACATTTCACCGTTACATGCAGAGCTTTATTGTGCCCTAAGCCTGCGGGATCTACCTCTTCTTCAGAAAAGGCTACAGAGCTGGATGCCTGGATTTGTCCTACTATTTTCTCAAACTGTCCCGGAGTAATGTCGGGGTTCACAAAGGCTTGATCCAGGATTCTTTGTAAGGCTTGTCGGTGGACTTAGAGCTCGGGATCAATGATAACTTGATGATATTCGGGTGGGTTTTCCTCAATTGCTCCACCACGTCATACTCGCTCTGTTTCATTATTTGGAGCAAGGCTCCTCCTCTTCTCTATGCTCAGTGCTCTGCTTCCCTGCTTTCTCAACCTCCTCTTAGTGTTTTTGGCGACTCTCCCATTTTTACTTTCCCTTTCCTCTTCTCTCTTTCTTCGTTCAGTAACACCTTCCACTTGAGTTATAAACTCGACTTCTTGTTCAGTGGAGAGGATCTTGTTGCAATAACGGGAGAACTGGTTTGGGAGTGATGTTGCTGGTAGGTCCATCATAAGTTATCCTGAAATGCTCGTGAGGAGCAAAACATGGTTTTGGTGGTGCCGGAGGCGAGGCCAGGCTAGGAGCGGATGTGCTGCTTGACGCTCCCTGAGTAAAAACTTGGAAATTGTAGTTCCAAGGGACAGCATGAGTGTTGGTGATGGGGAGCTGAGGTGGAGTTCGGATAACTGATTCTGGCGGTGAGGCTACCGGGGTGAGAAGGTGATTACGGGTTTGGAGGTAGAGGTATTACGGTGTATCTTGTGGTGTTCACTTCCCCTTCCGTCTTTGACCTCTTCTGACCTCTCAGAACCTTAAAAGACAATAAGTTCCGGACCTCTTGCCTGAACCCCTCACAATCTCGCAGCTCGTGGTCAGCTGCCCCTCCGTGATAAGGACACCCCGTATCCTCCTCAGCTCCCGCTACCGGAGGGGAAAGGTAACCTTCCCTCATTGCTATAGCAAAAATCTCCTCAAAGTATGGAACCAGCTCATCCACTTCTGGTGTTGATCCCTCTCCTTTAGACTCTATCATATTTACACCACTGCCCGCATTGTGGTTAGGCAGTGGGTTTGAGGTAACATTGGGGAGGGAACCATTTCCCTCGATTTTCAACCACCCGTTCCGGATTAGAGCGTGCACTCTCCCTCTGAGTGCCCCGCAGTTGTCAGTTGAATGCCCTTGTGCTCCTCCATGATACTCACAACGGGCTGTGGCATCATACCACCTGGGATATGGCGGCTGGATTGGGTCTAAAGGGATGCGATGTGGTTTATACCGACAAGGTATCGGTATATTTCACTGAGAGGGAGGGGAAGGGGTGGATCAGGATTCCTTGGAGGTCTTGGGTTATTTTGTGGTGGCCGTGGTTGAGCTGGAGGAGGAGGTGGTCTTGGTTGGAAATTTGCAGGTGGGGCGTATTGTGGGCGTGGTTGTGAATAATTAGGGAAAGGGGGTGGGATGTTCGCGATAGTTGGGCCATGAGAGGGAGGATATGGCCAGATGGTTATTTTGGGGAATTGGGGAAAATTATTCGTCTAGTGATGGAATGCACATCACTCTCCTTTTCTTGCCAAAATTGGCGTCTTTTTCACAGGGTTCTCAGTCAACTCTGTAGCCTTCCTATTCTCAGTTAGCTTCAATTCTTTCACCGCTTGGATGATATCCGAGAAACTGGAGGTATTTCCAATCATCGAGTTGAAGTAGGAGCCTTCAATGTTTCAATGAATAGGAGCAGAGTTCATTGTCGATCCAGGAGGACATACTGCAGCCTTCTCCCTCCATCGTTGGGCATCCGCTTGAAACTTTCCGGTCTTTACATGCAGGTTCTGGAGGTCCCTCCTTGTGGGTGCTGCATCACAATTGAATTTGTACTGCTTAAGAAAGGTATCGGCTAAATCCTTCCAGAGTGCACTTGCTCTGTCAATTGTATGCACCATCTCGTAGCCGCTCGGAGAGGCTCTCGTGAAAGAAGTGAATGAGAAGTCTATCGTCTTCCGTTAAAGCGGACATTTTGGCAATGTAGGTTGCGGTGGATCTGAGGATCTGAGTTTCCGGTGTACTTGTCGAAATCGTAACCTTGAATTTGGGTGGTACCACCACATCTGGCACCAATCTCAGTGACGACACATCGACTGAACCATACATGTTCAACCCTTCTATTGCTCTCAATCTTTCTTCTAGGGCAGATAGTTTCTCGTTTTCTCTCGCCCTATGTTCTCCTTCCACCGCATGATACACTCCTCAACCCGGGAGCTGAGGGGTGGAGTAAACTGGAGGGATCGGGATTGAATGGTGAGGCTCGGCATTTGAGGCAGTAGGGTAATAGGAAAAAGGTGGGTCATTATTTATGGTCACCGGATTGGCCGGTGATTGTCGGTCCGAATGGGAGACGAAAGGTAAAAGAGGTTGAAGCTTGCCGAGGATCATTTGTTGTAGAAGGCGGAGGAGGTAATGGTGGGCTAGGTTACAAGCAGGTTTGCTCTGAGACATTTCCTTCATTAGTCTCATAATTTCAGAAAGCTGATCCTTCAACTCGGAGACCTGTCCTTGTAGGTTCTGTACTTGCTCCTGATTTTCCATTATTTTCCTCGTTCGAGATCTTGTTAAGTACACTCGCTTGGGTTGGATCGTGTGCTTGGTCAGACTTGCCTTGTTTGAATCAATATTGATTTCCTGTGAGGATAAAAAAATTTAAATGAATTTGAGTTTTGCAAAAAAACTAAAAGTCCTGGTCTGGACGAAGGATACAGTGGCATTTGAGAGCCAGGTTGGAATCTACAAAAGGATAATCGCCTCAGCTTTATCATGGCATCGTTCGATAGTCGGCCCAGTGAATGACGGGATTGATTGCGCATTTATGATACCTGTACATATAGCGCATTTCAATTTTTCACATAACCCTAGCGAGGAAGTTCCTACGGGAGTCATACTATTCATTCACAAATTTTGCTGAACAATGGTTCAAAAATCACTTCATTAACTGAGTAATTTGCACATCGTATTTTTTACATTGGCCTAGGCTCGAAGATTCTTTATAATAAGATGACATTTTCGAGATACTCATATAACCTTTCTTCTTGCTTGGCAGGTCGAACACTTTGAGCATACTCGAATTCGTGTAATAGTTCCTTTTCCCTGTGCTATCATCTTCTCCAACTGGTCCACATTTTCTTTCAGTCCTTGATAGAGGGCAGCTTGCTTCTCTTTCTCTTTCCTTTCTTTAGCACATTCTTTCAAGATGTCGTTGATGAGGAGTGCCTGTTCTTTTAATTCAAGCTTCTTCTTCTTGTTTTCCTGTTTATACTCTTCAACGAGTACCTCTTGGTACTTCATCCTTTCCTGAAGCTTACTATTCTGCCCTTTCATTTCTTTGACCTCAGCTTGGAGAGAGTTTCTTTCTTTTTCCCACTGTACCTCTTGCTCTTCGAACCCTATCCTTTCGGCCCTTGCCTCTTCCTTGAGCTTTCTTACCCTTCTCTTAAGTTTCTGCTGTTGGTCCTCCAATTGTGTCATTCGTTCTTGCAGCTGTGAGTTTTCGGTATTTGCCTTTTGTAGCGAGTCAACCAGGCGATTATTAGCTTCCTCTAATAGGGCGTCTTGGCGAGGGTTGTCGTCCTTGAATTCTATGGTAGAGCGTTCTTGGTCCCTATCAGCTCTCCATTTAAGGTAATCGTCCGAGGCACTCGGGCCTTTGGGTGATCTCTCCATTAGAGTGATGTTTTCCCAGGACTTGCGAGCCATTTTCAACCCTTCTTCTTCCTTGAGCTCATGGTAGAAGTGACCTTGGTGGTATTCTTTAATGTTGAACATGGACTGTGTTGAGCCAAACTGCCTCATTACCAGTGCTGGAGTGTAACTTGTATACCGGTTATTCCAATTAGGGACACCGTGAATACCTGTACTAATCAAGACGGGTTGGCTTGACGTCCTGACTTCCTCAACAAGAATCATGGCTATTGAAACTCGTAATCCGTTCGCCATCGTTTTCATTCTTCGAACTGATCACTAACCGGATCATCTTCTCAATGGGAGGCTGGTCAAGGTACCAAGTCAATCCTTTTGTCTCCACAGGACACATGTGACTGATAGTCCAGAGGTATAATAACTGAGAGCAACACTTAATGGACCCTTTCCCCTGTTGTCTGCAGTAAGTTAGGGTTAACAAGGTTTCGGCAAGGATTGCCGGTATCGGATTGATCCCCTGCCTTTCTACTGTCCAAAATACCTCCACTGCACTGCTAGTGATGATCCCCAATGGCCCCGGGAACAGGATCAGACCATAGATTCCCAAGGCGAGTGCCATGGAAGCTTGATCCCACTGTTTCTCTTGGAGGTAATGATCTAACCGCTTCTCAAGGTACGTCCAATACCATCCATGCGTGTTCCCTTTGACTGTTTCTCTGGACTTCACTTCTTCTGGGGGAGAACCCAACATATGTGCCAACCGTTTCCAGGTCTGCCTATGCTCGAGGTGTAAGTAGATCCGATTCTGCAATGAGTATGGGATCCCCAGCAATGCCTGATATTCCTCCATAGCGGGGGCCGTATCAATGTCATTGAAAGAGAACACTCCGTACTTAGGATTCCAAACCGTCAACATGGCTTTTAATGCAGGGATTTGGACCTTGACTTGCATTAAGGTTGCAATCCTTCCGTACTTCTCTTCAAACTGTACCTTGACCTGGTCGGGAAGCAACCTCCATCTATTAGACATACCCTCGAGGTTGTTCATTTTGACCTCTATTTTGTCCAGATCTAGCGAAGGTAGCGAGCTAACAGGTGCCTCGGAAGCATCATTTTGCGAGGGTACCGGACTATGAACTGATTCGGACCAAAGTTTAGCATTCTGAGCCTTTTCTGCCGACTGACTCGAGGATGCCATGATAAAAAATGATGCCTATCCTTTTCTGGACCCTCGGTTTGTAACGCTGCGGGAGAATTTGTTAGTAAGACAAATTAGGTAATTTTGAATCATCTTGTTGTGAGTAACACGTACACATTTATCAAAGTAGGAAAATGTGTAGGCGTTTTAGTAGGATTCAAAATTACCCTGAAAAGAAATAAACAAAAGGAAATTAAAGCAGAATAGGGTAAGAGTAAGTATGCCCCTTTTGTCCTATAGTAGGGAGACTCCTAACACCGGGTAAGCGCTACCTATCTGGATAGTTCTATCTTATGAGGCAGTTTACTACGGCTTTCAGCTATCGTGACGGTTTAGCTCAGGATCTAATTTTTCTAATAGCCACGAGTTCCCAAATTGCCTCTCATGAAGTGAGAGCCCCATTCTACCCCCATGATATTGTCGGAAAATTCCACGGTATCACGGTAAATAGAACGAGTTTCAATTTGGCGAAGCCTTCACGGATACTAACGGGGTAAAACCCACGGGTACCGCTACATGACTCCCTCCTACTTTCCTAAAAGGGTAAGAAAGCCCGGGTTAGGACCATAGTGTGTGAGGATATCGTGTGGGTGTTCAGTGTGTGAAGGGACACCTTTACCTCTTCCCAGTTCAGGGGGATTTTATTTTTTTCATTTTCCCTTTTTCCTTTTTTTTCGAGCGAAGAGCACTGAGAGGGAATAAAACAGGCAAAACAAACAAAACGGTTAGCAGCAATAATAATCAACGTATAAAACATCGTCGAGTGAGCCCATCTAACTATAATTTGATCGGACAAAAATTAAGCCTACTTTTGGGCCTCTAGACTGGGGTTGGGTCCCTAGACCTTCCCGGTAGTCGCTGTCGTCATAGCAGGATTTTGCGGTGCCGGACGATCACTCACCGAAGTGGGAAAGAGTGAGGAGTCGCCACCTTAGTTTTGAGGGAAACTAAAGAAAACCATTTGAGAAGTTAAATTAAAAATGAAACCACTTCAAAACAGAGATTCTAAGTTCGGGGTCCGTAAACGGGTGGGGAAGGTGTTAGGCACCCCACCTCGTCCCTTAATAAGGGTAAGTAGATTTAATTCTGCGTCCTTTACAAATTAGTTAGAAGGGCTTAGGCGGCAATGTTAATCCTTTTGGTAGAAGGAATGTTTGATTTTTCACTAAATTTGGATCACCCAGATACATAAGTAAATGAGACAACCTTAGTGAACGGGTGTGAGAATCGGATAAGAACTCTCCTCCGATCTTTTTTAAGTTGTTCATTAAAATTTTGAGGGGAGACCGGATAAGAACCCTCCTCCGGTCTCTTTTAAGTTATTTATTTGAAGTTTTGAGGGTGAGACCGGATAAGAACTCTCCTCCGATCTCTTTCAGATGTTTATTAAAATTTTGAGGTTGAGACCGGATAAGAACTCTCCTCCGATCCCTATTTAATGTTTATTAAAATTTTGAAGGGAGACCGGATAAGAATCCTCCTCCGATCTCTTTTAAGTTATTTATTAAAATTTTGGGAGGAGACCGGATAAGAACCCTCCTCCGATCTCCTTTAGAGTTATTTATTAAAATTTTGAGAGGAGACCGGATAAGAACCCTCCTCCGATCTCCTTTAGAGTTATTCGTTAATGTTTTGAGTTGAGACCGGATAAGAACTCTCTTCCGATCCCTACTTAATGTTTATCAAAATTTTGAAGGGAGACCGGATAAGAACCCTCCTCCGATCTCCTTTAAGAGTTGACTTAAAACTTTTAGGCAAGGATAGGATAAGGACTCTGTCGACACCATATTTTGGTCGATCCCTAGAATCAATAAAAATTCTTCTTTGAACAGCTAATCACGTTTCCGGTCCCTCCTTGATAGGCGGTCACATTTCCGATCTCTCCTCACAAAGACTTGAATCAATGCTAAGTCCTAGCATCCCTTAAAACTCAGCCGATCTCTCAAATCATTTACCGATCCCTCAAACCCGTTGCCGAATTTCCGGACTCGTCGGGTATATTCCTGATCTCTGTTGATGAATAAAATGAACGGGCACTAGATCTTTTCCTACCAGTTTTATTGCCGACCTCCTTTCCGAAAGTTTAAGAGCTAAAGTTTTGGTTCTATTCCGATCTTAACTGATAGAGTTAAATTTTCAGTAAAGTTCTGTTAAGCAAAACTTCCCAACCGATATCAAGTTCAAAGTGCTTTAAGATCTATCATACTTAGATTAATAATCACATTTAGTTTTGTTGTTTCTTTGTGCTCATACAATCAAATACTCGGACAAACAATGGTTTAAAATTTTCCGATCACAATCATTCATTGAACAAAAGGCATTTCATTTCATGTCATAATTTGTACAAGTTATTCGGCTGGGGGATCACCCCCAGCCTGATCTTCATTTTGATCACTCCCTCTCTACCTCTCACCCTCGGCTTCATCCTCACTGTCTTCATCATTGTCCTCAGGAGCCACATCGGCCCTCCAAGAAAAGTCTTCTTCGGGTAACGCTCACGGAGTGCGGCCAAGAGATCCTTGTGAGCCTTCACATAGGCCTCGGCTATTCCGTCACCATCTCCTCATCCCTCTCCTTAAGCTCCTTGTCTTTCTCCTTAAGCTCCTTATCCTTCGCCTCAAGTTCCTCTATAAGTTGAGCGACTGCCAACCGTTGGCGTGAAGCACTGGACTTCCTTAAGAGCACGGTCCCTCTCATCCAAAGCACGATTCTGCTCACCAACCGGTCTTCATGGAGCTTTGCCCGTCCCTCGACTTGAGATATATAATCCCGAGCGGATGAGAGCTGGATCGGAGGGAATCCACCTCGATTCTTCTTCCGATCTCCTTACCCGGCGCTGAATCCTTTCCGGATCATGGTCGGTTCACGGACACTCCACGTTTAAGCTCATGGTCCGAGTCAATATGTCGTCGAGACCATTCAGGATAACTGTCCGATCCTCGGAAAGAAGATGGTAGACCCGTGACTTTGGCGAAATCGAGTTCTCCTTGACAATCCGATTATTCCTCAAGCGATCGATCGATGCTTGAGCGCCCGAGAAGAGGTCCTCCCGAAGCTTGAGTAGGCCCCCTTCCCTGCTTGGAACAATCGCAAGAGTCGGAGGCTGCTCCTCCGATCTAGGAGGAGATCGGGTAGCCGGTGGTCGGCGGACCGAAGGTTGGGGAGGATCACTTTGTATCTCCCAGTTCGTGGCCAAGGCGTTTGGAGTCGTTAACGCTTTATCTCCTTTATCTTAGGAGATCTCTCTCTCCTTCTTCCGCTTCCTTGAACCCTCACCACCCGCCATACCGCACAAAGAAAAGGTTAGTGAGATCGCTAAGGTCACGAGATCCGAGGTATAGAAAATACCGATGCCGAGGTTAGAGAGCGGAAGTTCGCGGTCTTGGCGATGGCGGTGAAACGATCCAATGGTGCAGCTCGGCGATCCACGAATCCAAACAAGAATACTTTTTAGTGGCAGCCTCACTCTTGAGATCCATCACTATCAAACTTTCCTCTTCGCTCGGTAATATGGTTGGAAGCAAGGGTCCTGGTACCACCAGTGCGGGGAAGTCCTCAAAGCGGCTCGGATCTTTGCTCCTCACAATGAAGAAACGATTCTTCCAATTCTTAAGAGACGAGGCAGATCGGAAAAGAGCATAGCGAGGCTTCGCTGGAAGAACCGATGGTCATCGTCCTTTCGCGAGATAGCCGGTGCAACTTGGCGAACACTTTAGCCGTAGGTCGATTCCCTTAGCTCGGCATAGACCTCGGAAAGCTACCAAGATCCGCCACGAGTTGGGGTGGATTTGAACAATGGATGCTCGGTGAAATTTTAGGACTTCCTTATAGAAATCGTCTAGAGGAACCTCGAGGCCTTTAATCGTTCCTCATACACCATGACTATGTCGTTCTCTTCAAAGGAGTGATCGACACGAAGATCGCCATGGCACTTGATCGGCTCATATGAATCGGGACAAATGTTGTATTCTTGAACAAACAATTGCGGTCGGATTCGAAGAACCGATGGAAGCTCGTCTATAGGAAGGTCTCTCTCCTTGAAGGTGGTGCAAGCCTTGATGGTATGACCCGACCAGGCACGGAGCGAGACCCTAGGGGTTCAGTTGCGTGCTTGGCCCGACCGCCTCTTCTTCATCAGACGATGAACATGAGAACTGAATGGAAGGAGGGCTTGCCGCTCTCTGACCTTCGGCACCGCTCATTTTCAAAAGAAAAAAAGAACTTAAACAAAAAAGAAGATCAAGGTCCTTAGAGTCGATCGGCGTCGAGACATCAAGAAAATGAGAGAGCTTGAAGTTGCGAACAAGAGGGCTGAAAGGGATGAGAGAACAACTGGCTAACCCTCCCGCCCCTATTTATACTAGTCCGAGCATTTAATGCTCGCGAGGTTCTAGGACGCGCATCGATTCGTGGGATTGGACAGCAGTTTTGACACTTTTCTCAAACATCCGAATGTTCTGAGATCGGTTAATCAGAGATCGGCATAATGAGTTAAACATTTTAAAATAAGGAATCAGTTAAGTGTCATTCAGGTAAAGAATCAGATCGGACAAATATATCAGAGATCGGAAAATAATCAATGCAAAAATAAGATGATAACCGACAAAATAAAGTCTTTATTCTCAAAAGATCGGATTACATCATTTGGGCGATCTCTAGGGATCGGATTACAATAAAGGTCTAGCTACATCATGTGGCCGATCTCTAGAGATCTGATTACATTGAAAAATTACATCATTTGGACGATCTCTAGAGACCGTGAAAATCCTATCTGAAGAGGTGATCTAAGGATCTTTATAATCGATCCCAAGGATACTCCCAGGTGATCTAAGGATCAGTTTATAACTAATCCCAAGGATACTCCCAGGTGTTCCAAGGATCAGTTTATAACTGATCCCAAGGATATTGCCGACCGGATGCTTCATCCGCTGTCGGAACACCCAATGTGGATCGAATCATTGTTTAACACTCAATGTGATGAGAAGCCGAATGAACTCGATTGAGCGACTCGAGATCGGTACAACCGAGGTCCGCAATACGATTGATCAAATCCGGTTCTCTCACCATCGTCAATTAGGACCATCCAATCACCGGATCAGAATTTTCAATGAGGAATAGGAATTCCATCGGAAGAGGATCAAAACCACGATTGTAGCGGAACTTTCCCGAATACTAGAACCAAGAAACAAGGAGAAAGAGAGAAAAATCGAATGAAGGAAATGCCACTATCAACAGGGGTATATATAGGGGAAAATGGGCATTTAATGCTGAGCGGAAAACGAAGCGGACGCTTCGAAAATCGAGATGTAATTAATGCTTGGACCGAATCCAGACTGATCAAGGGATAAAAGAGATCGGGAGATAGGAGATCAGCATGAGAGATCGGAATAGGAGCTAGGGGAGGGATCGGAAGACAAAAAGAATAAGACAAATTCCAATAACCGTCGTCAGAATCAGAGCCGAGGTAGTTAAAGCGTGGCAGACGAGATCTCCACCGCACGCCTAAGAATCGCCCGCAATGCTGACAAATGCCAGAGTATGTCATGACAGTCCTGTACATTCCAATCCCTACCGTTGATCTCACTTGTAAGGACTAAACCAGAACCATTGGATCAAGAGAAAGACGACAATACCAGCGTCTTTCGCTCCTAGCCCTCAGATCGTTCCGGACAAGAGGACTCAAGACCATCAGATTAAAAGAGGAAAAGGACAAATGTTCTGAGGAGCGATCTCAGCCATTCATCTTGATTCTCTTTAATTCCTGTACATCCGATCATGTACTTCAAAATCTTGACCCTCCATCTCCCTCAAAGTAGATCCTGACCCTTCATAGGGAGCACCCGATTCCTATAAATACCTGCATGAAAAAACTGTTCAAGGGGAGGAGGGACAAAAAAAAATATAGGCAAGAGGCTGCTATTATCGTGGAGGAACTCTGAAACTTCATTCAGTTTGTTACTCTGCTGTTTTGTAGTGATTAAAAATACTTTTGAAACTAGTTTTCAGGAGTGTTTTCTTGAAAAAGATTTTGAATATTGGAACTCTACATTTCCAGTTTGTTCATTATCTGGTCATACTCTCATCATCTCTGCTTTCCTTTCCTCTGTTCAAGCTCAACTTCCTTTCACCTGGTTCTTACCCGGTTACCTTTTAGCTAAAGCATCTCTCGGTTTCACGACAGACATCAACTCTCAGGCTGATCAATCCGCCATCACTGTTTACCACTTCACAGTTATTTCAATATATTTGGCTCCTCACAGGTAAGAGTTCACACTCACATTTACGTTTGTTTCTGCACTTCCTTTGTTCTTCATACATCCGCAACTTTCTTCAAGGGTATTTTGTACAAGAGAACCCAAGAGAAAATATTGTTATAAGAGTTCATGTTCTTTGTTTTATTAAGCGTCTACGTTTATTTCCGCATTTTCCTTGTTCTTCTTACATCTAGACCATTTTTACGCACAAGCAATCCCAAAGAAAGTCAAACCCAAATCATTTTTTTTAGTGATCAGTTCATTTTATTGATCTCCGTCATTTCTGAAAACCAGTTTTCTAACTCTTTGTAGTATGTAAATGGTTGGGTAAACGTAGGTAGCTGCAACTTAGAGGTCTCCTTTAAAAAGAGGACCTGAATAACACGCCAGGAAGATAAGCGAACTATTAGGCCGGCGTAAACGACAATTCGACAAAGATGTCATGAAATGGAATAAGACCAAAGTAAACGAAGCAGAGTGGATCGATCGTTAATAGATATTGGTAAAATGACTACATGAAAAGGTCGTGAATCAAGTCTAGTGTTCCTGCTCAGCCACAGGATATCCATAAACCTTATCCCCGGCATTTTTGAAGGTCAGAATTCTTAGTTTTAGGTTCTTAAGACCCGTAGCTGTGGTTAAATTTTTAAAGGTCGGAAAAGTCTTTGTCCGAGTCTCATCAAAATAGAAGGGGTCGGAAGAGTCCTTATCCTATCCTTGCCTAAAAGTTTTAAGTCAACTCTTAAAGGAGATCGGAGGAGGGTTCTTATCCGGTCTCCTTCAAAATTTTGATAAACATTAAGTAGGGATCGGAAGAGAGTTCTTATCCGGTCTCAACTCAAAACATTAACGAATAACTCTAAAGGAGATCGGAGGAGGGTTCTTATCCGGTCTCCTCTCAAAATTTTAATAAATAACTCTAAAGGAGATCGGAGGAGGGTTCTTATCCGGTCTCCTCCCAAAATTTTAATAAATAACTTAAAAGAGATCGGAGGAGGATTCTTATCCGGTCTCCCTTCAAAATTTTAATAAACATTAAATAGGGATCGGAGGAGAGTTCTTATCCGGTCTCAACCTCAAAATTTTAATAAACATCTGAAAGAGATCGGAGGAGAGTTCTTATCCGGTCTCACCCTCAAAACTTCAAATAAATAACTTAAAAGAGACCGGAGGAGGGTTCTTATCCGGTCTCCCTTCAAAATTTTAATGAACAACTTAAAAAAGATCGGAGGAGAGTTCTTATCCGATTCTCACACCCGTTCACTAAGGTTGTCTCATTTACTTATGTATCTGGGTGATCCAAATTTAGTGAAAAATCAAACATTCCTTCTACCAAAAGGATTAACATTGCCGCCTAAGCCCTTCTAACTAATTTGTAAAGGACGCAGAATTAAATCTACTTACCCTTATTAAGGGACGAGGTGGGGTGCCTAACACCTTCCCCACCCGTTTACGGACCCCGAACTTAGAATCTCTGTTTTGAAGTGGTTTCATTTTTAATTTAACTTCTCAAATGGTTTTCTTTAGTTTCCCTCAAAACTAAGGTGGCGACTCCTCACTCTTTCCCACTTCGGTGAGTGATCGTCCGGGCGACCGCAAAATCCCGTTGCGACACCAACCACTATTTACATGCAAGAATAAGCTATTCATATTGAAGTTCCATGGTTGCCAAAATGTACATCTCCATTAAAACATCAAACATCAAAAATTCTTCCATAAACCAACTACCCATAACCTTAGTTACACTTTTAATAAAACAAAAATTGAAAACAGTCACTTACCACTTTTGAAGCTTGACCAAACTTCAACAAAACTTCTTTAAATTACTACCAATTTCTTGCTTGCAAGGTGAGGACTAACTTTAATGAAGACAAATTGGGGAAATGGTGGCTTGATCATGGAGTTTTAATGTTTCAAAGGTGGGCGGCCATGGGAGAATTCTCCCAAGCTTTTCAGCTGGTTTTTCAAAGTGAGGAAGATAAAGTTATCTGCTGTCCATTTTATATTTAATGGTCCACTTTAGTGGTGTTAGTGGAGCACTAATAGGATTAAAAATAATTTTTAATGTTAAACTTTCAAAATTTAGTTTTTATCCCCCATTTCTTTCACTATTCTTATAATGTGTCACAATTTAATTTTTCATGACATTTTTCAAGTGTAATATCATTTATTTTTAATGAAAATTTAGGTCAAAAGATAACTCATGGTGTCAAATGACCACAATGCCCCTGTTCGGATTGCATTCCTGATTTTTCGGTAATACCGAGTTTTATCGTTTTCTCGATTTCTCATTTTTCTTTGTACTAATTAATTAATTTTTTTTTATATTTCTAATGATATTTATGCTTCAATAAGTCTTTAATTATGTCTTAAAAATATTTTTCAGAGTTCCCCGCGGTCCAGGGCTAATCAACGGTCCACGCCGCAACTTCCCGGTGTAGTCACCTATCGCTATGGTTCTCGGCTCGTTTAACTTGGTTATATTTCATTGCTATTATTTTTTCTTTGTTTTTCTTGTATTTTCTTTTCTTGTATTTCATTCTTTTATGTCTCCTCATCAATATTTAAGTGTAGTTCTAGGCATCCTAGCTATCCGGATAACACTGGTCACCGGAACAGTAGAACGCACTACCAAACATAAGGGTGTTACATAACTATTAAGGCTTTTATGTTATTACTTGAAATTGGAATTTTTGAGATTGATTGTTGACCTTTAGAAGTGCTATGAATGCCAAATTGAAGTTTGGGAGATTGGAGGAAATGAAATTGGGAGTGTTGTTTTCATGCAGGTTTTGGGACCTATGGGTTCAGCATGTTTGAACAGTCATAACTTGAATTGTGTTGTTCCAATTGGTATGAGGTCAATTGGAGATGAAATTAAAGTCAAAATTCTCCATCTTTTATGAAGAAACCATGCTCAAAAACTGTTCACAACTTGACCTAATTATTGCTTGAATTCGGATGACTATAACCTAAACCCAGAAAAATGACCAAATGAACTGTTCATTTAGCCATAACTCCATTTAGAAATGTCAGAATGATTTGATTTTTATACCATTAGAAAGGTTAGACATATGAGCACAACTTTCATGAAGAACACAGAACCCAGACATGCCTTTAACCAAACCAAATTGCTAGCATAAGTTAGGTCAATAAAATTGTCCAGAACCAAACTGTCCAGAAATCCTGAACTTAGGCATACCCGATCAGTTTTGGCAAAAAGGCTATAACTTTGACTAAAAAATTACAAATGTAATAAAACCAATGCCAAAATTTTTATAAGATATAGGTCTACAATATTGGTGTTTTGACCAGAACCCAGAACCCAAGGGAACTAGGCCAAATTGCTAGAACAAATCAGCACATCAAAACCTGGAATTTGACTAAACTATCATTTGACCCTAGAACAGTTTTTATATCATATCTCCCACTAGGAAATCCCAAATGGGATGAGCCAAACTTTTCTGGATACCTAAGAGACAGGGCTCCAACTTTTATTTAGGAACTTTCCTTAGATTTTGAGTGTAAGAACTCTAAAATGGGAGACAAAGCCACTGACCTAAACCTGAGATCCTGAAGGCACAGAATACCTGAGTCTAGGCCAGTTAATTAGCTATAACTAATTCTACAAAACTTTAAAAATTGTAATTCAAAATTCTGAGTGATCATAAGACATAGGGTAATAACTTCTATGAAGAATATTAGGCCTAAAAGTGGCTGTAACATGTCGAAATAATTAGGGAAAAATTGACCCTAGAATCTGCCAGGTTCTAGAACTAGAGTGAGTTAAGGAATCAGTTAAGGTAATTTGATCATAACTTGAGTTCTAAAATTTCAAATGAATGAATCAAAAAGGAAAATAAAGAAAAGACATAGAGGAATAACTTCCATGAAGGAAGTGTGGCCAAACAGTGGCCACATCTTGACCAATTTGTTAGATGAACTTAAGACATCAAATCTGGACCTTGAGAAAGGTTTATAAAATGACTTGTTAATCAAAATGAATTGTTAAACATAAAAGTGATATGAATATACGTGTGGGACTTATGTTTTCCATCATAAGTAACATGAAAATGTTATTAAATATAACTAGCACATAATATGAAACTATAAATACTTAATAATATTAATTTGCCCAAAATATACCTAGACTTATATATATAGCATGGATAGATTGATATACAAATTAGGGACTACATATTACAGTACTGCTCACACGAATAATCATTGATAGATAATATATGTCTAAGATAGTTATTCTACTGGCTTTATGCCTGCCCGTTGGCCATTGTGCCTGATTTTATTTCTGACTTTATGCCTGCCTGCTGGCCTTGTGCTTGACATGACAGATATATACATGTTAGATATATGGATGTTTAACTAGTATACTCCCGTGTATCCAGTCTTTATAATTTGTTATAGGTTACTTGGGCACAGATATGAGTAATAAGTCTTAAATTTAAATAATTACATGAAGATATCACAGATATGAGCAATAAGATTGACAATGACATAAATGAATAAAGAAGATCCTAATAATTTATTTGCTCTCAAAATTTCATAAAATATGTAAATAACTTAGAAATTTATGAAATTACACATAGAATAATTATTTTAATTGTTTAGTTATTTTTTCTTTATTTTATGCACCACTAAGCAGAAATGCTTAGTGCGATGGATTGTTTTCTCGCGTAGGTACTGGAGAGCAAAAGCAGCATCAGCAGTAGTAGTGCCTAAACAGGATTTGGCCAGATCTACTACAGTGTAGGTTGTCACCTCAGCTGTCCATTTTGGTAGGGCTCATGTATATTTAGATTTTGCATTTTGGTTATTGTATGTAAGTAAAATATGTAAATCATTTTGTGATTGTAAATAAAATTGTAAATATTGTACTTGATTTTATATGAATAAAATGAAGTATTTTATTACTTGAAATAATTATGAGTATTATGAAGAAATGACATGGTTTATGAAAAATGATATGGATATGGGATTTTAACAGGTAAATAATAGAACTCACCATGCACTAAAAAAAAAAAAGAGGAGACTCCGTTCAGGTCTCCACAAAAATAAGATGTGATAAAAAAAACAATTCCCCATACATGGAATAATATAAATAAATAGAATTTAAATTAATATGGTATAAGACCGGATAAGATAGGGTGCTTCGGCACCAAATGTAGCACGCCTTACTTGACTATACTGTAGACCGGGTAAGGGGTGTTACAAAAATTTTCATGAAGGAATGCTGCCCAAAAATTGTATGTAAGTGACTTTAAAATTGGCTAGAAAATAGGGCACAGAATCTGAAACTTGGTAGGAGTGCATTCTAGACTATTCAGAGTAAAATGGGTATAACTTACCCTAGCAAAATCCAAATGAGATGATTCTTATTTTGTTGGAAATTTAATATCTAAGGGAACAACTTTCATGAAGAACAAATTGGCAAAATCTGATTGCAACCTGTTCAAATCTGGACTCCAAAATTTGTCCAGAACCTGTCCTATAATTGGTGAAGTTGAAATTTTACTTAAGGACAGCTGTTGATTAATTGACCATAACTTTTGATCTTTGAATCCAAATTAAGTGATTCAAAAACTATATTAAAGTTAAGACATCGATTTAAAAATCTCATGAAGGAAGTTGAATTTAATTCCTGCAATTACTAGGTCAAAATGCTTAAGAAAAGTAATGTATAAAGTCTGATTTTTGTTAGAATTTGACAATGGTTATCATATGTGTAAATTTTGTATAAATGTATAAACTTTAAATGCATGCGATATGAAAATATGGTAATGGCAAAATTTTATGTGCATAAAAGTATTGTTGATTACATCATGTGAAAATAAAAATAATAATTACCTTAGTAAACCCGGGTAAATCTAGACAGTGAATTATAGTTTTAGATAGATTGGCATGCCAATAGGGGACATCATTAGCAGTACTGTGTTAATTATATTACTGGATTGATGAGTGTCTATTAGAGGCACCGAGTGCTCATTGTTGAACCAGTCAGAGATACCGAGTGTTCAGTATCGAGAGCTACATATCCAGACAGTTATATAGAGGCACTGAGTATCCATTGTTAAACCGGTCAAAGGCACCGAGTGTTTAATATTGGGAGTCCCATATCTAGTCCATATAGTTCTGTCATAGGTTACTGTGGGCACATAATAAATCCTAAAATGTGATTTAACTAAGAAAATGTACACAAATATAATGAGAACTATGTTAAACCTTAAACTTTAAAGATTGCAAGTGCTTTTTTTTTTTAATTAAGAGTGCACCACTAAGCTGTAAAGCTTAGCATGTAAGTTTTCCTTGCGCAGGTACAGAAGGTAAAGAGTAAATAGCCAGAGACAGGAGAGGAGAGAGTGGATCTACAGGAAAGTCCGAAATCACCTCATAGTTGGACTTTGTGGTAGATGCACTACCAACACTGATACATTTCGTTACTCATTTTGTATGCCTATTTGTTATGTACCAAAACCACATGATGTAAATTTATTTTAGATGACTGTAATTTAAGTGTAAACATACTTGGTCACATTTACGGGTTATGTCAAAATATATATTATGTTAATATTCGCATATGATGAAGGAATGAAGTTGAATACAAATATGATGAGAATTGATTGTCAATATTGTTAAACTTAGAGATTGAAAATATTATTATTAATAAGTGTTATTAGCAGGTGAATATTATATGTTTAGGGAAAACTCTTGCAGTTTTTTTCTTTTATATTTATTAAAAATAAAAAGTAAACGTTAAGGAAGAAAATTGTTCAAATACAAGTTTAGGTGCTTACAGCACAGAATGTGTCATTCCTTTACTCCGATTCACTGCGGATTGAGCAGGAGGTGTTACAGAACAAATTTAATTTAATAAATTAACTTTTATTTATTAATAAATTATTTTAATTTTTAAATATCTTCACTCATTCATATTTTTAAAATTTATTATTATATTTTTTTATTACATTACATTTAGGTTTATAATTAAGCTAATGCTATATGTAGTAATATAACACAAAAATTTTATGAGATTGATAAATATTTTTATTTATATAATTAATTAAAATAATATTAAAGTTAATATTTTAATTTAAATACTTAAATATAATATTTTGTAATATTATGATAATCATATATAAAAATTAACAGAAAATTATAAAAAAATAAATATCAAGAGTCTGTATAACAAGTATAATAATATACAGTGCACGTTACGGAAAAAATTGGTTAGAAAAAAAGTTTATTATGTTCTAAATATTTTATGAATTCAGCATCCCTAATTTTCTTTATTTTTATCTATATATTTATTTCTAAATTATTTTATTTTTTATTAATAAATTATTAAATTTAAATCATTATAAAATGAAGAATGATATAGCAAGTAATTATATTTAATTAATTATTCATTTATTTATTAATTAAAAAACTAAAGAATTGATAGAATAAAATAAAAAATAAAAAATATTAATTGTGCAATATCTCCTTTCCAATTATTTCAAGAGCAATTTTATGTAATGGTAAAAAGAAATATTTTTTTAAAAAATAAAATTTATATAATTTGAAACCAAATTATTTCATTGATTAATCCACTAGATCTATTACTGTGGCAGCGAGGACCTAAAAACATACTATTGACTTGGAAGTCCACCCTTTCCTTTGTCTTCCAAAAGAGGGACAGAAAATGTATACATGGTTTAAAGGTCATCGAATGTGAACGCATGCGCCATGTTATTCATGTATGTCCGCTAAAATGTGAGAAAAGAAAAGAAAAGAAAGGCAAAGCAAAGCTTGACTAGTTAAAATAAAAAAAAGAAAGCACACAATAAAAAGATTATCTAATGCAATAAAAAGATTATCTAATGCCTATCTGTGCTTTATATTCTTCCGCATCTGGTCTCGTCTCTTTTTGGTCTTTCCTTAAATTGCTTTTGGAATTTGGACCCTTCTTTACAAGTTTCAATGCAATACTCTTCACCGTTCAATAGCATTTGCGGAGTGTTGAGCGTGCCGCCCGTTGTTTAGTTAAATTAAATATTCTATTAATAATATTAGATAGGATGCTTTTTCTTTTTATTTTATGGTCAATTATAATTTAATACTTAAAATTTCACAAAATTTTTAATTTAATTTTTATATTTTTAAAATTAAATAATTTGATCTCTAAAATTTGATAAAATTTACAATTTAATTCTTACCATTAGAATTTCAATTAAGTTACTATTAATTTTAATAAAAATAATAAAAATATCTTTAATTTTATCTTTAATCTTAAAATATTAGTCCTTAAGATTTTATTTTATTGACAATTTAGCATATCAAATTGAGAATTTATTTTATTAGTAATTTAATCTTTCAAATTTAGTTAAACTTATAAATTAATTTCTATAATTTTAAAATTAAGCAATTTAATCCGTGACATTTTAATAAATATATAAGTTAGTCCATACTATTAGAATTACGATTAATTTTTCATTAAATTTAGTAAAAATATTAAAATACTTTTAACTGTATTTTTAATCTGAAAATAATTTAGCAATTAAATTTTATTTTAATAATAATTTACATTCATATTTAGATTTTTTTTCTTTTTTTGTGAACAATATAATATAATATATGAAAATATTATAAATTGATATATATATATATATATTAAAATAATAATGACATAAATAAAATTTTATAAAATTATAAGAGCTTATTTATGAATAGTTATAATATTAAATGATCAATTTGTAAAATATATGAATAATTTTGTAATTAATCAAAAATTTTAAGGACCTTAAAGTAATTAATTCATATTTTAATAATTTAAATATAAACTTTTTAATTTAATGGGATTCACATTTTAAAAATACAATAACTAAATTGTTAATAAAACAAAATCTTAGGGACTAAATTATTAAGAAAAATAAAACTTTAGAGATGAAATTATTTTTAAATTAAAAATAAAGATAAGAGCATTTTATTCATTTTTGTTAAAATTAATAGTAACTTCACGGAATTCTAATTGTATGAATTAAGTTATATGTTTTGTTAAATTTTATGAATTAAATTATTTAATTTTAAAAATACAAAAGATAAATTATAAATTTTATCAAATCCCAATGACTAAAATATGGTTTACCCTTTACTTTGAATATATAATTTTACGCTAAATCAATTCAATTCATTTATTTTTTATTGTTCCTCTTGTTTAAAATGAAAAATTTGAATTTTTTATTTTAAAAATTATTTTTAAAAAAAATAAAAATTAAACATGATTATATGAGAATTCATTTAAAATTTTCTATTACAAATGATTTATTTCAAATGAAATATTTATTATTCTTTATATAAGTAATTAAATTTTCTTATGTAAAAATATAGTCATATAATAATTTATACTTCATATTTATAGTTTGTTTTCAATTAATAGACTATCTCTTATATATATATATATATGTATAATCAATTTAATTAAGGATAGTTGACATACCTCAAAATAAAAACTTAATTTGATTTTCTAACAACACATTTAGCATCCAAATTTTGGATTAAAAGAAACTTGAATGGTAGAACATTTTGAAACTTAAGCAATTATAGCTACAATTAACTAATAAATATATTTTTTTTCATTGTCAATAAGAGAATTAAAACAAAATTTTAATTAAAAATTATTTTATTTTATTTCTTGATTAAAGGTTTATTAATTTATATAATATTCCTTTATTAAAACGATAGAACACTTTGTCTCATAATGATAATTTAAAAAAAAAAAAAAAAGGTTTGCAAGTCAGTAAAAATATTAAAAATTATTTTTAACTCCACACCTTTCTGTTATAGAATATTTTTTGTGTACAATATAAAACAAGAATTTGTTAGTACTTAGAAATATTATTATTATTATTTTAACTTGCACCTATAAATGAAATAGACATCTGAACCAATAACGCATCCATTTGACAAGTGTCAATCTTAAAATTTTTTAATATTAGATAACCATTTTCTTTAACTCTTGTCATATTTATATCCCATTTTTTAGATTATTTAAAGAATTGAATTAAAGTGTTATTGGATAAATTAAAATATATCACTTAAATTTATCCATTTACAGTATAAAAGCAAATAGACGTAATAAATTATACAACTTTAATATTTATTGTTTAAGATAGTATGATTTTGAATTAATTAATTAATTCACCACTCATAGATATAATTTTTATTTTTGTTATTATATTGGTAATTTTTTAATCCTACTTGAATTATTGATTTAAGCTATTATTAATAGGCACATTATAAATTTTATATTTGGATTATAAAAAAAAAATTAATGTTTAACTAATAAAATACTATTAATCAAAGTAATTTAATTAATTTTTCTCTATTTTTAAAAATATAAAGAGTAGAAATATCTAAATTTAATCTTTTCATTTAATAAACATCAAATTTATTGAAAAATCACTATCTACTACTTAACAATTATTTTAGTCTTTTAGAGTTTAGATGAAGAGGGACTTTTTTTACTAATATTTTATTAAATTAAAGGGTTGCAAAAAAATTTATAGATCACTCATTAAAATAAATAATTAATAATATTCAAATTCTCAATTTAATGAAAGTTATAAATGAGTTTTATTAACTGAATAAATTTTTATTAATGATTCAGTTATTATTATTTAGTTTTTTTAATTTTTTAAATAAAAAATTACATAAATATTAGTTTAATAACAAAATATAAGTAATGACATATATATCGTGATACAGAAGTTTTGAAATTCAGACTTTCACATTATCTTCTCTTTAAGATTTTTCATTTATATATATAAAAAAAAGTGATTATATATAACGACAATAACCGCAGACTTCATTTTCAATGTAAGGTGGTTTCCTAATTTTTTTCCTTTCAAGATTTCCGTTTAGTCATTGGTCTTGGAAAGATTCATAATTGGACCAGTCGACCACGTGATTCAATGTTCAGAAACGCGCTCCAGTTCACACGTCATGTGAAACCCTTTACCGGATGGCAAGCGTGTCATATCTCATTTAACAAACAATTGATCCCATTGTCATGGGTTTAGGTAGTCATTTGAGTTATTTAATTTTAATTTATTAAAATAAAATTTTTATTTTTAATTTTATTTTAGAAGATATCCTTTTAAATTACAATCATAGGTTTTAGGTTTTTTTATTAATTAATACTAAAATAATATTTTAATCAAAATAATTTTATAAATTATTTTTTATGATTTATTTTTTTAAATAATTTTAAATCTTAAAAAATTGTTTAAAGAATTTATAAAAATAAAATTTTTTATTCAATTTTTTATAATTATTTGATGTTTTACTTATAAAATAACTGATAAATATTGAAAATTTAATTTTTAAAATTAAAAATTAATTAATTAAACTTATTTATTTATATTAAAAATACATTATTTAATTAATTTAAAATTTTTTTAATTAAATTAATTACTTATTAACCAAACCAATGATCATCAATTTGATTTTTTTAATCGAATCAAGAGACCTGCCTCCCCTGCGGGTTCAATCTCTTTGACTAAAATGTTGGATGGTAAATTTTAAGATAATATCAAATAATCTACTATTATAAATTTTTTTATTAATTTGTGACCCCTTAACGAGTATTATAAATTATTAGATGTGGTATTTTATTTGAATGCCAACTAAATTATAAATTTAAATTATATATGTGAAATATAAAGCCATAAATTTATGAGGACAGTTATTCTACTTATAATATAATATTTATGGGAATGCAATTTTGTACAAAATTTTATCTTTATTTGGAAAAAAAAACAACATTGCCTCATACACAAAATGTAATCTCCCCCTTAATTATTGGTGTTTTGTCAAAGGCAGGGCGAGTCTGTTTTGAGTAATTGTCAAAGCTGCTGAAATCAAAAATTTTTCTAAATATATTAGTGAGAAAGCATTAAAAATGATTTAAATTAAATTTGATATTTTGTAATTATAAAAGTAATTAAATAATAAAATTATTTTTTTATTTTTTAATAATATTTAAAATAATTTAAAAAAAAAACAGTTTTTACCTTTTCACCGTAATACGAGTTATTTATCAATTAGTTATAATGGTACTAAATCTATTTTTCTTCTACCAAATATATATATATATATATATATATATATATATATATATATATATATATATTAAAAATAAAGTATAAAATAGAAGTATAAATCAACCTTTTATATTTTTGCATATATAAAACTAAGCATTCATACAAAAAGTAATATAAAAAATTTAAAATATTTGATAGTACTGATGAAGCATGTACATTGACTAATAAGTGGATTGTGTTCGACTCTTTGATTTTATTATCTTTTTATGAGTCCTATCTGATGACCTCAAAATTTAGATCGTTTATTAAAGAAATGATGCACACCTTATAATATGCTTTTCTCTAAAAAAATAAAATATCTTAACTACAAAAATGCAAAAAAATTCCATTAAAGGAGAGAAAAAATTACACAAATCCAAAATCTAAAAAAAAAAAAAAAAAGATTTGAAGATTCATTCACTCAAAATCTATCAATAATAATAAATTTAGGGAAATGCGTTTAAAATTTTTTTTAAACGGACATAAATTTAAGAATTATTAAAATGAATTAACAAAAAAAAAAGGAATTGTATACTTACTAATGACTACACAAAAAAGAAGTCAAAAGAAAGAAAGAGAGAAAAAAAAAAAAAAAAAAAAGAGATTTCTAAAAGCAGGTAGAGCTCTCCCCAAGGGTGCCCACGGTTCAGGAACTAGTGGTTACGGTTCTTGAACCGTCGGTTCAGGTTCAATAAAATCATGAACTTGAACCAAACTGTCATGGGACGGTTTGAAAGACGGTTCCTGAATCTCTGATTTCGGTTCGAGCCCAAGTTTAAAACCGTTTAAATGACGGTTCGAAAAATGACAGTTTAAGACGGTTTAGATGACGGTTTGAAAGCAGTTTAGAGGCGGTTTAAGAGCGACTTAAAGGAAAACATTAGAAAATTTTTTTTATTGATTTAGAATTTAAGTTATATTTGTAAAAATATTTTAATTTTTCTTAAAAATCTTTCAATAAAAATAAAATAAGAAAAAAAAAAGAATAAAAATAACTTATTTTTAAGAAAAATTTAATGAGTAAATACTTGAACTTATTAAAAAACTAGAGATGAAATTAATTTAAAAAAAAATAGAAAAATGTGTATGAACTTAATTTTCCCTATGTATCCCTTTAAGATTTAGAGGAATCAAAATTTTCAGTTATAAGTTGAGAGAAGGGAGATTGAGGTGGTTTGATCATGTGAAACGTAAATATAGGAAAACTTTAGCTAGACAAGTAGAACATATTGGATTAGAGGATAGAAAGAAAAGAATAGGTAGATTTAAACTGACTTGAAGGAGAGTAGTACAATATAACATAAAAGTATTATATATTTCCGAGGATTTAATCAAAAATCGTTTAGAGTGGATAAAGAGAATCCATATTGTCGATCCCAATAAATTTTTGAGATAAAAGCTTAGTTGAATTGAGTTGAATTGGGTATTACTTGCCATTTCTTAAAAAATTATATGATAATTGATAATTAAAAATATAAAAAAAATCAAAATAGAGGATATTGAAAATTTTATTGAAGATATAAAATAATAACAAAGTAATTGAGATAATATTAAAAATTTTAGTGAGCATATAAAATAATAAAGTAGGGGAATTATGAAAGTATTGAGAATTAAAAGGAGTGTAAAAAATAATTATTTAGAAAATTTGAGAAAAATTAAAAGAGTATTAAGAATTAAAGAGGGTGTAGAGAATAATTGTATAGAGAATTAATGATATATATATATATATATATATATATATATATATATATATGAAATAGAAGTAGAGTGAGGTATTCATTGAATTTTTTTATATTTAAATTGCCAGTTTAATCCGATTTGAAATAGTCGATTCAATCCGATTGGAATCCACTAGTTCACGGTTTTTAAAAAATATGAACTTAAATCAAACTGTAGAAGGATAATTTTGGTCCGGTTCGAAGCCGGTTTCAATTTTGACCCGATTTTGATCCAATCAATTTTAGTTCAATTCTGATTTGAAACCGGACCGTAGCCACCCTTAGCTCTCCCTGCCTTAGTGACTGTGCAATGAAATTTGTAATTAAAAAAAAATAATAATAGAGACCCCCAACCCCACCCTCCCCTCCTATAAGGACATGCTATTATATCGTACCAAATATATCTTGTAATATGATATTTATGTGTATGTGCGTATGAAATGCGTCAAATCAAGCCGATTGGATAAGGGTTATATTATTATATTCAATTTATTAAAATAAAAATTTTTTAATTTTAATTTTATTTTAAAAAATATTCCTTTAATCCATAATAACAAGTTTTTAATTTTTCTTAATCAACATTAATAAAAATAAGTTTATAAACTATTATTTAGTGTTTATTATTTCTTTATATAAAAAAATATTGATAAAATGTCATACCTTAATGAAATATTATTTTAAAATTTATTATTATTTCTCTACGTTAAATTTTAATTGACAATAAATAACATATTATGGATAAAAATTATTAATTAATTTAATTATAAAAATAAAGAAAAAAAGATAATAAAAAATAATTTTATTTTTTTAATATGAAAATTTGCTATTAAAGGTTAAAAAGTATTTTAATAAATTAAAATTTAATAATTAATATAAAATAACAATATAAATTAAGAGATGATTGGTGCATTTACCTCTTATTTTGCATTGTGGATACATTTATATTACTTGTGAATTACAATCAAATCAACTTAAATTGAATTATGTATAAATAGATAAGTTTCAAATCAAAATCAGATAAATAATTATTTTAAATTATATAAACGTAAATAAAGTATTAGACTATTAATTAAATGATATAATATATGTAAAATAATATTAAAATTATAAAAAAATACATTATTGTAAATTTTCTTGTCTTGTTATTAAATTGGACCAATTTAATTTGAAATTGGATTAATAATGATCTAATTTAGATATTAAAAAAACTCTTTTTTAAAAATCATATTTGACTTTGTGAATTCGATTTGTCTAAACTGGGAGAATCAATATTACTAATAAAATGCTTATTCATAATGAGAGTTATATATATATAATAATTTTCACTCATTGAGATTAAGTTTTTTTTCTCAAGCAATATGGAGGATATACTCTTTTACATTGACTTATTATATTTAAAATAAATAATTTTAAAATGCTCCTAACAGAATTTAATATTTGACTTTAAGGATAAATTTAAAACTTATTAACTTGTTAAATTGTTAAAATAAAAACTAAAGTAATTAAAGAAAACATAATGCCTGTGATTCATTAATATCAGACAAAGAGTGAAAAACCTGTTAATTTGGCAGTTATAAGTCAATTAAATTTTCAATAGGAACATCCATCTGAAACCACAAGTATCTGAAAATCGAGATAAGAATTAAAGAGGTAGAATTGAAGAATGCTGTCTGAATGGTATAGGTTTCTTTGATGCGTTCGTATTTCCCTTCTCATAGTAAAGGACATTTTGGTGACGATCTATGCATCAATAACCAACACATTTATTTTGTTGATGTTGCTGTGCTTATGCTGGCGTGTTTTTACGCGCCATCTAAGAAACTCACGGTATGTCCAAAACCATCAATTCTATAATTTAATGCTCCTACGGAAATTTTGCCAAAACTCGGTGATGTTGACTCAACTCGTACTGAATCCATATATATACATGTCCAGGTGCATCATGCGGCTTATATCATCTATAATTTCACACAGATTATTTTGTCTTTACACTTTAAAGTCCATATATAAAATCTAAAAAAAAATAAAAAGAAAGTTTATAGACAAAAACTAAACTGTTTACCGGTTAAAATGATCATATTCAAACTATTTACTTCATATATTATAGTTAGACTCTTACAGTTTTAAATCAAATTAAATTAAAATAATTTAAAATTAAATTAAAAAATAGTATCAATCAAACTGAATTTAATTAAAATAAAAATTGAATAAAAAATTTATGCTTAGACTTATTTTATTGGGCCTTTTTCAATTTTAATAGTTTTATTATTAAAGCCCATTATAGATTTCATAAATTACACATTATATTATATAAAACCTATAAAATAAAAAAAGTCATAAATTAGATAAATCAGTTTATTTAGTTTTTTTTAATAAAAATAATCAAATCAAACTAAAAAAATAAATATCTAAAAATATTAAATGAACTGAACAAATTAAAAAATAATTAAAATAATTCAATTTAATTTTTTAGTTATAACCGTATTTGCTTATCCTTAAATCATAATACATGAAAAAATTTTAAATAATAGACAAGAACTTGTTTTTGTTTTATTATCTTTCAACTTTACATACTTTCTAAATATTAATTTATTTGTTATAAAATTTCATATATAAATATTTAGATTAACAAAACATTTAGATTTTTTTAAAATAAATCACTTGAAAAAAAGAATTTGATTAAATTTTTATATAATCAATTTTGATTTAAAAAAATTAAATTTTATTATTTTAAATATAAAAATTAACTAAAAAGAAATCAATTGAATTCCTAAAAATTTTACTTTCTAAATATGGGTCAAAGTATATATGTTTTATATATTTTTGTTTTGCAAAAGCACATGTTTTATATTTCAAAATTTGTAAAAAAAAAAATCAATTATATCATCATCATGATGGAGACTTTCTTGTTTGGATAAGCGGCTAAAAAATTAACTTTTAATTTTTAAGTTTTTAATTACAAATTTAAGATATTTAATAAATAAAATTTTAAATAATTTTTAAATTAATAATTTAAAATTATAATTGTATTATTTGTTTGGTGAAATTATAATTATAATATTAAATACTAATATTTTTAACAATAATTTTTTTAACCATTTTATCATTAGTTGTTAAGCGTTGACCATCAAATGCTTATGGACGGGATTTTCAATTCAAAGAAAAATTATTAGTCTGTTTGCTTTAATAAAATTAAATGTAAGTTTCTATATTTTTTATTCTATTTACTTTTAATTTTTTTTTAGTCATTTAGATATTAATGTCAATTTTATTTATTTTCTATAAAATATAACTATATAATTTTTTAATTTTTTAACTTTTAAATTATTTAGTCTGCAAATATAATTTCCTTCTTATTTAAAAATATTAATTAATAAAAAATTTAATTTTAAATTAAATAATAAAATTAAAAAATAAATAAAATAAAAATACAATATTTAACTAATGTAATTTTTAGATCAAGTCATTAGTTTTCTTACCAAGAAGATTAAATCAAATTCAGAGTTGCTATTTTCCCTCTCCTTAAAATAAAATAAAATAAAATAACTCCGGACCAGTCTTATCCTGAACGGCGCTCTGTGTGGCAGCAAATTGAGTAATTATATCCAATAGAAATGATTCCGTATAGGATATTTTATATAAAACGTCACATTATAAAAATTAAATATATATATTTATGTAAATTTTATAAAATTATAATTATTAAATAATATTAATTATTTTTTTAAATTTAATAATTAATTTTATTTATATGGAACTCATTTATTCATTGATTTACTAGTGGATATACCTAGATGCATCACCGTGTTTTACCATTTCATGTGGATATACCTAGATGCGTCACCGTGTTCGCAAACAATTTCTGTAGCAAATGGGAGGAGGAAGATAGTCTAATATTCCAAAGATAAAAATAGTCTAATATTCCAAAGATAAAAAAGGGACTTTTGTTGAACCTTCTTGGATGGACCCTAGTGCACGCAAAGGTTCGAAGAGTAGCAGATGGACTTGTTTTGTCCTAATAATTGAAATTTCAAATGGGTCCAATCTAAAACCATGGAAAAACTTCAAAAGAAAAAGATAGCACTCGAAATCTCTAAAAAAAAAAAAACAAGTGTGTGAAACACGTTTTAAAGTCTATTTGCCATAGAGTTTAAAGTTTAATATATATATATATATATATATATATATATATATATATATATATATATATATATATTATTTAAATTTCATTAGAATAATATTTAAAAATTAATTTCTTATTTGATATAATAAATTTCATTTTTAATTAAATTTTAATTTTTTAATTAATATATTTTAGAAAATACTTTTTTTCAAGTACAGCTTCACCTACGGTACTAAATAGATAATGATGTCATGGCTAACAATGCGGTATAAATAGCTTAGACTTTGAATGCATTATCATTGATGCGGGGGAAATTGAACTCCGCGAAAGACAGTGAAGAAAAAAAGAGAGCACGAGATACAGAGAGAGAAAGAGAGAGAATGGCGAGAACACTTTGCTGGGATAAATCTTGTCTAAAGAAGGGTAAATGGACTCCAGAGGAAGACTTAAAGCTAATGGCTTATGTTACTAGGTATGGCTGTTGGAATTGGCGCCAACTTCCCAAATATGCAGGTAAGAAACTCTCAGACTGGTGGATTTGATGGAAACCTCTTGGATTCTTGAAATTTTACTTGAATTTCCCTTCTACTTATTATGAGCACTTACAATTTTACCTTGCACTTTTTAATCTTTTCTAGCTTCTACTGAACTGGGTTTTCGTTTTTGATGGTCTAAAGATCGAAAATAATTGAGCAGTTTGGTTTCATTTCAGGTCTATCGAGGTGTGGAAAGAGTTGCAGATTGCGATGGATGAATTATCTGAGGCCAAATATTAAGAGAGGGAATTATACTAAAGAAGAAGAGGACACCATCATTCGCTTACATGAATCTCTAGGGAACAGGTACCCATCGATTGTTCTTAATTATAATTAACATCTACAATTAAAAAAAAGGGAAAAAGATTAACATGATATGTTATATTTTCAAAAGTATTGTGGAGAAATCTCATAATTAATCTGTCTTCATTGCACAGATGGTCTGCTATTGCTGCCCAGTTACCGGGGAGAACCGATAATGAGATAAAGAACCACTGGCACACCAAACTCAAGAAACGCAAGCAAAAGGACACTGTGAAACCAGACTCCAGTGACCTCTCCCAGCGTAGAAAGAGACAAAAGAAAGATACAAAACCAAAGATTGACCCCATAAGTCCTGGAACTACTCCTCAAATTATAGAAAGCATAAGCTCCTCATTGTCCCCCAAACCATCTACAAGTGATTTCTCATCATCGACCACCGCAAATAACATAGCTGTTACCAGTAGCTGCAGTGACTTGAAATCTGATGATGAATTTGCTTTCTTAGAGGCATATGAGGCACCTATTGGAAATATTTGGACAGAACCTTTCTTGGCTGACAATTACTACATGCCTAGTGAGTTCTTGCCACCACTGCTAGACCCAGTTTCTCCACTTCTTGATGGAGAGTTATTATGCTCTTATGGTGTGTGTGAGCAATATGGAGTATAGAATGGATAATTAAACCTGGTTAAAGAACGTAAAAAAGTTTTCGTTCCCATAAAATTTTCTGCGTTGCTTCTTAGCATATCCCCTTTTTCCTGTCATAGGCATGACATTTTTTGAGAATGAATTGATATATATGTACGTTAGGCTGCATATACAATAAAAAAATTTTTCTCATCGTCCAGATGGGGAAAATATCCACACTTGCGTTTGATTGCCTGCAGCCATGTTCGGCTTTTTGTTTTTTATGTATGATGTAATGCACGAAGGATTCACTACCACACACCAGGTGAAATTATGCAAAATCGGCATATTTTTATGCATTTTCAATGTTAATTAACTTTTTTTTTTCAATTTTAATGATTAACTCTTACTCAAATTCGGATTTAAGACTTTATAATATTAAAGTTATTTTAATATTACAATATTAAAATTCAATAATAAAAAAATATAAATATTATTATTATTTTTTTAAAATTAACGATGAAAAATTTCATAGCACAAAAAGTTTCTTTCTAATTTTAACAATTTTGCACTTGACAACAAATTTAGCTAGAAAAATTTAGTTATATTATTAAATTTAGTAGTGATTTCACACTTTAATCGGTGACGATATTATTGATGAAAAATTTCTTAACATAAAGTTTTATTGTTAATTTTGTTGCTAAATTTAATGATATTTTATAAATTAGATTATTTTATAATTAATAAAACTGTTTTTAATCTATTGTTAAATTGATTTAAAATTATTATTTTTTTATTATTTTCAGTTAAAATCATTAAATTAAATTAAAATTTATTTTACAATTAATAAATTTATCATTAAATTAGTCAAATTCATCTTAAGATTAATGTAAAAATTATTCATCTTAAGATTAATATTTTGAGGGCTTTACGTGGGCCTAGAAAATAATTAAATGAGTTTAATTAAATATACAAGTGCATTAAATTTATTAATTTTTTTTTTAAATATAAAAGTGGGCCTTTCATGGACTTTTTGGCTCAATTATATTTCAAAGCCTCATAAAAATTGTTTTTTTAGGATAAAAATAAAAAAAATAATAAAAAAGTGAATAAAAAATATATTTAATGGATAATTATCTCCCCATCATGGGTTGGTTTGAGGGATAAATATTCTCTATTTATCTATTATTATTTTAGAATTATTTGATGTATAATTATCCCTTATAACTAGTTGATTAAAAGAATAGTTATGCCCATTTATCTATTCATTTATTTTAGATAAAATTTTGAAATTGTTGGAAGGATAATTATCCCTCTAACCAGATGGTTAAAGGGATAATTATTCCCATTAATTTTAATTATCATAATTATTTTTTTGAATTTAGATAGACTTTAAAAATATTATAATTTTTTGGCTATAAATACCTGATCACCAAAGAAAGAGAGAATGAACCCATAATATGCTAGAGCACTCTAGAGAGATTCTAAATTAATTAGAAGACTTTCTTTTGTGCCATTAGAGTCACAATTGTCCATTCTTTCATAAAAATTAACTTAGTTAATTTTTAGATTTAGGTTCATTCTAGGTGCCCAATAGACAAAAAATTACATCTCCATTGCTTGAACATATTACCATCATTTGGATGTATTCTTGAGTGCTATAAGATCTTCTAATCCATGAATCGAAGACCAATTATAAGGTAAATCTGATTAGCCAAATCTTACTTTCTTTACGCATTTAAATTTATGAGTAAATTCAATAACCTTGGGTAAATGATTTTTATTTTTAGTGTTATTTCTTTTAAATTATTTGTTAAGATATCGGCCTCAATTGCATGTCTTTTAAAATTTGCAATAGTCTCAGTTTTTGATGTATATAAATTTAATTTGGTTGATAGGCTAGTTTTCTCATGTGTATTATATATGGTATGTCACTTTAATCTAATTTATTTTATTGGCCCAATTAGTTTTTTTTTTAACATTGTCATGTTTTATTTATTTATTTATTTTTGTCTTATTGTGCATTAACTCATGGATATTTTTAATTGATTTATTTTCTATTTTGTAAAATTAATTGTTAACTAGATTATGGTAAAATTTGGAGCTTCTTATGAAGCTTTGGCTATTTTTAGATGTGAACACAAGTTGTAGCCCATGCATTATGATTTCCATTTTTTTTTATTCATAGTGTTTTATTGCATTTAATTTTTTCTTATTTTGATTTCATACAAACTTCATTTATTTTGTTATGCATGAGTTTGATGTTTGTGTTTTGAGAACATTAAAAGATTGAATGGGAGAAGTTAGGATTGAAGTCCCAAACTTGAGATCCAAAATTTCAAATAAGTTTTATTAATTTTGGGACTTAAATTTTGGTGTTATTTTTCTTGCCTTAATCTGTTGTTCTTTTGAGCATGAAAATATTAAATAAGGCATGAATGGATCTAAAGAAATTTCAAAAGGAACCAAAGCAAGTAAAAGGAGATTAAACATGGCCAAAAGAAAAAATTGGAGTGGAGCTTGAGGCATAAACTGAAAATTGGAGCAAAATGGATTACATCAAAGTTCAAGACCCCTTGCATTGGGTAAAAGGCTAAAAAAGTCATGTAATAGTATAGATTTATTTTTATCAAAAGGGCCTTTTTAATTTGGTTTAAGGATTAATTTTAATTCTCCTCTCATTTCTTTTAGTTTTAGGCTTATTTTTTTTATTATTTCTTTTTTCTTTAGTTTAATTTTTACATTTGAATATCACCGTGGCATGTAAATTATTTAGAAATTAAGGTTAGGTGAATTTAGGTTAACTTGGGAAATTAAAATCTGATTTAACATGATAGAAATCCTTAGATATATCTAACTTAGAAATAATGCATGTGATGAGGAACCGGTTGCACCAATTCCACATCAAGGGCCAATAACTAGAGCAATGGCTAAGAAGCTTCAAGGCTTGGTGCATAAGCACATCACTAAGTCCAACCTCTTGTAAGTATTCAGTTTGGACATGGAAGAGGAAAGCCAACCTTGCTGTACATTCCTTTGCATATTTGAGGAGCCAAGAGACCAAGTGGCATCCGTCCAAGTTGGCATACATGTGGCAGCCACGTCAGCAAGTCCATCATAGTTGGCATCCAATGTGGCATCCAAGTGGAGTGCCTAGGTGGCAGCACAATTGGTAGCCCATCTCCACCAACCTTTTGAAGATGTTTTTGTCCATTTTGCAAAGATTGGAAGCCATAACTTTGTCCAAGAGCTCCAGCCATGCTTCAACTTTTTATAGAAAAAGCAAAGTTACTACTTTCAGCTTCAAGACAAAACATCTCTTTTCAGATTATCTCTCAATTGTAGCCTGCCAAATCTGACCTTCCTATTAATGTTTGAACTTTGTATCTATTTTTAGGAGAGATTGGTGTATTAACCAAGACTTGCACATGTCCCATGGTTGTTGAAATGTCTTGGCAGAATACACCAACCCATATTTCTGCCTTCTTTTGTTTCATTTTGGGGACATAATTCATAGGGTAATTTTTTGAGCAAAATTACTGGGGCTTTGCTTCAAAGTTCTTTTTAGAACTCTCTCTATTTTTCTTAGCAAATTCTTGCCTTGATTTGTTAAGTTTTATTATATGTTCAAGGTTGTTCATCAGCATAGGTGAATTGGTCTTGTTTTTGGTTGTCTTTCTTGGGACTTATATTTTCAGTTCTCCATCTTCAAGGTGAAGGGTTGAAGGTTCAAGGGAGTTTCTTGGCTTGTTTTGAAGACGGTCCTTTGGTCTTTCTTCTTAGTGGAATCAGCAACTAAGGGTAGAAACCGTATCATTTGGTATTAGAGCTTAGGCTCTCTTCAAAACAGGTTGGTCATCCATTTTGTTGTGTTCTTGTTTTTTCTTTCTCCTTCTTTTATCTTCGTTGTGTTTCAGCCTTGAAGGTTCTTCAAGTCCTTGTGTTTTCTGGTGTTTATAAGAACATCTGAACATATTCAGGGCTTAGTAGTGAGTTAACACTCAATACTACTAATCTTAGGGTATACTAGAGGCTTTCTTACATCTGTCCTTGTTTCCCTAGTTTTGTCACATTTGTGTTGTTTTCTACCTTAAGCCTTTTCCTCACAACCTGGTTATTTGCATCTTTGTGTCTTGTGAAGTGTGTTGTTCAAGTGTTTAGTGTTGGATGTGTTGAGTGTATCTGTTGTGTGGTTACATGATATAAAAAAAAAAGAACAAAAAGAAAGAAGAAAAAAAAAAAAGGTGCTAAAGTGTATGTTTGAGTGCTGGAATATTATAAGTTCAATATTTCTATTTGGTGGCTGTTTTGGGGGAGGTATAGCCAAACCAACCCATAAAATTCTAAAACTTCATAGGGGTGCTTTGTAGGCGAAATTAAGCCGAGAAATCGAATTTGGTGTAAAAATTCTACCGTTTACTTGGTGAACCAAATTTAGCACTTATTTGGCCAATTTGGAGTCCGAAACTTTAAGGTGCTTTCTGGAACCTCTAGACTTGATTTTCCCTACTAAAATTATGTCTTGTTGCTGCCCTTAAAACAGTTTTACAAAATTCCAACTTTGCCTTTTTTTTCGGGGAGAGGCAAAAATAGCAAGCTAATTTCAACTCCTATTTCACTTCATTGCTCTAGAGCTTGGTGTCTTCATTTCTTGCTTCAAGTGTCTTAACAAACCTTTATTCCACATGTTTTGCTTGAGTTTGTGCTTGAACATATATTAAAACTTGATTTAAACTTGCTAGAATTGCATTAGTTCTGACAAGAACTTGGTAAGCAAGCTTGAGTGGAAAAAGGCATCAAGTGGCAAGAACTCCAAGATGATAAAAGCCTATAAACTGAGTACAAACACTTGAGTGACCAAAAATTGAGTGAATTTGTGAGGTTGTTTTCTGTTTTACTAACTTTTTTGTGCAGGTATTAAAAATGTCACAAGAACAAACTAGTGGACTTAATATGGATAATCCTTTTTACCAGCAAGCACTTGTTCAACATTTGGAAAGAATTGGTAGACAATTGAGCAATCTAGCTGACCGAATTGAAAGAATTGAGCAGAATAGTGGGAATGGTAGACAAAACACAAATGAGGGGCAGAATAGGGCTAGGGGATCTAGAGTGAACAATGCGCCACCTATAAATGATTGGGGGGGATAAAATGATGATGATTCTGATGAAGAGGATGACCAGCACTCTGCTGCACCTGATGACCACCATAGACCGAGAGGGATGAGAGGTAATAGGGGTGGAAGAGGTGGAGGCAGAAACTTGAGAAGAGGTAATATGGAGGAAGCAAGAGGGAGAGGGAGAGGGAGAGTGGATGGTAACATTAGTGGGATCAAAATGAAAATTTCGCCATTCCAAGGCAAAGCCAATCCGGATGCATATTTGGAGTGGGAGAGGAAGGTGGATCTCATTTTTGATTGTCACAATTATAGTGAGGAAAAGAAGGTGAAGCTTGCAGTAGTTGAGTTTACAAATTATGCCATAGTTTGGTGGGATCAATTGCTCACTAAAAGAAGGAGAAATGGGATGAGGGGTGTTGAAACTTGGGATGAGATGAAGCAAATCATGAGGGACAGATTTGTACCTCAACATTACTATAGGGAGTTGCACCAAAGGTTACAAGGGCTGGTGCAAGGAAACAAAAGTGTGGAAGAATATTTCAAGGAGATGGAGATGGCTATGGTAAGAGCCAATGTAGAGGAGGATAGGGAAGCCACAATGGCTAAGTTCCTAAAGGGGTTGAATCTTGATATTGCCAACATAGTGGAGCTATAACACTATGTAGAGCTTGATGACATGTTAAATATGGCAATCAAGATAGAAAAACAACTAAAGAAGAAGAAAGCATTCAAAATGGGTATAGGTATGAATTTGGGCAACCATGCTCCATGGAAACTGAATTGGAAGAAGGGTGAAACTAGTGATTCCAAGGCTGTTTCTAAGGAAAAGAAAGAGGAGACTAGGGGTGGAAAAAAGCCTAGTGTGACTGAGAAAGGCAAGGGACAAAATACCTCTAGTGGGAGAACTAGGGATATCCAATGTTTTAGGTGCCTAGGGAAGGGACATTATGCATCTCAATGTCCTAACAAGAGGGTGATGGTGATGAGGCCGAATGGGGAGATCGAATCAGAAGATGATGATGTTGATGATGATGATGCTAGTGAGAGTATGCCTCCTTTGGAGGAAGCTAGTGATGTAGAGCATGCCGTGGGAGGAAATATTCTGGTGGTTAGGCGTGCACTAAGTGCACAAGCAAAGGAAGAAGAGGGAGATGCATTACAAAGGGAAAATATTTTCCACACTAGATGCTTGGTGAATGGTAAAACTTGTAGCATGATTATAGATAGTGGTAGTTGTGTGAATGTTGCCAGCACACTCATAGTTGAGAAGCTTGGCATGCGCACCATCATGCATCCTAGACCATATAAGTTGTAATGGCTGAATGACTGTGGGGAAATTAAGGTGAACAAGCAAGTGATGTTGGCTTTTTCTATTGGAAGGTATAAGGATGAGGTGTTGTGTGATGTGGTGCCAATGCATGCTGGACATATTTTGCTAGGGAGACCATGGCAATATGATAGGAAGGTAGTGTATGTTGGATTTAGGAATACGTACTCCTTTGATCATGATGGATGAAGGTTTACTTTAGCAGTATTATCACCTGCACAAGCTTTTGAAGATCAATTAAGGATAAAACAGACCATGAATGAGCAATAACAAAGAGAGGCCGAGCTAAGAGTGCAAAGAGAGAAAGAAAGAAAAGAAAGAGAGGAAAAAGTAAGAGGGAAAAATGAAGAAGAGAAAGAGAGGAGAGAAAATTCAAAAAGAGTGAAACCAAAAGTAAAGGGCTTGGGGCAAAAGGAGAGTTGTGAGAAGAGTGGAGAGAATAAAGTTAGTTTGCTAGCAAAAGCCAAGGATGTGAGGACTGCATATTTTTCTAGTATGCCAATGGTTTTGCTAATTTGTAAGGGAGCTTACACCAATGTTTCTAACCTTGACCAATCCATTCATAGTTGTGCTTTGCCCTTATTGCAGGAGTTTGAGGATGTCTTCCTTGAAGAATTACCTAATGGGCTATCACCCATTAGAGGCATAGAGCACCAAATAGATTTTGTGCCTGGAGCTGTAATCCCAAATAGGCCAGCCTATAGAACCAATCCGGAAGAGGCTAAGGAACTTTAAAGACAAGTGGAGGAGCTTCTAGCAAAAGGCCATGTTAGGGAGAGCATGAGCTCATGTGCCGTACCTTTTCTTTTGGTGCCTAAGAAAGATGGGAGCATGCACATGTGTGTGGATTGTAGAGCAATCAACAAAATCACTGTAAAGTATAGACATCCCATACCTATACTTGATGATATGCTTGATGAGTTGCATGGTGCATGCATATTTTCTAAAATTGACTTAAAGAGTGGTTATCGCCAAATTCGCATGAAATTAGGAGATGAATAGAAAACTGCCTTTAAGACTCAATATGGACTATATGAATGGTTAGTCATGCCATTTGGCTTGACCAATGCACCTAGTACATTTATGAGGCTTATGAACCATGTGTTGCGTGCTTTCCTAGGAAAATTTGTTGTAGTGTATTTTGATGATATCCTAGTATATAGCTAAAATATGCATGATCATTTGCTGCTTGAGACAAGTTTTTGAGGTGTTGAGAAAAGAGCACTTGTATGGCAATCTTAAGAAATGCACTTTCTGTATGGACAAAGTTATTTTCTTAGGATTTGTGGTGAGTGGCAAGGGAATTGAGGTTGATGAGGACAAGGTAAGAGCCATTAGAGAGTGGCCTACACCTAAGTCCGTGACTGATGTGAGGAGCTTCCATGGGTTGGCTAGTTTTTATAGGAGATTTGTAAAGGACTTTAGTACCATAGCCGCACCCTTAAATGAAGTTGTGAAAAAGAATGTGGGATTCAAGTGGGGGGAAGAACAAGAGCATGCATTTAATTCACTTAAGGAGAAATTGTGTTCTGCACCTTTACTTGCTTTACCTGATTTTTCTAAAACTTTTGAGATTGAATGTGATGCTTCTGGAGTGGGTATTGGAGCTGTTTTGAAGCAGGAAAGGAGACCGATTGCCTACTTCAGTGAGAAGCTAAGTGGGGCTACATTGAACTACTCCACTTATGATAAAGAGATGTATGCTCTGGTGTGTGCACTTGAGACTTGGCAACACTACTTGTGGCCGAAGGAGTTTGTCATTCATAGTGACCATGAGTCACTCAAGTACTTAAAGGGGCAGAACAAGCTCAACAAGCACCATGCCAAGTGGAGTGAATTCATTGAAGATTTCCCATATGTGATTCAATACAAGCAAGGCAAAGAGAATGTGGTGGCTGATGCACTTTCAAGGAGGTACACTTTACTGTCCATGCTTGACATTAGACTTTTAGGCTTCGAACATGTGAAATAAATGTATGCTAATGATGATGACTTTGGGAAAGTGTTTGCCTTTTGTGAACATGCTGCATATGATAAATTCTATATGCATAATGGTTTCTTGTTTAGGGAAAATAAATTATGTGTGCCTAAATGCTCAATTAGAGAGTTGCTTGTTAAAGAATCACATGCTGGTGGTTTAATGGGACATTTTGGGGTTGCAAAGACCTTAGAAATTTTAAAGGAACATTTTTATTAGCCACACATGAAGAGGGATGTAGAGAGAGTGTGTGTTAGATGTGTGACTTGCATGAAGGCAAAGTCCAAAGTAAGGCCGCATGGTCTATACATGCCATTGAGTGTTCCTAGTGAACCCTGGGTAGATTTATCCATGGATTTCATTTTGGGTTTACCTAGGACAAAGAAAGGACATGATAGTATTTTTATTGTTATTGATCATTTTTCCAAGATGGCTCATTTCATACCATGTCACAAGACTGACGATGCATCTTACATTGCTTCTTTGTTCTTTAGGGAGATAGTTAGATTGCATGGCATTCCTAGAACAATTGTTAGTGATAGGGATGTGAAATTTCTAAGTCATTTTTGGAAAGTCTTATGGGGAAAATTAGGAACCAAACTTTGTTTCTCCACCACTTGCCATCCACAAACGAATGGGCAAACAGAAGTTGTCAATAAGACCGTGGGCACTCTTCTACATGCAATGATTAAACAAAACTTGAAAGCTTGGGAGGTGTGCATACCATTCATAGAATTTGCATACAACAGGTTTATGCATTCATCTACTGGTTATTCACCCTTTGAACTTGTATATGGTTTTAACCCACTAACTCCTTTAGATTTGTTGCCTTTGCCTACTAATGAGCTTGCTAGTTTAGATGGAAAAAGGAAAGCTGAAATGGTGAAACAAATGCATCAAAAAGCAAAGCAACAAATGGAGAAAGTGAATGAGAGGAGAGCAGCCCAAGCTAACAAGGGGAGAAAGAAGATGGTGTTCCAACCTGGTGATCTTGTATGGGTTCACTTGAGAAAGGAGAGGTTTCCTACACAAAGGAAATCAAAACTTCAGCCTAGGAGTGATGGACCTTTTGAAGTGCTAGAGAGAATTAATGACAATGCATACAAGATAAACCTTCCAGGTGAGTATGGTGTAAGTGCTACATTTAATGTGACTGATCTTGCTCCTTTTTATGAAGATGATGACAATTTAAGGACGAATTCTTTTGAAGAGGGAGAGGATGATGAGGAACCGGTTGCACCAATTCCACATCAAGGGCCAATAACTAGAGCAATGGCTAAGAAGCTTCAAGGCTTGGTGCATAAGCACATCACTAAGTCCAACCTCTTGCAAGTATTTGGTTTGGACATGGAAGAGGAAAGCCAACCTTGCTGTACATTCCTTTGCATATTTGAGGAACCAAGAGACCAAGTGGCATCCGTCCAAGTTGGCATACATGTGGCAGCCATGTCAGCAAGTCCATCATAGTTGGCATCCAATGTGGCATCCAAGTGGAGTGCCTAGGTGGCAGCACAATTGGCAGCCCATCACCACCAACCTTTTGAAGATGCTTTTGTCCATTTTGCAAAGATTGGAAGCCATAACTTTGTCCAAGAGCTCCAGCCATGCTTCAACTTTTTATAGAAAAAGCAAAGTTACTACTTTCAGCTTCAAGACAAAACATCTCTTTTCAGATTGTCTCTCAATTGTAGCCTGCCAAATCTGACCTTCCTATTAATGTTTGAATTTTGTATCTATTTTTAGGAGAGATTAGTGTATTAACCAAGACTTGCACACGTCCCATAGTTGTTGAAATGTCTTGGTAGAATATACCAACCCATATTTCTGCCTTCTTTTGTTTCATTTTGGGAACATAATTCATATGGTAATTTTTTGAGCAAAATTGCTGGGGCTTTGCTTCAAAGTTCTTCTTAGAACTCTCTCTATTTTTCTTAGCAAATTCTTGCCTTGATTTATTAAGTTTTATTATATGTTCAAGGTTGTTCATCAGCATAGGTGAAATGGTCTTGTTCTTGGCTGTCTTTCTTGGGAATTATATTTTCAGTTCTCCATCTTCAAGGTGAAGGGTTGAAGGTTCAAGGGAGTTTCTTGGCTTGTTTTGAAGACGGTCCTTTGGTCTTTCTTCTTAGTGGAATTAGCAACTAAGGGTAGAAACCATATCAGCATGTTTAGGTTCCTTACAAGCATAATTGACCTAGTTAATCTACATAAGGGAACTTGGCTTAATAAAAGATAATATGCATGTTAGACTTAGTTTATTGAATTCTTTTTACTTATAATATGTGTGAAAATGGATTTGTACATAATTTGTAACACCCACACTTTAGCTAGTCCGTACATTTGATTGTTCCGGTGACCAATATCTGTCCGGACAGCTAAAATGACTGGAACTATATGTAGACTAGAGTGAAGAGTCATAAATAACTCAAATATTAATAAGAAAAATTTAGAAAAAATTTTAGAAATAAAATACAACCAAGTTAAATGAGCCTGTGCCCTAGCGATGGGTAACCCAGTGGCAAGTTGCGGTCCTCGCAGCTAGAAGCCTTAAACCTGGGAGAAAATTCTTGAGATAATTTCTAGGACTCTAGAGAAGAGTCATTGAGGTTTTGATGGCATTAGAATGTCAAGAAAATGTTTAGAAAAATTTTTAGATCGGTACAGACGATTTTGGCTCGATAAGCCAAATGGAGGGCATTTTGGTCATTTCGTCTTCAAAGATGATTTTTGGCTGACTTGTCTAATTAAGTAAATAATTATTATGACATAAAATATAAATAAATATTGCTAAAAATTTAATTGAAAATGAGTAGAAAAGAAAAGGAAAGAAAATAAAGGAAATTGGGAAATATGACATCACATGATGTCATTAAAATGCTCCCACCCAATCACATTGTGATACATGTCTTTAAACCACTTAAAATGAGTAAATGGGCAGAAATGAAAGAAGAAAAATCAGACTTCATCTTCCTTCTTTAACGGTGAAACCCACTTCACACTCTCCTTTCCACCATTAAAGCTCCAAATGAGCTTGATTTCCTAGCCAATCTTACCCCATAACCCTAGGACCCCTTCACTAAAAATGTTTCCTACACCTTGAGGAAGCTTTGGGCAGCAATTTGAAGAGGAAAAAGTGAAGTTAGAGCTTAGGAAAATTCTGCACTCAAGAGGTTAGTGCTACTTTTGTTTATTTTTCTCTTATATTCCTTGTTACAACATTAATTTAAGCTAGAAAATGTGAAATTAGAAGAAAAATAGGCATGTTAAAGTCCCTTTAAAATTTCAGCAGCCCTAATGTTCTATAAGGTTTCCATGATTCAAGTGAATTATAAGTGTGTATTGATGCCATAGAATATGGTTTGATGATTAGAACACTTGCATATAAATTTTTTGAACAAATTGAAGTTGTGGAGTTAGGGTTTGGGAAAAACCTAGGGTTTTGCTCATGTGTTGGTGAATGAAAGTTTTAATGGTCATTTAGTGACCATTTGGCTGAATACAATGAGGAATTGAAGTGAATTATAACTTTGGATTTGAGGTAGGGTTTGCTGTCCAATGTGCCTTGTAGGTCTGGATGTGAGTCTAGCAAGTTTGGACAGCTTTAACTTGAGTTATGTAGGTTCAATTGGTACAAGGCCAATTGAACATGAAATTAGACACATAATGGCACAACTTTGATGAAGGAAACCTGTCCAGAAAACAAACTTAGGATGCTCTAAAAATTGACCAAATCCAGGTAACACACATTCTGCCCGGGCAAAATGACCAAATGAATAGTGTTTATTCATTTAGTCATAACTCAGTGTAGAAAGGTCCAATTGACCTGAAATTTATGTCAATGAATTTAGAACAACTTTTATGTTGAATACAAACTCTAATTCTGGACTTAACCAAATGAAATTATTGGCCAAACTTGAACTACCAAATCTGGCAGAATGGTATTCTGCCCAGAATTTCTAGGTAGATACTAATCCGGCCAGCGTTGCTTAAAGTGGCATATCTTGAGCTAGAAAACTCCAAATGGAGTGATTCAAAAAGGAAATTAAAGAAGACACATAAAGGAACAACTTTCATGAAGACAATATTGTCAAATTCTTACCGAAAAATTGACCAATGGAATAGTAAACCAAGTACTTAAAATTTGAAAATTTTAAATAACCAACCCTAAGCTTTGAAATGGAATTGGAAACCAATACCGACAACTTTAGAATGCAAAATGTGATATGTTGGTGATATTAGAACCAATATACCTGTTGTCTATGAAAAAGTCAATATTTTAGTTGACTAATGAAATGAATAGTAGCCATAAAATTTAAATTGGAAAGAATTACATAAATTAAAAGTGTTAAATGCCCTAGTCGGCCTAGTGTAATTAGTTTGGATAGGTTGGCATGCCAATAGGGTTCTGATAGCAGTTTTGCGTATGGCTTCATGCCATTCTGTGATATGATAGCCTATGGCTATACTGATTATGATGTTATACTTGGCTTTATTCCTTATTGCTTTTATGGCCTATTAGCCATTCTGTTGCACACCGGGAGACACATTGTGACCGATGGTGTGACGGCCCGAGGTACTTGGTACCCAGTGCTAGTTTACCCATTTATCCAGTCCGATTAATTTGTATAGGTTACCTGGGCATGGAAAAGTATAAATGTAATTGAATTGATTATTAAAGGAAGCAAGGAAATTAAATATCAAGATAAAGAACAAGAATGATTACAATAAAAAGAGGCTCAATCATCAAAGAAAATGATTAATAAAAATGCTAGAAAGAATTGAAACGAACTGGACTGATGATAAAAAAAAGGGATATTAAATTTTAGAAACCTTATTGAAGCATAATTAGATCTGAATTATCTGAACCATGTTTTATTTCTATCTGTATTTTGCATATTATTTCTTTGTTATATTATTGCACCACTAAGCAGAAATGCTTAGTGCGATGGATTTGTTTCCCTCATTCAGGTACTGAAGGTAAAGCACAATGAATACTAAACAGAGATTTTGGAGTTCTGATCTGCAGAGTATCCAAGGTTGTCACCTCCTCAGCAATGCATGTAGATAGGGCCCATATAGGTCATAATTTATTTGTTGTATAAAAATGCTTAGTTATACTATTGTAATATAAACGATGAAAATGTAATTAATAGGTATGTGATGTAAATTAATAAATCGGTTAATTCATATGTGATTAAACTATATATCATGTCAATTAATGAAGATTGAAAATTTTCATATATGAGTTGAGCATGAGTGGGAATGTATGGATTTAAAATACGGAATTGAAATATATAGATGATGCATGAAATGATGAGATTTTATTTGAAAATATTGTTGAAATTTTCAAATAGGTGAATATTGAAATATGCCAAACGATAATAAAATAGGGGAAACTCCGTTAGTTTCTCCATCGAAAAATAATTGATATTAAAAGATAATAACTTGAAAATAATTAAAGGAATAAAGTAAGATAAGATAGGGTGCTCGGGCACCGAGTGTGACATGCCTTGCTCGACTACACTATAGTCGGGTGTGGGGTGTCACATAATTAACTTAGTTAAATATGCATGTAGGGCAAGGTGGTAAAAGGGTAACATTATTAAATTAGCAACTTAGCATGTTAGGAATGACTTGTGCACGTACATGTTTGATTTGTTTGAATTAATTGTGTATGTAATTTTAGACTTACATAAATGTATGAATAAGGAATTAAATAAAAGAAATAATAAGATATACTTTAAGAATCATTAGTAGATGCTCATCCTTATTCTAAGATAAGTCCGAGCAGAGAGGGTGCCTACTACCTTCCCTCTCTTGTACGCACTATTCTGAACCTAGGCCATTGGGCTCATGATAAAAGAAGGGTAGTGAAGCTCTATAAGGGGTAAGTTGCCACCCACATTCCTTCTTATAAATTTGTCCTAGTTATTAACTAGGTAGTGACTAGTTTCCTCTGCCTTTGCGACATTACTTGTAACGCCCTCACTTTAAGTAGTCTGTATATTTTACTATTTTGGTGACTGACGCCTGTTCGGATAGTCAGAATATCTGGAATCAGACTCAAACTAAAGTGAGGATCCATAAATAACCTAAATAATGACTAAGAAAAATTAAGGAGAAATTAAAGAAATGAAATGCAAAGAGGTTAAATGAGTTAAATGAGCCAAGGCTCCGGTGATGGGTAACCCTAATGGGAAGCGACTGTGAATACAGTTACAAACTCCAGACCCATGGGGAACCCTGTGAGATAAATATTTGGAACTTAATTGAAGGATTAATGAGGTTTAATGACAATAAAAGTGTCATGGGAATACAAGAAAAATTATAAAAATTGGTAAGGGCAATTATGATGTCATGAGCACTAAGAAGGGCATTTTGGTCATTTCGCCATCAGAGTTGATTTTTGACCAACATGTCAATTTAATTAATTGAGATTTATGTAATAAAATATGAAGAAATATTGATAAAAATTTAATTAGAAATGAGTAGAGAAAAGAAAGAAAAGAAAAGAAAATGAAATAAAATTTTATTCTAATTATGACATATGCATGATGTCATAATGATGTAATTAAAATCTCTAACCAATTAAAAATTGAAAAACACAATTAAAAGAGATAAAAAGGAATTAAAAGAGACAAATTTAGTCATTTTCTTCCTCCCACTAACCTTGGCCGAACCTTGAGTTCCATCCCCTTCCACCATTTTTTATCTTTAAAGCTTCAATTCCCATCAATTTCTTCCATATTTTTCCTACCTCCAAACACAAAAATTTGATATTTGACCTTGCTAAGGTGAATAGTAGTAAAAAGAAGTAGAAAGAGAGAAGGATTGGCAAGCTTGAAATTGGCTTAAGTTAAGGTTAGTGCAAATTTAATTCTCTCTCTTCTTTGATTATTGAAATAAAGTTGAAATATGTTAGAATTGATCGAAAAATTGAAGAAATTAGTGCACCTTGAAAACCCTAAAATTTTGGTCAACCTTGAGGTAGTAAGGAATTGATGTGTTTGATGAATTAAAATATGTTTATGAGTGTTGATGAATGCAAACATGTGATTTGTAATGAAAGTTGGGTGATTGACATGAGATTGGGATATGACCAATTAGGGTTTTACTAGAATTTGGGGATTTTATGCTTTGATGCCTAATTGATGTTATTAAGGTCAATTAATGACCATTTGATGTGGTTTGACCTTAAAATGAAGTTGGTTTTGGAGTTGTAATGCTAAAAGGAGAAGTGTTCTTTTGTGCTGGAAATTCTGAACTTTGAGTCCAATAGGTTTAGGCAGCCATAAGTAGAGTTGTATAGCTTCAATTAGTGTAAGGCCAATAGAAGGTGAACTAGGGGCATAATTCTACATTTTTCATGAAGAGACCCTATCCAGAAAACCAACACAAAGTGACCTAAAATTGGCTTGAATCTGGGTAACCATATTCTGGACCTGGAAAAATGACCATATGAACAGTGATTGTTCAAATGGGCATAACTCATTGTAGAGAGGTCCAAATGACCTGATTCTTGAACCCATGGAAAGCTTAGACATAGTAGAACATTTTTCATGAAAACAAAAACCCTAATTCTGACCATAACCTAATCAAATTGCTAACCAAAATTAGCTCAACAAAACTGCCAAAACTAAAACTGACCAGAAAATCTTGGACATTGACTAATTCGAGTAGTTATGGTAAAAATATCATAACTTGGGCTACAAAACTCCAAATGGAGTGATTCAAAAGGGGAATTAAAGTTAAGACATTAAAGAATAATGTTGATGAAGAAAAGTTAACCAAATTTCCACTGTAGATTGGCCTAATGTAACAGTGAACTTAGATTATAAAATCTAAAATTTTTGAAATACTTGTAGAAGGATTTGAATTGTGATTGGCAATTAATGCCAACAACTTTGTAAACCAAAATGTGGTATAAACTTGAATTTGGGATTTGTGTTCCCATTATATATGGCATAACAAAAAATTTAGCATGAATAGTATTGTGAATAGTAACCATAATGATACAATGTGAAGAACCAATGCCAAAAATGTTAATGTGCCCATGTATGCCTAGTTTTATGATTGGTTTGGATAGGTTGGCATGCCAATAGGGTTCTGACCTGCAGTACTGCTTATGGCTCTATGCCATTTTGTGATTTATGGCTTTTATTGCCATTTTGTGATTTATGGCTTCTGGCCATTCTGTTATTCTTTGATACATGTGGCTTTTATGCCCGATTGATATCATGGCTCTTTAGCAATTATATTGCACACCTGGCAGGCACTATGTGACTGACAGTGTGACGGCCCGAGGTACTTGATACTCAGTGTCAATTTACCCATTTATCCAGTCTAATCAATTTGTATAGGTTCCTTGGGCATTAGAATAAGTTCTAAAAAAAATTTACTAATGAATAATGAATAGAAAAACCATTAAATTAAATATATTGCAAATAGTTATAAAAAATATATCCTATGTGGCATAATAGTATAATTTCTTTACTTCTAATTATTTAGTTTATTTTTATTATTATTATTGCACCACTAAGCATTATGCTTAGCGCGTTTCTTTTTGCCACGCATAAGTATTGGATACTAAGAGAGAGAGCCCAGTAGACCTTAGACTGGGATTTTGGGAGTCCAGATTTGTAATTGGGTCCAGTGTCACCATCCTCTGTAGTGCATTTTGGTAGGACCCGCTAAACTTTACTAATGATCTTGTATTTTATATCCAGAAATTAATTTTATCATGTAAACTATGAATTCATGTAAATATTTGTAAATTATGTAAATTGTTGAAATTTGAGTATTTCATTTATGAAATTGAGCATGAATGATATTATCGATTTGGATTGAGAATGGAGATCAAATGATTGTTTAAAAAATATGAGATGATGTTTGAGACTGTGAAAATTTTATATGTTTGAAATTATTGTTGAGATTTTAAACAAGTGAAAAATCGTCAAAATTTTAATAAATTAGGGGAAACTCTGTCGGTTTCTCTAATTGAATAAATAAACTTAAATTAACAATATTAAATTTAATTACTGGAAAATGTAAGAAAATAAGATAAGGTGCTCTGGCACAGAGTGTGACATACCTTGCTCGACTACACTGTAGACGGGTAAGGGGTATTACATTAATATCTAAGCATCATGGTAGTTTTATGGGAAGAAGATGCTAAAATAGATTCGAGGTTTCCACAGCTTGGTGACTCCACTAGGGATTGATGATAGTTACTCCAACTTGATTCTTGTAGTCTATTATTATTTCTTTTATTAAATTCCTTTGCATTGCACGCCACTTGCACACACAATAAAAGCATAATCAACCATAATGTGATGTAGCCCATGAGGATAAGATTGAGGAGGCCTCTATTCCATTTGAGCTTAGGCAAGCAACTTATCTCTATAACCCATGGCATATACCTTAAGGTATAAAAAGAGCATGAACTCAGTTGTTTGCACCTTTGACTTTCTTAAGGTCAATGGGAAACATAATAGCTAAGCTCTTACTTTTGGGGAACCTTTTTGACCCGAGATGAAGGTATAAGGATGGATTCAATCATGCTAGCCTTAAAAACATGTGACCTTAGGACCCTTATTGCATGTGATGTGTTGGTTTATGAACCCATGTTTTAGATCTGTAAGTTTTAAAAGAAGATAGGATTGATTTGGGCTAAAACTTAGTGCTTTCTTGCTTTATGTGACACATTCAAGATGAATGGAGTCTTTGATGAAGCTATTAGACTTAGAGCATTTAGACTCAGAGCATTCCTATTCTCTTTCAGAGATAAAGCAAGAAAGTGGCTACTTTCTTAACCAGCTGGAATATTCACTACCTGGGATGTGACATCCTCACTTTAGGTAGTCGGTACGTTCTACTATTCTGGTGATCAATGTTTGTCCGGACAGCCAAAATGTTTGGAACTATATTTAAACTAGAGTGAGGAGTCATAAATAACCCAAATAATGACAAGAAAAATTAAGGAAAAATTTAAGCAATGAAATGCACTAAGGTTAAATGAGTTCTAGCTTCGGTGATGGGTAACCCTAACGGGAAGCGACTGTAAAGACAGTTAGTAACCCTAGACTCGTGGGAAACCCTATGAAATAATTTTTGGGACTCCAGTGAAGAATTAATAAGGCTTAGATGACAATAGAATGCCAAAAAAAATGCTAAGAATATTTTTAATATCGGTACAAACAATTTTAACTCGGTAAGCTAAATGAAGGGCATTTTGTTCATTTCACCTTTAGAGATGATTTTTGACCAATTTGTCCATTTAAGTAAGTGAGATCTATGTTCTAAAATATAAATAAATATTGCTAAAAATTTAATTAAAAATAATAAAAGAAAGAAGAAAGAAAAATAAAAGAAAATGAAATTAAATTAGCATTATGACATGTGCATGATGTGAAGATGATGTAATTAAAAAGTTTAACCAATTAAAATTTGACAAACCCATTTATAAGACATAAAAGAGACTAAATAAAACAAATTTGGGTCATCTTCTTCTTCCCAAAAGCCTTGGCCGAACCACTTGCTTGGCCATCCTCCATTTTCATCCTCCTTCCAAGCTTGATTTCCACTCATTCCTCACCATAAAACCCCTAAGTCTCAACATAAAATCTTGATTACTCACCTTGGTAAAGGATTTGAGGGCAAAAAGAAAAAAGGAAAGTGAAGTTGGCAAGTTGGGATTTTCATCAAATAAGGTTAGTGCATAATAAATATTCTAATCTTGTTTATTCCTTATAATGTAGCTTGAATATGAGCAAATAATTAAGAAATTAGAAGAAAGTATGTATGAATTTGGGAAGTAAATTTCGGCCAGCTTGTGTAGGAGTAGGATTCGAAGTGTTTTATTGCAAATAAACTTAATAATTTGCTCGAATATGATGATAAGTATGGTTAGTATGTTCAATTGGCATGTTTTGTATGAATTTTGAATTGGGAGCGAGGGTTTTGAGGAGAATATTGGGGATTTGTTAAATGGTTGTGGAATTGATGTTGTTAAGACCAAATATGGACTATTTGAAGTGCATGGAATGTGATTTGAGGTTGGTAGTAGTGTGGAATGGTGGTATTGGGAGTATTGTTTTCATGCAGGAAATTCTGGACCTATGAGTCGAGTACATAAATGTGACTATAAGTAGAGCTATGTCATTCCAATTGGTGTGAGGTCAATTGTAGATGAAACTTAGGACGTTATGCAACATTTTTCATGAAGAAACTATGCCCAGAAACCAAACCCAAAATGACTTTATATTGGCTTGAATCTGGGTAACCAAAAGCTGGACCTGGAAAATGACCATATGAATAGTAAATGTTCAAATGGCCATAACTCACTCTAGGAAGGTCAGAATGACATGATTTTTAAACCATTGGAAAGATTAGACATAGGAGAACATTTCCTATGAAGAACTCAGAGCCCAGTTTTGACCCTAACCTAATCAAATTGTTAACCAAAGTTAGTCCAATAAAACTGCCAGAACCAAACTAACCAGAAAATTTTGGACATTGACCAGCCTGACTAGTTTTGGCAAAAATGCCATAACTTGGTCTACAACATTGCAAATGAAGTGAAACTAAAGCCAAAATTTTTATAAGACCTAGAACTATAATTTTTTTATTTTGACCAAAACCCAGAACCTAATGGAACTAGGAGAAATTGCTAGAACAAGTTAGTATTCAAAATCCTGAAATTTAACCAAATAGACACTTGAGCCCAGAATAGTATTTAGATCATATCTCCCACTAGGAAACTCCAATTGAGATGAGCCAAATTTCCCTGGAAGACTAAGAAGCAGGAATCCAACCTTGATTCAGGAACCTTCCTCAAAATTTGAGTGCAACCATAAAATAGGATAAAAAAATGCTGACCTAAACTTGAAAATCTGAAGGTATAGGGTTTAGGAGTCCAGGTCAGTTAATTGGCTATAATTCACTCTCCATAACTAGAAAAATTATGATTTTTGAACCTAAGTGACCTTAAGACATAGGATAACAACTCATATGAGGGATAGTAGGTCTAAAAATGACTGTAACATGCCCAAATAATTAGACAAAATTGGATTCCAGAATTTGCCTGGTTTTAGAACCAGAAAGGGTCAATGAACCAATTGTGGTAATTTGATCATTACTTGTGCTACAAAACTCCAAATGGAGTGATTCAAAAAGTGAATTAAAGTAGAGACATTAAGGAACAACTTTGATGAAGAAAAGTTAGCCAAAATCCCACTGTAGATTGGACCAATGGAATAGTAAACTTAGATAATAAAAACTGAAATTTTAGAAATACTTCTAGAAAGACTTAAATTGTAATTGGCAATTAATGCCAACAAGTTTATAACCCAAAATGTGGTACTACCATACATTTAGAATTTGTATTCCTATTATTTATGAAATAGTCAACATTTGCATGAATAGTAACCACAATGACATCAAACCCATTGAACCAAAAACTAAATGACTTACACCTAAATCATGTGGATAGGTAGATGGGACTTGTATTCCCATCACAAATAGTGTCACACCCTATGCCTCCGTAAGATGTAACATGATCTCGTAGTATACCTAATGAATTACCAAACTTCATCTACTGATAACCCATTAAATATACTACAAGGGATTTTAAACCTTTTCTTATTTCTTTTTACAGTGGTGAGCACTTTTGACAGGTGTTAAATTTTTTTTTTAATTGAAGTTAAATCACATATTAGGTCTGAAATAGCCACAAATTTTATAAAAATTTCGGCAGAGTGCCGTCTGTATTTGGAGCAAAACAGTTCTTCAAAAACCTATAGAAAACACTTTTAATATATTTGTTTCAGTCCCAAACTCCAATATGGCTCAACACAAATCAATTTTCTCAAACATAAGTCAAACTCAATTCAACATCACTTTCAGTAGTTTCAAAAATAGAATGCAAAATGACTAAGTATTTCAAAGTTGAGATAAGAAAATTATAATACAACATTTTTATAGGCCAAAATAATTTATAACTTTAGTTTACAACTGCTCAAGACCAAGTACAATATATACATATAGTGCACATACATTACAAAAAAAATTACAAAAACGTGGTATACTCAATATACCTGGCAAAATCCCAAAGTGTAGCACAAGCAGCCTACTCTACTGCTCTGTCTATCTATCTACATGCGACAGTAATGAAAAAGCTATCGCTGAGTAAAATTTACTCAGTGGTGCATAATAACAATTTAAAATGCAGTATATAAAACTTTTATTGACAATTTACAATTCAAATCATGCACAATTTTCGAAGCTCATATAACACAAATTTGATTAAATAATTGAATAACACAGTGTTGCCAATCAATAACACAACTTAGGTCATAACACAAACTTTTCCGAACATGCTGTGTTGTATACCAAGACAAGACATACTCACCCCACTAATCGAAATTAATGAGGGAGGTGGCTAGCTAGCTAATGAGAACTCATCCATACTCACCTCAGACTGGCAAGTCAAAGAGGGAGGAATATAGTCATACTGTAACACCCTCCCGGTAACCACTCCGTACATTCTTAGAACGTCGGAAAAATATTTAAATTAAAGTCTGGAATCATAATTAACTCAAATATTAATAAGAAACACTTAGTAAAAATATTATAAAAAAAATAAAACCAATTAAAAGCAGTGGTGCCCAAGCGATGGGTAGCAGGAGGGAAGTTGGAGCCCTAAACCCGGGGGAAAAATTGTAAAATAATTTTTGGGACTCCAGAGAAGGGTTACTGAGGTTCCCATGGCATTAGAATGCCAAGAAAATACCTAGAAAAATTTTTCAATTGGTACAGACAATTTTGACCCGTTAAGCCAAACGGAGGGCATTTTGGTCATTTCGCCTTCAGAGGTGATTTTTGGCTGACTTGTCCAGTTGAGTAAATAATTAATATGACATAAAATATGAATAAACATTACTAAAAATGAAATTGGAAATGAGTAGTGGAGGAAAGGAAAGAAAATGAGGAAAAAGCTTAATTATGACATCATGGTGATGTCATTAAGGAAATGTGGACCAATCACAAATAAGCCATCCTTTGACTAACAAATTAAAGAGATAAATGAAGACTAAAGAAGACCAAAAACCAGCAGCCAACCCTCTCTCCTCTAGTGCAGCCGAAACCTATCCCTTCCACCCTCCATTGAAGTTCAATCAAGCAACCTCAAATTCCTACCTTGTTTCACTATATTTCTCTAACTTCCCTTCATTAAAGCTTTACCCCACATCTTAAACAAGCTCTTGGCAGCCAACAAGGGGAAAGAAATTGAGGTTTAGAGGTGGGAAAAATCTGCCACTCAAGGTTAGTGCTACACTTTCATTCTCCTTCTTTTAAATTTTAGTTAAAACACCATTTTGAGCTAAGAGATTTTAGGAAATTAAAGTAAATTACATGTGTTAAGGGCACCTTCAAATTTCGGCAGCCCTATGAGAGATTGAGTTTGATTGTTTAATAAACTTAGAGTGGTTGGAAATCATGATTAAGGTATTAATATGCATGGAGATTGAACTAAGTATGTTAAATCAAGGTTTATGAGTAATTGGTTTGGACATTAGGGTTTGGAAAGGTGAAATTGTGACTTAGCTTAGGAAATGCTTAGAGAACTTTTTAATGGTCAATTAGTGACCATTTTAGGTAGGTTGACCCTAATTAGAACTGAAAAATTGGATGTTAAAGTGAAGGTGAAATCTGCCTATGGACAGCAGCATAGGGACTGAAAATTCAGTCCCTTTGCACTGCCATAACTTGGGCTGTGTTAGTCCAATTGATGTTTTGCCAATTGGACATGAAACTAGGCTTATAATGGCACATTTTTGCTGAAGAAACCATGCCCAAAAGACCAAAGCAAGAGGACCAAAACTTGGCCCCAATCCGGAACCCTGAAACTGCCTCTGCAGAATTGACCAAATGAACAGTAACTGTTCATTTGGCCATAACTCACTGTAGATTTGGTCAATTGACCTGAAATTTTTACAGCAACAAGTTAAGACATAGAAAAACAACTTTCATGAAGGAACCTACCCCAAATTATGGCCAGAACCCATCCAAACAAGTGGTTCCAGTCACTGTTCATGCACTGTAGATATGGTAATTTTCTGCAGAATGCATATCCGGACAGCTTGGGTTTTTGGGCCATATCTGGAGCTACAAAACTCCAAATGGAGTGATTCAAAAAAGGAAATTCAACTAGACAAAATAAGGAACAACTTTTATGTTTTACATTTCTTCAAATTCCAACAGTAACAGTGTCCAATGGAACAGTGAACTTGACTCACCAAAACTGAAAATTCTGCTTGTGTGGGTTTACACTTTGAAATGGTATTAACACTTAATGCCAACAAGTTTTAAACACCAAATGTGGTATGTTGGGAGTGCCAAAGTCAATGTACACATCTTTATTCTAAAAGTCAACATTTTTGTTGACCAATGATGAATAGTGACACCAAAAAAGTTGAAATTCACAAATTGAAGAATTTAAAAGTTTCAAATGCCCTAGTATACCTAACAAGATTGGTTTGGATAGTTTGGCATGCCAATAGGGTTCAGTTAGCGATCGCACATGGCAAAAATGTCATTCTGTGATTTCATGGCTTTTAGCCATTCGACTTTGCATTGAGACTTGGCCTTGTGCACGATATTATTTACACTTGTTAGCCGAGATGCATATGTGACCGATGGTGTGATGGCCCGAGGTACTAGGTACCCGGTGCGGTTACGTTATCGATCGTCTAGTGTAGGTTACTTGGGGCAACCAAATGAATGAAATTGAGCAATGTAGAAGAAATAATGAATGGATATACAAATACATGACAAACAAAACATGCACATGCAATACATATTTATATCTGTTATTTCTTGTTATTATATTATTGCACCACTAAGCATTATTGCTTAGCGCGTTGCTTTTGCCACGCCGAGATCTGATCGTGAGCCCAGTAGACCACGGTGAGTCCATCCTGTCCGTGTCACCTCACTGCATTGGTAGGGCACTAGGTGTCATTTGTCAATTTTGATATTTTGTAGCAGATTTTTCTTCATATGTAATTAAACTTGTGTAATGTATATTGATGTATATGTAAATTATGAAAATTGTATTTGTTAATGGAAAAGTAAATGTTTACTTGTGATTTATATGCGAAAATCACATGTGAATGATGAATGAAAATAGAAATTGAAATGTTGAAATCTTGATATTGAGTTTGGTGTTGATAATGGATGTTTGAGAAATGAAAAGATTATTGAGAATTGAAATTGAGAAATATTGTTGAGATTTTGGGATATTGGAGTTTGAGATGATGGAATAAAAATATTGGAAGTGTTTTTAACAGTTCAAGAACTTTCTCCATTTTTGATTTTCGTAAAATTTTGAACCTTAAATGAATAATACTTTTGATAAATGGCTTAAATAAATTATATTTCATAAATTATATGCAAAAGCATGATATAAATTAATTGAGAATTAATGAGGGAGGTGGCTAGCTAGCTAATGAGAACTCATCCATACTCACCTCAGACTGGCAAGTCAAAGAGGGAGGAATATAGTCATACTCACCCCATAAATGGAGGAGGAATATAGTGTACCTATCAGAGCACTTGCAGGCATTACGTATCACTGTCCGTACAAGCTCCTGGGCGGAGAGTCACGCTTCGCAACAGTTCACGCGTGAGAGTTCCCAAGAATCGTAGGCGTTATGTATCGCCGTTCCTACTTTGCTCTCATACCACTAAACACATTTTATCTCAAAATTTCCATTTACAAAGCAGGCAACACAGTAATTCTCAAATAAAATTCCCAAAGCCAAAACAATAAAAAAATTATTCATAACTCATTTCTCCAAATAAATTTTCTAATAAAAGCAGTGAATATAAAAAGTATTATGCACAGGCCTGATTTGAGTCGCCTCTCGGCCTTGACTCAATGTTCCTTATGCTTTTCAATATCCTTTTCAACTGAAACACACAATTTAAAGTGTTTCAGTACTCAGTTAAATTGTTTCTAACAATAAAATCCAATATCTAAATTTTCTTGGTATTATTCTCTTCAATTCATCTCATTAGTCAACCTACAATGTTGACCATTAATACACACTAGGTGAATTAATTTTAATGTTCCCAATTTGTCACATTTTATAGTCTCTAAGTGTTAGTATATGTTACCAATTTCATTTTAAAGCTTATTGCATTTTATTGCCATTTTTCATATTTCATGGCCAATATTTACTGTCTATTGGACCAGGCTACAGTGTAAATTTAATAGATTTCTCTTCATTAAATTGTTTCTCATTGTGTCTTCTTTAATTTCCTTTTTGAATCACTCCATTTGGAGTTGTATAGCTCAAGTTATGGTTAATTAACCATAACTAGGTCAAATCTAAGTTTTAGTTTCCTTTTTAGGCATTTTCGGTTCTGATTTTACTAATTTATTTGGACTACTTGTAATCACATTGAGGTTTATCATTCTCCATAAGTATTGTTGCCCTATGTCTTAGGGACAACCAGAAATTTTGCTTACCATTTTTCAAGTCTTATAGAATTCTTTATAGATAAATTATTAACTTGAACTCAAAGGTCCTATATTGGCATGGTCCTCAATTAGGTCAATGGCTTTGACATTAAATTCTGACCTTATACATTTATAATTTGAGAAAGTCATCTAAAACAATATTAGGTCTCTTTCTTAGCTTTCCAGATTGGTATGGCTCATTTAAATTGGACACTTCTAGTGGGAGATATGCTTATTTGAATTTTCTAGATTTTATGGTTAAATGTGCTAATTCCAGATTTAGTGTGCCAACTTAATCAAGTTAATTGACCTAGTTCCCTTGATTTTTGGGATTTGGTCAAATTACCAATATTGTAGATCTATGTCTTATTGAAATTTTGGGACTTATCTCATGTCATTTGGAGTTCTATGGACCAAGTTATGGTCATTTTACTAATGCTGGTCAAGTTACACTTATATTACAAAGTTTAGGTCATTTTTAGGTCAAAGTCAATTAGGCCAGTTTTTGTAACCCAAATTGTACAAGCATTTTGACTTGGTTCTTGTCATTTCTGGGCTTTGGTGTCTTCATAAGAGTTGTAGCTATATGTCTAAGCTTTCCATGGTATAAATTTCAGGTCATTTGGACCTATTTTGAGTGAGTTATGGTCATCCTAATGACTACTATTCATATGGTCAAAAATCTGGGTTGCAAGGTTACCATTCCGAATTTGGTCATTTTTAAGGTTAGTTTCTAGGCAGAATTTTGGCAACATTTCTGCATGAAAGTTGGCCTATTTGGTGTCTAGTTTCACTCTCCCATTGACCTCATACCAATTGGGTTCACAGTTTTGCACTTATGACCTAATTTAGGTGCTGCTAACATACACAACCTACATTTGAACATTATACTTCCAATTTTGATAATCCTCCTCCTCCCAATACTTTAACATTTAATCATGGCACTTATATATATATTGTATACAATTCCAGCAAGCATTTTGGGCAGAACACTCAAGTGCTCAATGCACATAATACACCATTAATGTTTAACATTTACTTCAACCCAAATTCAATGTACATCAACACTTATATTACATATACACTTTCATGGCAATTACACAAACTGCCCACCATTCAAAACCATCATATTTCATTAATAAATTTCATAAACTCACACACAAATTCATGATATTTAAGGTTGGCCAACATGACAGTTTACTAAAGCATCAAAGTCCCACTTTTAAATCCTTAATTCAAATGTTCTAATTCAACAATTCACATTCAATCAATTTCTAGCACAAGTATTTTCATCAATCCAAGTGTAACCCTTATTTTCTTACTTATCAACATCCCAAAACATCAATTAAATTCATGAGATAATTAATCTCCCATGTTCTCATGGCTGCCCAAAATAAAGCAATAATACAAATCCCCATTTCAAAAGCTCAATCACAAGTTACACATGAGATTAACTTACTAGCATCACAAATTACTTTAATCCACACTAAATCCACACTAATTCCCATCAAATACCATCAATTACATATAAGAATAATTCACTTACCTTCCCTTTTCATGGCTGCCAAGAATTACACACACCAAATGCTCACTCCATTCCTTAAATTTTTCAACCAAACTACTCACCATAACCTCAATACAAACTTTAATTAAGCAAGGGAAGAAAAACTAGCACTAACTTCAACTTGAGCTTCACAAATCCATGGAATTTCCTCTCCTTTTTGTTCTCTATATGTTGCCCATGGTGTGTAGACAAACTTTAGTGAAGAAATATTGAAAGATAGAGGCTTGAATCAAGAGAGAGAGAGAGCTTGGTTGGGACATCCATGGAGGTTCTTCATGGAGTTGGTTTCGGCTGGATTTTGGAGTGGTTGAAGATGACTTCGTTTGCTGTCCAAAGGTCTTTTATATGTCCACTTCATGTGTAGTTAGTGCTCCACTAAGTGTAGTTTATAATTAATTAATTTTCAAGTTCCATAATTTGCTAATTTGCCACCAATTTTCACTATTTACTTTATGTACTACAATTCTTATTTTTCATGACATTTTCAAAGTTTAATATCACTTATTTTTAATGGGCATTTAGGTCAAAAGTCCACTCTAGGTGTCAATTGACCAAAATGCCCCTCTTTGGGTCAAATTCGGACTTTTTCGGTAACACCGATTTACTCCTTGTACTATCGATTTCTTTAATTTTCATTTTTCGTTTATACTAACTTATTATTTTTTTTTCTTTGACATTTCCAATGTCAATTATACCTTAGTAGACCTTTAATTAGGTCTCAAAAATATTTCCCCGAGTTTTATTTTTCCTTAATTTTTCTCATTACATATTTCATTATTTTTTGCTTTCTCACTGTCAATTAAGTGTAGTTCCAGACATTCCGACTTTCTAGGGTAGGCATTAGCCGTCAGAACAGTAGGACGTATAGACCACAAAAATGAGGATGTTACAAATAGAACACATAATATCTTAGTAATATTGTAACGATCGGGGTCCAACCACTAGAGGAATTGTCCGCTTTGGCCATAAGCCTCATGGTTTTGTCCCATAGGTGGAATGGAGAAATTCTCAGAAGGTCACCCATCCTTGGATTTCTCTCAAGTGAGCACACTTAACCCTGGAGTTCTTCCAACTCTCCAGGCCATTCCACCAAAAGGCGCCTCTAGTGATTAATTCTCCCATTTTATATATCATTACTTTTTAAACCCAAGACCATTTTCTTGCTTTGTCGATGTGGGATTTGCCTAAGGGACCTTTCTCCTCCCCTTTCGGGACTCAGCGCCGTTGCTGAGGTTTGCCCCACCATCGGCCAAGAGGACACACGAGCGGCTCTGATACCAATTATAATGATCGAGCTCCAACCACTAGAGGGATTGTCCGCTTTTGGCCATAAGCCTCACGGTTTTGTCCCATAGGTGGAATGGAGAACTTCCCAAGAGGTCACCCATCCTAGGATTTCTCACAAGCAAGCACGCTTAACCCTGAAGTTCTTCCAACTCTCCAAGCCATTCCACCAAAAAGGTGCCTCTAGTGATTAGTTCCCCCATTTTATATATCATTGCTTTTTGAACCCAAGACCATCTCCATGCTTTGCCGATGTGGGATTTGCCTAAAAGACCTTTTTTTGGTTCTTACCACGCTTAGATATAGGAGAGCCACAGCAGCAGCAGCAGTAGAGCTTAGACAGGACCTTGATCAGATCTGCTAAAGAGTGGTTGTCACCTTATCAGTTGTTTTGGTAGGGCTCATGTACATATTAGATTTTGCATTTTGGTATTGTATGTAATTAAATGATGTAAATAATTTTGGATTGTATATAAATTGTAAATTATTGTATATTTAAACTTTATATGAATGAAATGTAATTTATTTTCTTGAAATTGATATGAGCATGAGAAGTGACATGATGAAATGGATATAAATTGTTTTAACAGGTAACATGAAACCCACAATGCACTAATAGAATAGAGGAGACTCTGTCTAGATCTCCATAAAAATGAAAAGGGATAAAAAAAAAAAATTCTACATATAAGATAATATAATTAAAAGAATAGTGTACATGATAAAACAGGATAGAGTGCTCCGGCACCGAATGTAGCACACCTTGCTCGACTACACTGCAGACGGGTGAGGGGTGTTACAAATATAACTTGAAATATGAAATATAATTTACATAAATGGATTGTTAATTGTATAAATGAGGTAAAGTAGTAATTAGGAATTATGTCTCCATTGTAAATAGAATAATAATACCTTGCATAATAAATGGCACATGAGAGGGAATAATGTGAATTATAAACACTTGTTCTCATCATGAGAGAAAAGAAGAATGTTTGAGTACAATGGTATATGAAAACAATTGATGTGAATTATGATCAATATGGATAATAAAATGAATGTATAAATTATGTAGAAATATGATTTGGAAAATTTTGCTTCCATCATAACTAGAACTAAAATACTATAAAATATAAATAGAACTTATAATGAAATAATTAAACATATAAATACTTAATGGTACTATTGTGCCCATGTATTGCCTAGACACTTGTGTCAGATTGGTTAGATTGGCATGCCAATAGGGGATTGTTTGAGCAGTACTGTGTAAGGCTTTATGCCTGTATTTATGGATTTATGCCCGCATTTATGGCTTGTATGCCCGACTATTTGTTATCTTGGCTTCTTAGCCATATTGATTGCATGCATGGTTGACGTTTTATGTATTCACGTCCCATGGTATGACGGCCCAAGGCACTGCGGTGCCCTGTGTCAGCTATATTGATTGCATACGTGGTTGACGTTTTATGTCCCATGGTATGATGGCCCGAGACACCACGGTGTTCAGTGCCAAGGGCCCACTTGTCCAGTTTAGTCAGCTTGTCATAGGTTACTTGGGTAGTGAAATTTATTCAGGATAATAGAAATTAAATAAATGAGTAAGAAAAACCTGAAATGAACTAGATTAGCTCTAAAATTTTATTTATTATGAAACGATCCAAAACACTAAGAAAGTGTTAAGTAAAGTGATAAGAAGATTAGCAAAATAAATATAACTTAAATAAATATTGCAAATGCATCTTCCATACAATATGAACATAAATTTAATATTTTTAGAAATTTTGTATATTATATATTATAACTGTAAATTTATGAACTAAGCACTTCTAAAGAAGAACAAATTAGGATAAAACAATAGTTAATATTAGAGATTTCATATGAAATTAAATTAATTCTTGAGTATCCAAATTATGCTTCATTTCTCTTTTCATTTGTATAGTATTTTGTTGTTATATTATTACACCACTAAGTATAAATGCTTAGCATGATGAATTGTTTCCTCCATAGGTACTGAAGATAAAGCCCAGTGGACATTAGACTGGGATTTTGGAGTCCGAATTTGCAAAGTGTCCAAGGTTGTCACCTCCTCAGCAATGCATGTAGATAGGGCCCATAAAGGTCATGATAAAGTATTCTGTACATCTTAAATATTTCTTATGATGTAATGTAAAGTATGAAAATGTACTTAATATATATGTAATGTAAAATTTATAATTTGGTTCTTTCATATGTAATTAATTTGTATATCTTGTATATTATGAATTTATGTAATTAGTTTATAAATCATGTAAATTAATAAAATTTGAGAATTTTGATATATGAATTGTGTATGAATGGATACGCATGAATATTAATTGCAAGAATTGAATTTGAGATGATGATGATGAGATTATATGTTATTTTATTGAAAATTTATATGAAATTTTTAAACAGATAAATAGCGAGACACACCAAACGGTAATAAAATAGGGGAAACTCCGTCATTTGTTCCTTAGAATATAATTTATTTTAAAATATAACGAGTTCAAAATTATTAAAGGAATAAAGTAAGATAAGATAGGGTGCTCCGACACCGAGTGTGACATATCTTGCTCAACTACATTGTAGACAGGTAAGGGGTGTCACATGAGAGGATCTTTCATAAGCCTTCTTAGCAAGGTACTTCCCACCTATAAAGACTATAAAATTGAGAGTAGAGCTGAACACTTTTAGGCAAAGGGAAGGAGAATCACTTTATGATGCATGGGAAAGGTACAAAAACCTTCAAAGGGAGTGCCCACACCATGGCATAGAAGACTGGCTCCTAGTTCAAAACTTTTATAAAGGATTGCTACCATCCACAAGGAGTACAATCAATTCTATAGCAGGAGGAGACCTAATGGAGAAAATAATTAATGATGCTCTTGAACTTCTAGAGAAGGTTGCGTATCATAATTTTGAATGGTCAAATGAGAGAGGACACATGAAGAGAATAATAGGGATCCTAGAACTAGATGCCCTAAGTATGATAAATGCTCAGTTTGACTAACTAACACGAAAACTTGACAAGATACAAGCTAATTTAGTAGGGTTAAGCAATTAATATTGCGATAACTGTGGATGAGGCCACATGACTTTAGAATGCAGCAATTATAGTGAGCCCTCCATAGAATAGATGAACTATGTGAATAATGGAGGAAACTTCAACCAAAGGTAGATTAATAATTTGTACTTAAATACTTACAACCTTGGATGGAGGAACCACCTTAACTTCGCAATGTCAAACTAGCAGAACCAACATAACCCGCCCATTAACAAGTAGAAGGGACATAGACCACGACCACCTGGTTTTCAAAATGGATGACAAAATTTAGCACAGCCACCACTACCTCCCCAACCTCAATAGCTTGAATCCAAATTGACCATAGAATCCATGATGGAAAGCTTTTTAGCAGCACAATAGTAGCAGAATGAAATTGTCAAGTAACTAGCTTCCAAAATGGACAAACTGGCTACTTACAATAAGATGCTTGAGAACCAAATTGCTCAACAAGCTAGTTCTTCAAGTAAAGCCATTGGTAAGCTACCAAGTTAACCAAACATGAACCCTAAAGAGCATTACAAGGCAGTTACTTTGAGAAGTGGCAGAATTTTAAAAGATAAAAAACTAGAAGATAAACAAAAATTAGTGGAAGAAACTTCTAGTGATTCTGATGACCAAACAAAGGTGGAAGAGAAGGAAGCTGAAAAGGACAAGGAAGAGGAAGAGAACAAAAAAAAAGAAGCTATCTGAACCATAGCAGTCCCCTCTATCCTTTCCTCAAAGATTTTATAAGGCCAAATTGGATAAGCAGTTTGGAAAGTTTTTAGAAGTTATACAGAAACTTTATGTAACACCCCTCACCCGACCACAGTGTAGCCGAGCAAGGCGTGCTACACGGAGTGCCGGAGCACCTGATCTTATATGATTTCATTACAGTTCTTAATTTACTTGTTCAAAAACTTTATTTAAGGTTTAGGCTATTTTTTTTTTTAACTTTTATTAAAATCTAACTAATTTGGAAATTTCAAAAATTTTGATGATAATCCGGCAACGTGCCGACTGTAATTTGGACTAACAGTTCTTCTGATCCTGCCAAAAACAATTTCAATATATACTCAATTTCTCAAACTTAATAGTCTCAAAAATTTTTGAACATAATGTATCTCAATATAGTATCCAGATTTCTCAGAAATCTCATCAGATTTTCAACATCTCAATATTCACAAGTACAATCTCATTATAACTCAAATTCAATTCACATATTAAAATACTTACTTTGAGTAGCTTCCATAATTCATAGGTTAATTACATGAGTTTATTTTGTACAAGATATACAAATAATTTACAATGTGCTAGAAATGAACAATATACATAACATGTATAAAATGAGCCCTATCTACATGCATTGCTGAGGAGGTGACAATCTTGAACTCTTCTGACACTTCTGCAGATCTGAACTCCAAAAATCTCGGTTGTGATCTCTGGTTTTACCTTGATACTGCGTGAGGAAGCAATTCCATCGCGCTAAGCATTTCTGCTTAGTGGTGCAATAGTATAACAAGAAATAATATATACAAATAAAGAAAGAAATAAATCATAATTTGGATACTCGAGGATCAATTTAATTTGGTATGGTATTTCTAGTATCAACGATCTTATATACTAGTTTGTTCCTCTTTGGAAGTGCTTAGTTTATAACTTTTCAGTAATACTACCCAGTATACAAATTATTCTAACTGTATTGTATTTCAAGTCTCTACGATTCTGCAATTTATATTTTTGTTATGTTTCTTTTGCTAATTTCTTTTACTCATTCATTCAATACTTAATTTAATTGTACTGAAATTTCATTATACTTAACTTAACTTAACTTAGCTTCCTGAACTGAATAATGTTTTAAATGACTGCCCATATAGCCTATACATTGACCAGACTAGATAAACGGATATACTAGCACTGGGTACCTAGTACCTCGGGCCGTCACACCATCGGTCACAAAGTATCTCCCGGTGTGCAAACAGTGTGGCTAAAAAGCCCTATAATCAATTAGGCATTAAGCCGAGTATAATAACACAAACTGTATAGCCATAGGCTATTAAAATCATAGTATGGCATAATAAGCCATAAAACACAGTATAACGTAAAGTCATTCACAGAACAGCTGTCAGAATCCTATTGGCATGCCAACCTATCCAAACTAGTCAACTAGGCAAACTAGGGCATATTACAAGATTAAATATTTATTTTTTTGTTTTTAGGGTTTACTGGTCATTACACAATTCACTGGTCAATGAAAATATTGACCTTTTTATACATCATGGATAAGTTGATTCTAGTATCAACATGTCACAATTTGCATTTCAATATGCTGCCAATATAGTGCAATTTACCATTTTTACAAGTTGGCATTCATTGCCAAATTGCTTCAAGCATCATTGTATGTAAATGTCAAATTCTCAATTTTTGTGTGCTAGATTAGTCTAGCTTAAAGTCCTATTTCTCTTGGTTTTTAGCTTCTGGCCAAAGAAGCAAAATTGTAGCTCTATGTCTCTTTGCACGCAGGGCAAAATTTCAGGTCATTCCGAGTTGTATAGACCAAGTTATGGTCAATTTACTAAAACTGGACAGATTGCACCTTTGGTGCAAAATTTGGTCAATTTCTCAATTTTTTTGTGTGCTAGATTTGTCTAGCTTAAAGTCCTATTTCTCTTGGTACTATTCCCTCCAATTCATTTCATTAGTCAACCTATAATGTTGACCCTTGATGCACTCTATGTGAGTCAATTACAATGTTACCAATATGTCACATTTTATAGCGCTTTAGTGTTGGTATATGTTACCAATTTCATTTTCAAGTGTATTGCATTTTATTACAATTTACCGGATTTTGGCGTACTATTTTAACCTAGCCGGACGACCTAGTTTCCTCGATTTTTGGGTTTCAGTCCAAACTACAAACTTGTAGGTCTATGTCTTATTGCACGCAGGGCAAAATTTCAAGTCATTCTGAGTTGTGTAGACCAAGATATGGTCAATTTACCAATGCTGGACAGAATGCACTAAAATAGTAGGCTTAGGTCATTTTTAGGTCACTTTTGGTTCGGCCAGTTATGGTACCTGAACTTGTGCAAGCTATTTGGCTTGGTTCTGGCCATTTCTGGGCTTTGGTGTCTGCATAAGAATTGTAGCTCTATGTCTTATTGCACTCGGGGTAAAATTTCAGGTCATTCTAAGTTGTATAGACCAAGATATGGTCAATTTACTAAAGCTGGACAGATTGCACCTTTAGTGCAAAATTTGGTCAGTTTTAGTTCTGGCAGTTTTGGTACCTGAACTTGTGCAAGCTATTTGACTTGGTTCTGGCCATTTCTTGGTTTTGGTTTCTTCATAAGAATTGTAGCTCTATATCTTATTGCACTCGGGGCAAAATTTCAGGTCATTATAAGTTGTATAGATCAAGATATGGTCAATTTACTAAAGCTGGACAGATTGCACCTTTAGTGCAAAATTTGGTCAGTTTTAGTTCTGGCAGTTTTGGTACCTGAAATTGTGCAAGCTATTTGGCTTGGTTCTGGCTATTTCTGGGCTTTGGTGTCTTCATAAGAATTGTAGATCTATGTCTAAAATAATCATGGTAAAAATTTCAGGTCAATTGGACCTATTTTGAGTGAGTTATGGTCATCCCAAGGACTACTGTTCATATGGTCAAAAATCTGGGTTGCAAAGTTGCTATTCCGGATTTGGTCATTTTTAAGGTCAGTTTCTAGGCAGAATTTTTGCAATATTTCTACATGAAAGTTGGCCTATTTGGTGTCTAGTTTCACCCCCCATTGCCCTCATACCAATTGGGTTCATGGTTTGGCACTTATGGCCTAATTTATGTACTGCCTTCAATACACAACCTGCACAAAGCACATACACTTCCAATTTGATATTCCTTCTCCTCCTCATTACTTCAATATTCAATCAATAATACTTCCATATATATATATTGTACACAATTCCAGCAAGAATTCTGGGCAGAATACTCAAGGGCACAAGGCACACAATACACCATTAAACTTCAACATTTACATCCACCTAAATTCAATGTACATCAACACTTATGTTACACAAACACTTCCATTTTAACTACACATGCTGCCCACAATTTAATACCATCACATCTCATCAATATATTACATAAATTCACATACAATTTCATAACATTATAGGCTGCCAATTTCAAGCTCAATTGTCCAAGTCTTCAAAATTTTGTTCAAAACCCACTTTCACATTGTCAACCTCACATGTACTCTTACAATTAAATTCTACCACTTATAATCACATAAATTGAGCATCATTAATCAACAATAATATGCATAAATTAACCATTTTCATGCTTCTCAAGCCTGCCCCAATTCAACAATTATCCAAGGTCTTCAACAATTCTTTCAAACTCCTAATTCAATTACTCAATCTCAACATACACATAAAGTTAATTTGCTAGGACCTCTAATTACCTTAATCAATATCATTTCCCATCAACTACATGTAAAGATAATTCAAACCTCTTTAGGTTCCATGGCTGCCAAATTCAATCACCATTAAATATTCATCCAATCCTTCCAATTTTTCAATAATTCAACTCATCTCCACCTTAGTACAAAGTTTAATTAAGTGAGGTAAGGAAAACTAGCACTAACCTCAACTTGGGCTTGATTAAACTTCACCAAAACTCCTCTTTCTTGCTTCCTACATGTTGCCCATGATGTGTAGAACAAGTTTAATGAAGGACTTGTAACACCCCTCACCCGACTACAATGTAGCCGAGCAAGGCGTGCTACAATCGGTGCCGGAGCACCCTATCTTATCTTACTTTATTCCTTTCATATTTTGATCTCGTTATATTTTAATATTAATTATTTTTCGACGGAGAAACCAGCAGAGTTTCCCCTATTTCATTACCAGTTGACGTGTTTTACTATTTACCTGTTTGAAAGTTTCAATAATATTTTACAAATAAAATCTCATCAATTATTTTCATAATCATTTCCATACTCATATCATCATTTGAAAAAAAATCATTATGTAATTCAAATCTATACTCATTTGTACAAATTCATTCATGCTCCATTCTTGTAGCAAAATTCTCAAATTTGCATTAATTTACATCATTTGCAATAATTAAATAAATCTTTAATTTACATGATATACAAATTAATTACAATTTTCTAATTTATATTACAATATAAGAAATAAATAACATACACAAAATACATGATATGCTTAATGTGAGCCCTATCTACATGCATTGCTGAGGAGATGACAACCTTGAACGCTCTGCAGATCAGAACTCCAAAATCTCTGTTTAGTATTCGATGGGCTTTAACTTCAGTACCTGCGCGAGGAAACAATTCCATCGCGCTAAGCATTGCTGCTTAGTGGTGCAATAATATAACAAGGAAATAATATACCAATAAAGATAGACATAAAACATAATTCAAATAATCAAGATTTATTTATACTTCACATGCGGTTTCTAAAATTTAATGTTTTATATCCTAATTTAGTCTTCTTTGAAAGTGTTTATTTGCCAATGTACAGTAATAATGTACAAAGAAAAATGATTTGAAAATAATAAATTTATGCTTATATTGTTATATAAGCACATTTGCAATATTTATTTATGTTATAATTTTCTTTGCTAATCTTTTAGCATTTTCTCTATACTTGCTAGGTTGTCTCAGATTATTTCATAATAAGTAAATTTTGATATCTGTCCAGTTCATTTCGATTCTTTCTAATAAATAACTATCCTAATTTATTTTAGGTCATCTTACTCATTTATTTTATTTAATTTCTAATATTTTTAATTGCTAATATTCTTAACTTATCTCAATAAATTACACCGCCCAAGTAACCTCGACTAAATCGATAACGGTCGTTGGCACCGACACCGCGTGCCTCGGGCCACATACCATGGGACGCAGAACATCAACCACGATATGGCTAAAAAGCCATGATAACACATAATCGGGCATAAAAGCCATGAATGTTGGCATAAAGCCATGAATACGGGCATAAAGCCATGAATACAGGCATAAAGCCTTTCGCAGTACTGCTAAAACAATACCCTATTGGCATGCCAATCTATCTAATCTAACACACGTGTCTAGGCAATACAAGGGCACATAATATCATTAAATATTAATATATTGTGTTTTATGAATTCATTATTTCATGAGAAATTTCAATTATAATTCATACATTCATTTGATCATTTATATGATCACAATTCACATCAATTATCCTTTTATACCATTGTACTCAAAATACTTCTCCTTTCTATAATAATGAGAACTAATGTCTCATTCATACATTAATATAGTTCATTTATTCATTCATTATGTTATTCATATTGATCACAATTCTAAACAATGGTTCACATGTACTATTGTATTCAAAACATTTTCCTTTCTCATTTATACATTTAAGAATCTACTTATGTAGTCACAATTTTATATTTCAAGTTGAGATATTAATATTTTATGAATTCCATTTGTGATGGGCATATAAGCCCTAACTATCTATTCACATCAATTAGGTGACTTATTTTTCATGTTTCAAGTAATCCATGAATATTTCATGGATTTCAAATTTATGGTCTTAATTTCCTTTTAACAATTTTGACTAAGATACATAGTCTACATTTGTCATACAATTCTAAGCATTTAAGCTTAGAATTGGTTCTAGGTCTTCATCTTAGTTTGTTACTCATTTTGATTACTATTCACCTTACTAGTCAACCAAAATGTTGACTTTTTCATACTTAGGGGATATGTTAATTCTAATTACACCAAGATCCCACATTTTGAGTTTTACATTTGCTAGTATTAATTGCCAATTGCAATTTAAAGTCCCCTAGATGCATTTCTAATTTCAAATTTTGAATTTCAAGTTTTAGTGTCACTATTCACCTCATTGGTCAACAAAAATGTTGACTTTTGGATAGAAAATAGGTACATTGGTTTTAACACTCCCAATGCACCACATTTTACATTTAAAACTTGTAGGAATTGATTACCATTACCATTTCTAAGCTTAAAACAAGAGGGCAGAATTTTTAATTTTTGAAGCCTAAATTTACTGTTCCATTAAGCACTGTTTCAGTGGGAATTTGAGGAAATGGTAAACATGAAAGTTGTTCCTTATTTTGTCTAGTTGAATTTAGATTTTTGAATCACTCCATTTGGAGTTTTGTAGCTCCAGATATGGTCCAAAAACCACAGCTGGCCGGATTTCCATTCTGCAGAAATTACCAAATCTACAGTACCATAAACAGTGACTGTGACTGCCATTTGGGTTAGGTTCTGGTCATAATATGGGGTAGGTTTCTTCATGAAAGTTGTTTGTCTAGGTCTTAACTTGTTGCTGTAAAAATTTCAGGTCAATTGATCATATCTACAGTGAGTTATGGCCAAATGAACAGTTACTGTTCATTTAGTCATTTCTGCAGGTGCTGTTGCAGTGTATCCGGATTGGGGCCAACTTTTGGTCCTCTTGCTTTGGTCTTTTGGGCATGGTTTCTTCATCAAAAATGTGCCATTATAAGTCTAATTTCATGTACAATTGGCCAAACACCAATTGGACCAACACAGCCAAAGATATGGCTGTCCAAGTGGGCTGGACTCACAGCCACCCTGCTGGTTACCCTAGGCAGCCTACTAAATCAGTTTGCAATGCCATAATTGACTTCAAATTATGGCCAACTTACCTAAAATGATCATTAATTGACCATTAAAATTTTCACTCACCATTTCATAAACAAAGTCCAAGTTTCACTCCCCAAAACCCTAATTCCAATTGACCAAGCCTCCAATTCATGCATCCCACTCCTAATTTGCTATACTAATCATATAATTTATAAGAGGGGCAGCAATATGTCACTTTAAACCAAAGATTTCTCCTAACCCTAACTCATGTCAAGGCTGCCAAAACTTCATGGAATATAACCATGCTTCATTAATTCAATTTTTGTCAAATTTTTAACTTAACTTAGCTCAAATTCATGATTAAAAAGATGTAAAAGCAAAGGTTATGGCACTAAACTCTTTGGTGATTTTCTAAGCTTGTTCACACCTCACTTTAACCTCTTGTAGGGCAAATTTCTCCAAGTTAAATCTTCATTTTCTTGTACTCTCTTGGCTGCCAAACACTTCCTCTAGGTCCAAGGATTCATTTTAGTGTTGGGGTCTTGAGGAAATATGGTGAGGAAGCATGAGAAATGAAGCTTTTGTTTGAAAATCAATGGAGGGAGAAGAGGGAGAGATTCACGTTTTGGCTGAAGAAGAAGAAGGAAACAGCAGAATTTTGAGTCCATTTGTCTCTTTTAATTGTTTAAAAAAAGACTTATTGAATGGTGATTGGTGGAGGGTATGTAAATGACATCATGTGATGTCATTATCCCTAATTTCCTTCATTTTTCTTTTCTTTTCTTTTCTACCACATTTCAATTTAATTTTTAGCAATATTTCTTCATATTTTATGTCATATTAATTATTTACTTAACTGGACAAGTCGGCCAAAAATCACCTCAAATGACCAAAATGCCCTCCGCTTGGCTTAACGGTCAAAATTATCTGATTGAAAAATTTTTCTAAATATTTTCTTGGCATTCTAATGCCATAGGAACCTCAATGACCCTTCTCTGGAGTCCCAAAAATTATTTTATGAATTTTTTCCCGGGTCTAGGGCTCCTCGTTGCGAGAACCGCAACTTCCCTCTGTTACCCATCGCTTGGGCACCTTTTGACTTAATCAGATTTTATTTCTAAAATTTTTACTAAATTTTTCTCATTAATATTTGAGTTAATTATGGTCCCTCACTTTGATTTGAATATTTTTCTGGATGTTCTAGCTGTCCGGACCGACATCGATCACCGGAACAGTAGACTGTGCGGAATTGCTACCGGGAGGATGTTACAGGACTCTTGAAGAAATGATGGCTTGATCATAGGTGGATGAAGGCTTGTATATTGGGCGGCCATGGATGAAGCTTGGAGAAATTTCAATTCGGCAAAGAAGAATGGAGAAGATGAAAGTGATCAAATGGTTGTCCACTTTGTCCTCAAGTGAGCTTTTATAGTCCACTAAGTGTCCACTTAGTGCTTTACTAATTAACATTAACATTATAATAATCCAAGTTTTCCCTAATTGCACTAATGTCCTTATTTTCTTTTAATTTACATTATGTGTAATATTTCTTATTTTCATGACATTTTCAAAATTTTTATATCACTTATTTTTAATGGACATTTAGGTCAAAAGGCAACTCTAGGTGTCAAATGACCAAAATACCCCACTTCGGGCTATATTCCTGATTTTTCGGTAACATCGATTTTTGTCTGTTTCTCGATTTTTCGTTTTTCTTTGTACTAATTTATTAATTTTCTTTAATAATTCTAGTGTCAATTATGTTTCAATAGACCTTTACTTACATCCCAAAATTAAATTCTGAGGGTTCCCCACGGTCCTGGGATTGGCAACGGCCTTCCCAGTGCGGTCACCCATCGCTGTGGTGTCAACTCGTTTAACTTAGCTTCATTTTCTCTCTTTCATTTGTCTTTGATTTTTCTTGCATTTTCTTCTTATTTATTTCATCATTATATGTCTGTTCATTATCACCGAAGTGTAGTTCCAGACATTCTGACTTTCTGGGGCAGACATTAGCTGTCGGAACAGTAGAATGTACGGACTACGAAAATGAGGATGTTACACTTTATATCAACATTCCTTTCACAGAAACACTATTTTGTTACTAGTATACCCTAGAGCATATTATTTAGTATGTATCTTATACATATTTTATTAATAAAAGGCAATTTCACTTTTTCGTTTACATAATATATTTATGTGTAATAGAAAAGGTCCATTGATATTTTGTTAGAAATTCTATTCTTAAGTTGTTAAGAATATGAGTGACAGTATTTCTAGTACAAAGTATCATAAATTGATTCACAATCAAGGATACTTTACAATAAGGACATGACTTATCTAGAAAGATTGTAATCATGATTGTTCCCAAGTTATTTATATGAGATGTAAATAAGATGGAATGGTGAGTCTCATGCCATATAACAAACATGATAGGCACTTATGCATGATAAGTAGGCCGAACTAGTGACACTTATGATAAGCACGTAGAATTTACTCTTGTCAATACATTGTCATAAATCATATCAGTGCATATAATCTTTAGACCTGAGATAGCACAATTATCTTGTATATAGGTGGTTTGAGTTTGATACAGCTTTCATACTTGTACTGTGTATGGGTATATGGGCATGTGTTGGCTCCTACCAGTTATATATGGAGGTAGGTGTTGATCAAGATGGAATCTGTTACCCTAAGTAAATAGGGATAAAATCCTATGTTCATTTAATTATTCTTGATGTTTCAAGTTCCTGGCTAGGACAGACAAATTTAATCAAAAAAGAGTTTCTGATGAGAAAATCTTTTTAATCAAGAACTAGAATTAAAAGAGAACATAATATTCATAGCAAATGGAATTTGACATAAACCATGACTCCAACTCGAATTGGGATTCTGTAACAGAGAGATTCTAGCACATGGTAACATGTGATAAAAGGTTCATTTAAGGTATTTCTTATTACTAATTGGGTGGCTATGGTATGCTATGCTAGGTGTTAACCATGGTCTGTGAGGTGCATAAAATGATTTAGAGAAATCATTTATGGTAAGAAAAAGTTCTGATGATATTAAGAGTTGATATCATACCTCATTGCCAATTAGTGATGAGCCTAACGAGTCACACACATACACAAGTAATCACCAAGTTAAATGTGATTTCATTAATTAGTTAAAGAGTTTAATTGATTAATTAAATAGGTTTGGTTTGCAATTAGCTTTAACACTTGGCATAATATGATTGAGTCAATTAAACTAAGATGCAATCAGAAGATGACATGTGGCAAGGGTTTTAAGTGGTGACCTAATTATAAAAAGGAAAGGATGAAAGAATAAAACACATTCTAATTTTTATCAAAAGGTGCTGCCACCCATATTCTCTCTTCCTCTCTTCTTCTTCATCTCTCATCAATTCAAAGAGAATTGCCAACATTCTCTTAAATTAAAATTGCTAGAAATCATTTCTAGTGTCCTATATACATCTATAACATCTCTAAAGGCAAAACCTTAATTTCTAATTGATTGGAAAGGCTTGAGAAGCTATTCAAGGGGCTGCCATTGGTGATCTTGGTGTGGACAAGCTAGAGGGACAACATCTGGGGTCCTAGGTGCTTCACAAAGGTATTAAACACAACTACAGTGCATCAAAAGGTTAGTGCACATGTTCTTGATTTAATCTAGGGTTCTAATGAATTAATATGTTAATTCTAAAAATCTTAAATGGCAAACATAGATCCAAATACATATTAAAAGAGTTTTAATATGCAATTGAAAATTGAAATTAATAGGTAAAAATTGAATCTTGCATGATGCATGAGACCCTAGAAGAAAATTTTTGAATTTAATGTTCTAATCTAATAATTTTTCATGCTTTTGCTCTTTCAATTGGTATCAGAGCCACTATATTTGCTATTTAGATTGTTTAATATCTAATTTAATTGTGTGATTTGATCAAAAGTTGATTTATTCATTGTTGGTTGCATAGAAGAGTGTGGCGGCAACATGTATGTGCTCCTTGGTGCACATGGTTTGAGCACCACAATGGTGTGCAAGGTATATGGGCTTTGAATATGCAATTGTTGTATGATCTAAGGCCCATCCTATGACTAATTAAAATGTTTAATTAAGAGTTTTAATTACACAATTAAATTATGATTCAAATCTGAATTTTTAAATTTGTTTGAATGTGATTCCAATATGATAATTAAATTTGTTTGAATATGATTCAAATCTGAATTTTTAAATTTGTTTGAATGTGATTCAAATCTAAATTTTTAAATTTATTTGAATGAGATTTAAATCTGGATTTTTAAGTTGAATATGAGATATTCAATTTAATTTTAGTGTATCTGTTTTATTTAATTGTTAAATGGTGATATGCATGATGGATGATCATGGATAATAAAAGACCAATATGATTGGATTTATTTCTTTTATGTTTCTTTGGGTTGTAAATTAATTAATTTATTTTAATTTATTTTGGTGGCATGTATTATAAAGGTTGTAATATTTTTGGGTTGTAATTTCATTTATTTGGTTCTTATAAATTCGCCTTGGTATGCCAAGGATTACTATGTAATTGGATTGCAAGAAGATCAAGGAGGTTACGAGCATTAGTGGGACCAGTGGGAGGAATTCAAGATCAAGTGTTGATTATGTACTCCTTCAGCAACTCTTGTAATATTAATGAATGAAATGCACCTAGGAATGCCCTGATTCAATTCTTGGTGGCTCAGAATTGAATCCCTTAGAAAGTCCATGATCATACCATATTTATGTGTTTATCCATGAATGCATGAGATGTATGGGAATGTATACAAGTATATGATATATGCATGCTAATTGGATAATGTGCAAAGTGAGACCATAATAGTAATTAGGCCAACCACAAAATCTTCCAAACCAATGATTAAGTTGGAAATGGTATAATTAAAGGTAATTATATCATGGGCCTCCATTGAGGCAATTATTTTAAGAAATTTTAAAAACTTGCATATGATGCAATTAATTTAAGAGATTTTCTTAAGAATAATTGTTAAGCAAGAGATGTTGTAAATATGTAAATGGTTTGGTGGCCAATAATGGATGTGCCTGAGGACATTAAAATTATTTGCATGTTTACTAGCTCAATGGGATCAACTTAACTAATGCAAGATAAGTCAATAATGGATGTGCCTGAGATTTTGAGCATTAAGGACTAGGTAAAGGATTGAACTTCACATGAGATGTGATGGGCAAGGATTTGCTCACTTATAGGTTATTGTAATTCCAATAATGGATGTGCCTGAGGATGATCAATAAGATTATAAGAATTCAATCACCCACTAGAAATCCATCCAACTAGGATTTTGTTTTCTATTTTGGAAGTGTAGGATTCGCTAAGTTAGTGGGAGGACCAATTTGATTAAAAGACCATAATCATTTTGGTTAAATACATGATACATTTACTAATTAATCTGGTTATTTTCTGCAGTTAATTTTCTGATAATAATGAGCACACAACAACCACCACCATCCAATATCCTTGCGAGCATACTTGATCACAATAGGTTGACAGGACCAAATCTCTCTGATTGGCTTAGAAATTTGAAACTTGTCCTGAACCTTGAACATATAGGATATGTTCTAGACTAGTCCCTTACCTCCAGAGGCCACTAAAGAGGAACATGAAACTTTGGACAAGTGGAAGGAGCATGATATGAGAGCCAAGTGTTACATGCTTGCTTCTATGAGTAATGAGTTACAGAAGTAGCATGAGAACATGCAGAGTGCAAGTGAGATCCTCCTTTACCTACAAGAGTTGTATGGTGAGCACAAGAGGAATGCTAGGTATGAGATATCTAGACAGCTATTCCGCATGAGGATGTCTGAGGGACAGAATGTTGGGGATCATGTCCACAAGATGATTCGGCTGATTGAGCAGCTGGAACATCTTGACTTTAACATGGATTTCCAACTGCAAATGGATTTGATCCTTTAGTCCCTTCCTGAGTCATTTGGGAAATTTGTGATAAATTTTCATATGACTAAGCAGAAATACACTTTGGCTGGTCTACTTAACATGCTTTTTATTGCCCAAAAGAATATGCCGGGCAATAAAGGAAAAGAGGTAGCTTTGATTGCATCTTCTTCTGCTAGAAAGTTCAACAATAAGAAGGGCAATAAGAAAAAGAAACCTCAAATTCCTGATCCTTCCAAGAAGATAGCTAAACAGAAAGGGAAGAACAAAGCTGATAGAGGCAAAGGAAAGTGTTTCCGCTACCAGAAAGATGGGCACAGGAATAGGAACTGCCCATAGTATAGCAAGTAGCAACAGCTTGCACTAATGAGATATTAGACTCTGGGTTGGCAAAAGTTCAACTGTTGAAGCTTTAGCCATAGGATCTAAATCTTTATATATGTGTGGATATGTTTTGTATTTAAATAAGGTTTTGCATGTACCTGATGCCTTTTAAGAACATCATTTCTATATCTAGTTTGACTCGAGATGGTTATGAATTTTAGTTCATAAATAATGTTTGCAATATTTATTTTGGAAATAAATAAGTTGGTTCAGGTTATATGCATGATGGACTTTATTATCTAGATAATAATGTTAAATACAAATCTAATGCAAGCAATCTAAAAGAATGCAATGCCATGATGAAAATCAACTCAACTTCAAAATATATTTAGCATTTAAGGTTAGGTCATGTTGCAGAAGATAAGATTGCAAAGCTAGAGAAAATGAGGATTTTATCCTCATTGAGTTTTGGACCTACTCTAACTTGTGAATCATGCCTTCAAGGCAAAATGACTAGATCACCTTTTGTTGGACAAGGACTAAGAGCTAAAAAATATTTTGGATCTAATACATAGTAATGTATGTGGTCCATTTAAGGAAATGGCTAGAGATGGTTTTCATTACTTAATTACCTTTACAGATGACAAATCAAGGTTTGGGTATTTGTGTTTGATGAAATACAAACATGAATCCTTTGAAAAGATCAAAGAATTTAAATCTGAAGTAGAAAATCAAACAGGAAAAAGTATTAAAACTCTTTGATCAGATCGTGGAGGTGAATACTTGAGTGCTGAATTTGATGAATACTTCAAAGAGCATGGCATTGTTTCCCTGCTGACTCATCCAGGAATACCATAGTTGAATGGTGTATTTGAAACGATAAATCGTATCCTATTAAATATGGTACGTAGTATGATGAGCTATACTGATATGCCTGAAGGAACGGAAGCGTGAAAAACACAAGTTTATACCATTGAATTCAAAAATTTTCACCTAGGGTCACATGCATCATGCAAGATTTATTTTCATCTATTTGATTTCAATGATAAACAACATATTAAAACTCTTTTAATATATTTTTGGATCTGTATTTGCCATTTAAGATTTTAAAATTAATCAGATTAATTTTAGAACTCTAGATTAAATCAAGAACAAACACACTAACCTCTTGATGCACTACAGTGTATTTGCGCCTTTGAGATTCCTTTTCACGACACTAAATGTTGTCCCTCTAGCTTGTCCACACCAAGAACACCTATGGCAGCCCTTGAACAGCTTCTAAAGCTTTTTCTATGAATTAGAAAATCAAGTTCTGCCTTTTAAGAGATTAAAGATGTAAACAGGACACTAGAAACCATTTCTAGCATTTTTAATTTAAGAGATTGATGGCTAATCTCTTTGAATTGATGAGAGATGAAGAAGAAGAGAGGGAGATGGCTAATCTCTTTGAATTGATGAGAGATGAAGAAGAAGAGAGGGAGAGCTTCAAAATGGCATGACAAAGGAGGAGTGGCTGCTGGTTATATTTTTTCTCTTCATAACAACACTTATATAGCTAGGTTAAGACATTAAACCCTTGCCACATGTCACCCTTTGATTAGCTCTAGATTTAAGTGATCCAATCACATTGTGCCAAGTGTCAAACCTATATTTAATCTTAATTTTAATCATCTTAGATGATTAAAAACATTTGGAAAGCTTATGTGTAATGCCATGTGTCACCATCTCATGGTGCTACGTGTCACACTGTGAAATGACCAAAATGCCCCTGTGTCTTAATTTTGAGTTCTTAACCCAAAATAATTATTTCTCTTCTTCTAATTAATTTATATCAAATATAAATTAATTAATTAATCTCTATTAATTAGTTTCTCATTAATTAAATTCATATTTAAACACTTTAAATATAAATTTAACTTATACTATACATCCAATAATCTAGATTTGGTTTCAAGCCACGCTAGGGACTTTGCAATCTAATTGCAAACCAAACCTATTTAATTAATCAATTAAACTCTTTAATTAATTAATTAATTAAATCGTATTTAATTAGGTGAAAACTTGTGTATGTGTGTGACTTACTAAGCTCATCACTAATTGGCAATGAGATATGATATCAACTCTTAATATCATCAGAACTCTTTCTTACCATAAATGATTTCTCTAAATCATTTTATACACCTCATAGACCATGGTTAACACCTAGCATAGCATGCCATGGACACCCAATTAGTAATAAGGTTTACCTTAAATGAACCTATAATCATATGTTACCATGCACTAGAATCTCTCTGTTACAAAATCCTAACTCAAGCTGGAGTCATGGTTTATGTCAAACTCCATTTGCTATGAATATTATGTTCTCTTTTAATTCCAGTTCTTGATTAAAAAGATTTTCTAATCAGAAACTCTTTTCTGAATAAATCTATCTCACTGCCAGGAACTTGAAACATCAAGAACAATTAAATGAACATAGGATTTTATCTCTATTTACTTAGAGGAACAGATTCCATCTTGATCAACACCTACCTTCATATATAACTAGTAAGAGCCAACACATGCCTATATACCCATACACAGTACAAGTGTGAAAGCAGTATCAAACTCAAACTACCTATATATAAGATAATTGTGCTATCTCAGGTCTAAAGATTATATGCACTGATATGATTTATGACAAAACATTGACAAGAGTAAACTCCATGTGCTTGTCATAAATGTCACTAGTTCGACCTACTAATCATGTATAAGTGCCTATCATGTTTGTTATATGGCATGAGACTCACCATTCCATCTTATTTATATCTCATATAAATAACTTGGGAACAAACATGAATACAATCTTTCTGGATAAGTCATGTCCTTATTATGAAGTATCCTCAATTGTGAACCTATTTATGATACTTTGTACTAGAAATACTGTCACTCATATTCTTAACAACTTAAGAATATAATTTCTAACAAAATATCAATGGACCTTTTATATTACACATAAATATCTTATGTAAACGGAAAAGTAGAAACGCCTTTTATTAATAAAACATGTACAAGATACATACTAAATGATATGCTCTAGGGCATACTACTAACAATCTCCCACTAGCACTAGAGCCATTCATTACAATACCTTAGACCCATCTTCTCAAGATGTCGGTCTAACTAAGCTTGTGACAAAGGCTTAGTGAATGGATCAGTTGGTTTTTCAGCTGATGTTATTTTTTCTGCATGGCTATATCGCCTTGCCCAACTATATCTCTGATAATGTGGCAGTGCCTTTCTATGTGTTTGGATTTTGGTGAGACCTTAGTTCCTTAGCCTGTATGACTGCTCCATTATTGTCACAATGTAGTGGAACTGCTGACTCAATGGAAGGAACTACTGTAGGTTCTGTCACGAACTTCTTTATCCAAACAGCTTCCTTTGTAGCATCTGATGCAGCAATATACTCAGCCTCTGTAGTAGAATTTACAGTCGTGCTCTGTTTGGAACTCTTCTAATTGATTGCACCTCCATTACAAATGAACACATATCCAGATGTAGACTTTCTATCATCGATATCTGATTGGAAATCAGAATCAATATAACCATCCAATTGCAAGTCTCCACCTCCATAAATCAAGAATAAATCCTTAGTTTTTCTCAAGTACTTAAGGATATTCTTTATAGCTATCCAGTGTTCCAAACTTGGATTGGATTGATACCTACTAGTCAAACTAACAACATATGCGATATCCAGGCTAGTACACAATATTGCATACATTAAACTTCCAATAGCCGAAGCTTATGGAATCCTGGCCATTTTATCTCTTTCTTCAGGTGTCTTTGGAGACAACTCTTTAGAAAGATGGATACCATGTCTCATTAGTAACAATCCTCTCTTGGAATCAAGCATGTTAAACCTCTTTAACACCTTTTCCAAGTAGACTTTGGGATAAACCAATTATTCTTTTCGCTCTATCTCTATAGATGTAAATCCCAAGAATATAGTTTGCCTCCCCTAAGTCTTTCATGGAGAATGTATTTGACAACCATATCTTTACAGTGGTCAACATACCTGTGTCATTACCCATCAACAGTATGTCATCCACATATAAGACAAGGAAAGTGATAGCACTGTTACTAACCTTCTTATATACACATGGCTCATCCTCATTTTTGATAAAACCAAAGGATTTACTGGCTTCATCAAAACGGATGTTCCAACTCCTCGAAGCTTGCTTCAACCCATAAATGGATCACTTTAGCTTGCATACCTTAGAACCATCTTGGGATTCAAAACCCCTAGGTTGTTCCATGAAAATGTTTTCATCAATGTATCCATTGAGAAAAGCTGTTTTGACATCCATCTGCCAAATCTCATAATCATAGTATGCAGCTATTGCTAATAGAATCCTAATTGATTTAAGCATGGCAACAGGCGAGAAAGCCTCCTCATAGTCGATTCTTTGCCTTTGGCGAAACCCTTTCGCTACTAGCCTTGCCTTATAGGTCTCTACCTTTCCATCAGAACCAATTTTCTTCTTGAAAACCCATTTTTTCCCTATAGGTACAATACCTTCAGGTGGGTCAACAAGATCCCAAACTTGATTCTTATACATGGAATCAATTTCGGATTTCATAGCATCAATCCATTTTTTAAGAGTTATATCTGATATAGCTTCTTCATAGGTAAGTGGATCATCTCCATGATCTAATTCTTTATGAGTAGGTAACTCTTGTTCTTCTTCATGAAGGAAACCATATCTCATTGGTGGGTGAGATACCCTGGTTGTTCTATGAGGAACAGCTGTAGATGTTTCATCAATGGGTATAGGTTGACTAGATGGATCTATATCCATCTGATCTATTGGTTGGTCAGAATTCTCCAATTCTAACTCTATTTGCCTTCCTTTGCCTCCTTCTTAAACAAACTGTTTTTCAAGAAATGTGGCATCTCTACTTATCACAACCTTTTGTGAAGTAGGCAAATAAAAATAATATCCAAAACCATCTTTTGGATATCCAACAAATCGACCTTTTTCTGATCTGGTCTCCAATTTATCAGTGTTTAGCTTTTTGATATAAGCTGGACAAGCCCAAATCTTAACATGCTTAAGACTTGGTTTTCTTCCATGCCATATCTCATAAGGTGTGGAAGAAACTGATTTTGATGGAATCCTATTCAGAATATACAAAGTTGATTCTAATGCAAATCCCCAAAAGGAGATTAGCATATCAGTATAGCTCATCATACTACGTACCATATCCAATAGGGTATGATTTCTCCTTTCAGATACACCATTCAGCTGTGGCGTTCCTGGAGGAGTCAGCTGGGAAATAATGCCGTGTTCTCTTAAGTATTCATCAAATTCAGTACTCAAATATTCACCTCCACGATTTGATCAAAGAGCTTTAATACTCTTTCCTGTTTGATTTTCTACTTCAGATTTAAATTCTTTAAACTTTTCAAAGGATTCATGTTTGTATTTCATAAAATACAAATACCCAAACCTTGATTTATCATCAGTAAAGGTATTAAAGTAATGAAAATTGTCTTTAACTGTTTCCTTAAATGGATTACATACATCACTATGTATTAGCTCCAAAATATTTTTAGCCCTTAGCCCTTGTCCAACAAAGGGTGATCTAGTCATTTTGCCCTGAAGGCAAGATTCACAAGTTGGAGTAGGCTCAGAGCCCAATGAGGATAAAATCCCCATTTTCTCCAATTTTGCAATCCTATCTTCTGCAACATGACATAACCTTAAGTGCCAAATATATTTTGAACTTGAGTTGGTTTTCAACATGGCATTGCATTCATTTAGATCACTTGCATTCAATTTGTGTTTGTCATTATTATCTAAATAATAAAGACCATCATTCATATAACCCAAACCAACATATTTATTTTCAAAATAAATATTGCAAACATCATCTGTGAATTGAAATTCATAGCCATTTCTAGTCAAACTAGATATAGAAATGATGTTTTTACAAGCATCAGGTACATATAAAATATTATGCAAACACAAAACATGTCCAAACATTAAAAAGATTTAGATCCTATGGCTAAAGCTTTAATAGTTGAGCCATTGCCAATCCGGACTCTAACATCTTGAGAACGCAAGTTGCTACTATTTGCTAGTACCTGCATATTATTAGAAATGTGAGAACTGGCACCAGTATCTAAAACCCAAGGTGTAGATGAACTATGAGTATCATCAGAATCTAAATAACAAGTTATGGACATACCTTCCGAAGGCATATCCTTCTTGTCCTTTAGAGAAACAAGATACTCTGGGCAGTTCCTATTCCAGTGCCTATCCTTCTGGCAGTGAAAACACTTTCCTTTGCCTCCATCAGCTTTAGTCTTCCCTTTCTGTTTAGCTATTTTCTTGGAAGGACCAGGAATCTGAGGTTTCTTTTTCTTATTGCCGTTCTTCTTGTTGGACTTTCCAGCAAAAGAAGATGATACAATCAAAGCTACCTCTTTTCCTTTATTGCCCGGCATATTGTTTTGGGCAATAACCAACATGTTGAGTAAACCAGCTAAGGTGCATTCCTGTTTAGTCATATGGAAATTTGTCAAAAAATTCCCAAAAGACTCAGGAAGGGACTGAAGGATCAAATCTGTCTGTAATTGGAAATCCATGTTGAAGTCAAGATGTTCCAACTACTCAATCAGCCGAATCATCTTGTGGACGTGATCCCCAATATTCTGTCCCTCAGACATCCTCATGCAGAACAGCTGCCTAGATATCTCATACCTAGCATTCCTACTGTGCTCACCATACAACTCTTGTAGGTGAAGGAGGATCTCACTCGCACTCTACATGTTCTCATGCTGCTTCTGTAACTCATTACTCATGGAAGCAAGCATGTAACACTTAGCTCTCATATCATGCTCCTTCCACTTGTCCAAAGTTTCATGTTCCTCTTGAGTGGCCTCTGGAGGTAAGGGACCAGGAACATTTGAATCCAGAACATATCCTATATGTTCAAGATTCAAGACAAGTTTTAAATTTCTTAGCCAATCAGAGAGATTAGGTCCTATCAACCTATTGCGATTAAGTATGCTTGCAAGGATATTGGATGGTGGTGGTTGTTCTGTGCTAATTTTTATCAGAAAATTAACTGCAGAAAATAACCAGATTAATTAGTAAATGTATCATGTAATTAACCAAAATGATTATGGTCTTTTAATCAAATTGGTCCTCCCACTAACTTAGCAAATCCTACACTTCCAAAGTAGAAAACGGAAATCCTAGTTGGATGGATTTCTAGTGGGTGATTGAATTCTTGTAATTCTATTGATCATCCTCAGGTACATCCGTTATTGGAATTACAAGAAACTATAAGTGAGCAACTCCTTGCCCATCACATCTCATGTGAGGTTTAATCATTTACCTAGCCCCTAATGCTCAAAATCTCAGGTACATCCATTATTGACTTATCTTGCATTAGTTAAATTGATCCCATTGAGCTAGTAATTATGCAAATAATTTTAATGTCTTCAGGTACATCCAATATTGGCCACCAAACCATTTACATATTTACAACATCACATGCTTAACAATTATTCTTAAGAAAATCTCTTAAATTAATTGCATCTTATGCAACTATTTAAAATTTCTTAAAATAATTGCCCCAATGGAGGGCCTATGTTATAATTACTTTAATTATAGCATTTCCAACTTAATCATTTGTTTGGAAGATTTTATGGTCATCCTAATTACCATTAAGGTCTCACTTTGCACATTATCCATTTAGCATGCATATATCATATAATTGCATACATTCCCATACATCTCATGCATTCATGGATAAGCAGTAAATATGGTATGATTATGGACTTTCTAAGGGATTCAATTCTGAGCCACCAAGAATTGAAACTGGGCATTCCTAGGTGTATTTCATTCATTCATTTTACAAGAGTTGCTGAAGGAGTACATAATCAACTCTTGATCTTGAATTCCTCCCACTAGTCCCACCAATGCTCTTGACCTCCTTGAACTTCTTGCAATCCAATTACATAATAATCCTTGGCAAACCAAGACGAATTTACAAGAACTTAAATAAATGAAATTACAACCCAAAAATTATTACAAACTTAATAATACATATCCAAAATAAATTAAAATAAATTAATTAATTTACAATCCCAAAGAAACATAAAAGAAATAAATCCAATCACATTGGTCTTTTATAGTCCATGATCATCCATCATGCATATCACTATTTAACAATTAAATAAAACATACATACTTAAATTAAATTGAATATCTTAGATTCAACTTAAAAATCCAGATTTGAATGTGATTCAAATAAATTTGAAAATTTAGATTTGAATTTCATTCAAACAAATTTAAAAATTCAGATTTGAATCACATTCAAACAACCTTAAAAATTCATATTTGAATCACATTAAAACAATTTTTAAAAAAATCAGATTTGAATCACATTCAAACAATTTTTAAAAATAAAGATTTGAATATTATTCAAATAACTTTAAAAAATCAGATTTAAATATGATTCAAACAACTTTAAAAATTCAGATTTGAATCACATTCAAACAATTTTTAAAATTCTGATTTGAATCAAAATTTAATTATGTGAATAAAAATACTAATTAAACAATTTAATTAGACATAGAATAAGCTTTTAGATCATACAACAATTGCAAATTAAAAAGCCAAACCTTTGCACCACCCATGAAGCCAAACCATGCGCACCATTGATGGTGATCTCTTGCATGCCGCCACACATCCATTGCAACCAGCAATGGATAAATCATCTCATGATCAAAATACACAATTAAATCATATAATCAACAATCTAAATGACAAATATAGTGGCTCTGATACCAATTGAAGGAACGCAAGTGTGAAAAACACAAGTTTATACCATTGAATTCAAAAATTTTTACCTAGGATCACATGCATCATGCAAGATTTATTTTTATCTATTTGATTTCAATGATAAACAACATATTAAAACTCTTTTAATATGTTTTTGGATCTGTATTTGACATTTAAGATTTTAAAATTAATCAGATTAATTTTAGAACCCTAGATTAAATCAACAACAAACACACTAACCTCTTGATGCACTGCAGTGTATTTGCACCTTTGAGATTCGTCTTCAGGACACCAAATGTTGTCCCTCTAGCTTGTCCACATCAAGAATACCTATGGCAGCCCTTGAACAACTTCTAAAGCTTTTTCTATGAATTAGAAAATCAAGTTTTGCCTTTTAAGAGATTAAAGATGTAAACAGGACACTAGAAACCATTTCTAGCATTTTTAATTCAAGAGATTGATGGCTAATCTCTTTGAATTGATGAGAGATGAAGAAGAAGAGAGAGAGAGCTTCAAAATGGCGTGACAAAGGAGGAGTGGTTGCTGGTTATATTTTTTCTCTTCATAACAACACTTATATAGCTAGGTCAACACATTAAACCCTTGCCACATGTCACCCTTTGATTAGCTCTAGATTTAAGTGACCCAATCACATTGTGCCAAGTGTCAAACCTATATTTAATCTTAATTTTAATCATCTTACATGATTAAAAACATTTGGAAAGCTTATGTGTAATGCCATGTGTCACCATCTCATGGTGCCACGTGTCACACTGTGAAATGACCAAAATGCCCCTGTGTCTTAATTTTGAGTTCTTAACCCAAAATAATTATTTCTCTTCTTCTAATTAATTTATATCAAATATAAATTAATTAATTAATCTCTATTAATTAATTTCTCATTAATTAAATTCATATTTAAACACTTTAAATATAAATTTAACTTATACTATACATCCAATAATCTAGATTTGGTTTCAAGCCATGCTAGGGACTTTGCAATCTAATTGCAAATCAAACCTATTTAATTAATCAATTAAACTCTTTAATTAATTAATTAAATCATATTTAATTAGGTAATAACTTGTGTATATGTGTGACTTACTAAGCTCATCACTAATTGGCAATGAGATATGATATCAACTCTTAATATCATCAGAACTCTTTCTTACCATAAATGATTTCTCTAAATCATTTTATGTACCTCATAGACCATGGTTAACACCTAGCATAACATGCCATAGACACCCAATTAGTAATAAGGTTTACCTTAAATGAACCTATAATCATATGTTACCATGCACTAGAATCTCTCTGTTACAAAATCTCAACTCATGCTGGAGTCATGGTTTATGTCAAACTCCATTTGCTATGAATATTATGTTCTCTTTTAATTCCAGTTCTTGATTAAAACGATTTTCTCATCAGAAAATCTTTTCTGAATAAATCTATCTGTCCTGGCTAGGAACTTAAAACATCAAGAACAATTAAATGAACATAGGATTTTATCTCTATTTACTTAGAGGAACATATTCCATCTTGATCAACACCTACCTCCATATATAACTAGTAGGAGCCAACACGTGCCCATATACCCATACACAGTACAAGTATGAAAGCAGTATCAAACTCAAACTACCTATATACAAGATAACTGTGCTATCTCAGGTCTAAAGATTATATGCACTGATATGATTTTTGACAAAACATTGATAAGAGTAAACTCCATGTGCTTGTCATAAGTGTCACTGGTTCGACCTACTTATCATGTATAAGTGCCTATCATGTTTGTTATATGGCATGAGACTCACCACTCCATCTTATTTATATCTCATATAAATAACTTGGGAACAAACATGAATATAATCTTTCTGGATAAGTCATGTCGTTATTATAAAGTATCCTCGATTGTGAACCTATTTATGATACTTTGTACTAGAAATACTGTCACTCATATTCTTAACAACTTAAGAATAGAATTTTTAACAAAATATCAATGGACCTTTTATATTACACATAAATATCTTATGTAAATGGAAAAGAAGAAACGCCTTTTATTAATAAAACATGTACAAGATATATACTAAATGATATGCTCAAGGGCATACTACTAACAATGCCAATCTCCTTTTGGGGATTTGCATTAGAATCAGCTTTGCATATTCTGAATAGGATTCCATCAAAATCAGTATCTTCCACACCTTATGAGATATGGCACGAAAGAAAATCAAGTCTTAAGCATGTTAAGATTTGGGGTTATCCAACTTATATCAAAAAGCTAAACACTGATAAATTGGAAAATAGATCAGAAAAGGGTCAATTTGTTGGATATACAAAAGAGAGTTTTGGATATTGTTTTTATTTGCCTACATCACAAAAGGTCACGGTAAGTAGAGATGCCACATTTCTTGAACAACAGTTTATTCAAGAAGGAGGCAAAGGAAGGCAAATAGAGTTAGAATTGGAGAA